>NC_092337.1:447415833-447735000 GCF_046630445.1 Rutidosis leptorrhynchoides | reverse complement strand
GTCTTCTATAATCATTGTCATCCACAGTTAATGCTCTCTCCTATTTGCTGCGATTTATACTCAAATTTATATTTTTGAAGCTTTATTCTTTCGTTTCCTCTTCCCGTCCTTAAGTCAAGCGAGTAATGATCCGGAATTCGTAGGTATGAAATTTGGAATGAACATAAATAATGCTCTTAGAAAGAAATGATAATGGCACAAATTTTGATTTGTCAAATTACTAGAATATTCTGGAAAAACCGAATCATCAAGAAATATTTTCTTGATATTTTTAGAATTTTGAATAGAATATAAGAGTCGTGTAACATGGCATATGATGACGGTACTGGGAATCTTCATGCTTCATTAGAAACTCAACATGACTTACTGTAATATAATGACGTTGATCAAGTGTCATTATATTATACTAATTCATGCATCAGTTCCCAACACTACTTCAAAACATTCATATTTTAAACTCGGAGGTTTCAGAATTTAGAAACTAACACAGTTTCTTTTATGTTGTAACGCAGATATTACGGAGAGATAAATGGTCTCAAATAAAAATGCTTATGAAAATATCTTCAAAAATATCGAGGATATTTATAATGAAAGATACGATAATATCCTTGAATATCTAAGGTCTAAGGATGATAGAGACTATTGTCCGTAAGGGTTTAAAGTAAAAAGCATGATATTCGCTAAAGACTTCAATAGGCATTGAATTATTTGAATTCTTTGAAGTCAAACTTATTCTTTGTGATTTGTCCACAGCTTCCATCATAAGTTCACATAATCCGCTTTTCAGTACTAAATTCTATTGAGTGTTTCCAATACCCCATTCTTTATCATCAACTTTTGGCCATTAAGACCATCTACAACATGCTGCTTCGTCAGCATTCTCAAAGTTAACGGATCTGGGTCATCGGTTATCAACCGAGGTGATTTCAGGAGAATTGTGTTTTTAGATGATTAAACGCTGATGGTAATATGGTGGAATATAAAAGAATTTTTCCGGTATCAAAAGGGTAATCGTATATATCGGGATTATAGTAAGGCTACTTCGAATGAAGAGTCAAAGTTGACTTGCTGGAGCTGTGACAAAATTGGCTACTTTGAAAAAGGAGTCATAAGGTTGTTTTTGCTAATAAATGATAGAGGACTCAACACGGGTACGTGTTAAACTATGAATTTGGGTTCGAGAGTTTTTCAGGTGCATAAATCTTTTCTTCCGTAGATGAAGTGCGGTTGGTTCAACCTTTCGATTGAGGAATTTCCAAGAATCATGAAAGATTTGAACGCGGATTGTAATTGTCGATGTACAAATGAGGTTTAAGATGAAATCAAGTGGCAAACTTGAAGAATTATTTAGTTTCATATGTTATAATTAATATTTTAATTCATTTTAATTGTCCAAAGTTAGCAGTCCAATTGTCCAATAGTTCATATACAGTTATATATATATATATATATATATATATATATATATATATATATATATATATATATATATATATATATATATATATAATATTTGAATTAATTAATACGTATCGTGACCCGTGTACCGGTCTCAGTATTGATCACAACTCAAATCATATATATATTTTGGAATTAACTCCAACCCAGTATAGCCAACTCCCACCTTCACATATAGAGTGTCTGCGGTTGTTCCGAAATATATATATAGATGGGTCGATATGATAGGTCGAAACCTTGTACACATGTCCCGTTATTTAAAGTGCGTAAAATCAATAAATATATATCATGACCCATTGCACAACGTGTTGTCTCAGAATTAATCCAACGTATTGTTGTACATGTGTCCCGACGGTATGTAAAGTGCGGAAATTAAATAACAATAAATAAAATTGCGAGAATGTAAATTGCGATAAATTAAATGTTAATCAGTTAGCTGGGAATAGTTAGCTAGGAACAGTTAGCGTGGATTCCTAACAATATTTCAATTTATTAATTTGTTTGTTTCTAACAAATTTTTTTTTAATTTGTCCAATGTTTTCTTCATTATGCCACTTGTTGGATTCTGATATATCAAAATCCAAATATGAAATTGAATGAAAATGGTTATTCTGTAATGAACAGATTTGTATATCGATGGTTGTATGTAGGTTAGTAAATGACCGTTGATTCAGATTCGAAGAATGTACGGTGTAACTTATTAATGTGAAATCTAAATATTCCTCGGGTACTACCTACCCGTTAAAATATTTTCATCATTAATAATTTGTATGAAAGAATTTTTAATTACAATCTTTATGAAAATATACCTGCATATATATTTTCTTCGGATGTAATTATGAATTTAATGAGTCAATAAGATATTAAACTCATTTGATTTTTTTTTGTTAGAATTAGAGTACATAATCTTTAAAACATTAAAGATTACATAATCGCCATGTAGAACAAAAATAAATGATGTAGTATAATACGTAGAACGATGATAATCGATGTGGAATGATATGTAGAGCGAAGATCATACTCGAAGTACAGATGGTGATATTGAGGCGTGTGATGTTGATATCCGAGGTACGGTTTGTGATGTTGAGGTTTAGGACGCGGTGGTGATTGGGAGTGATAAGGGTACTGTTGGCGTTGATGATGGTGGTACAGATTATGCTGCTGGTGCTGCTGCTGGTGTTTACAACCTTCGCACTATGTCCTCCAAAGCCGTCACGCGAGCGCGAAGTTCATTAACTTCTGCTAGTACACCGGGATGATTGGTGGTTGGAGTGAGCGAATGAACAAGATCTGAAATATGGGATAGTATATAATCGTGACGAGATACTCTAGAAATGAGAGAGAAAATGGTTTCTCGAACAGGTTCGCCGGTAAGTGCTTCAGGTTCATCGTCAAGAGGGCAATTCGGTGGATGGAATGGATCACCTTCTTCTTGTCTCCAGTGATTGAGTATATTACGAACCCATCCCCAATTCATCCAGAATAGATGATGGGAAATTGGTTGATCCATTCCGGTGACGCTGCCTTCGGAGCTCGAATGAAAATCCATATCGGCGTAGCTGTCGGAGTCTGAGGAATTCGAACTGGACGCGAAATTCATCTTGTATAGTCGGGGAAATGAATCTTTGGTATGGAATAGATTATAGAAGTTAGATTTGATACTCTTCAATACATAATTTACATATGTATATATAATACCAAAATCCCGTAAATTACGGAGAATCTTTGAAAAGATGTCAGCCAAAGTCCAAAGTAACAGATATGTCAAGATATGAATTTTGTCTATACACTATCGATGCACTAAATGCAGTAAGAGGTGTCTAAACTTAAGAATGATAAGCAAGAAATTTCCCAAGGATGATAAGCAGATGGTTTCCGACTAGAAATGATAAGCAAAACTTTTGACATGTAGACACGGTCAAAGTCCAGACTCATTAATGTATCCTAACAACTACTAGTTAGACACACTAATGCAAGACCTGGTTCGCTAAGACCACCGCTCTGATACCAACTGAAAGGATCCGTTCATATACATTATAAACGATTCACAATAGTTGATTACATCGCGAGGTATTTGACCTCTATATGATACGTTTTACAAACATTGCATTCGTTTTTAAAAGACAAACTTTCTTTACATCAAAAATTGACGGCATGCATACCATTTCATATTACATCCAACTATAATTGACTTAATATTAATCTTGATGAACTCAACGACTCGAATGCAACGTCTTTCAAAGTATGTCATGAATGACTCCAGGTAATATCCTTAAAATGAGCTAATGCACAGCGGAAGATTTCTTTAATACCTGAGAATAAACATGCTTAAAAGTGTCAACCAAAAGGTTGGTGAGTTCATAGGTTTATCATATCAATCATTTCAATATATTAATAGACCACAAGATTTCCGTTTATAAATATATGTACACTCGCAAGTGTATAAAAGTATTCTATAAGTTGTAGGCACCCGGTAACAAGCCTTAACGTTCATGTTTTACCCTCTGAAGTACACCAGATCAGGTGTGTTTAAAATAACCTCGAAGTACTAAAGCATCCCATAGTCAGGATGGGGTTTGTCAGGCCCAATAGATCTATCTTTAGGATTCGCGCCTACCGTACATAGACAAGTAGTTTAATGTTACCAAGCTAAGGGTATATTTCTGGTTTAAACCCACATAGAATTAGTTTTAGTACTTGTGCCTATTTCGTAAAACATTTATAAAACAGCGCATGTATTCTCAGCCCAAAAATATATATAAAAAGGGAGTAATGAAACTCACAATACTGTATTTCGTAGCAATTATGTATATGACGGCACTGAACAAGTGCAGGGTTTGTCTCGGATTCATGAACCTATATTAAGTATATATATATTTATATGTTGGTCAATATCTGTCTAACAATTTAGGTCAGGTCGTAGTGTATCACAATCCTAATGCTCGAGACCGACATGCAAAAGTCAACAAAAGTCAACTTGACCCAAAATGACTTCCAAAATCTATACATGTTTATTATATAACTTATATATAGTCGTTTTATATATTTAAATATATTTATCAGATCTTATTATACTAAATAATACAAGTCATTTATTAATAAATAAAAATTTATATTTAAATTCATATATGATAAAAATATACTTTTATATATCTCAAGTAATAAAATTTATAAAATTCACTTAATATCATAAAAATATAGTGGTATGTATTATTAATGTAATTATATTACGTGTGGTAAAAATATCTTTGTACGCATATTTATTTGATTAAATAATATTGATAATAATAATAATGATAAAAATAATAAAATGATAGTTTCAATAAAAATATTAATTTTTAGTAATAAAAATAATTTTAGTAATAACATCAACTGATAACAATTATAATAATCGTTTTAATAATAATATTAAAATTAATAATAATTCAGTTGACCATATCTTTTAATCCGTTCATCGAACCCACACGATTTCTAAATGAAAAGTTATTAATTTTTCTTTAGCTTTTCAACGACATGCATATCATATACCTTATCTCAGTAGCATATGTATCAAATTCGTGATTTATCATAAACTATTTAACGACGAAACTAAGCATACAAACATGTATAATCATATATACTCGAGCACTAGTCAGGGATACACTATTAATATATAAAAGATAAGATATGAATGCTCACGTATCAATATTGTGATTCGATATTGCAGGAAAGTACGTAGACGCAACGAAAATGATAAACGTTAGGTTAACCTCACGAGCAATACCCTCGAACAATATCCATAACCACCATAGCTATAACCCATAATTTCCTTAGCTCTATCCCGTTTGAAAACTTATTTTGAAATCGTCTGAATATAACTCCGTCGTAGTATTTTATATATACTAATAATATCTTGAAATAATACTAAGTAAATATATATATGTAATTCGATTGAGAGAGTTTAGAGAAATATATTTTCAAGTTTCTATGAAATAATAAAACCTATTGAATTCTATTTATAATAGATTTTTAAATTATTAAAGTGAATTATTAAAGTATGAATTATTAAAGTGAATTATTAAAGTATGAATTATTAAAGTGAATTATTAAAGTATGAATTATTAAAGTGAATTATTAAAGTGAATTATTAAAGTGAATTATTAAAGTTAAAGTAAAGTTAAAGTAAAGTAAAAGTAAAGTAAAGGTAAAGTTAAAGTATAGTAAAAGTATAAAACTATGTACGTATAATACGCGTATAAATATATTTAATATTAATTTAAATCGTTATATCATAAAACATTTTAGAAAAGTAGAATTATATATATTCATAATAGGTTTCAAGTTTTTAAATTACAGTCTGTTGGTGAAGCATGGGATAAAATCCAAAGGTTTAATAAACGTATGAAATCATCTTAATGAAAAATGTCGAGTTACTTAACTTGTCGATATCCAACATCTAAGTTATTTACACTCCACGTTCTTACTTATAGATCACTTTACCATTTTCTGAATATTGTCAAAAAGAATAGATTTCTTAAATCACAGTGGACCTCATAACATTGGCCCGTAATCATATCATAATGTATATGATAATTCAATCATTTGATATTATCTCTTAATTCTGTCGATAAATATATCGAAACAAATACGTTCATGTAAAGTATCATATATATCAAATACTTTGTTAATGTTTTCAGTTATTATATGTTATATATACATATCTATATACACATAATTGTTCGTGAATCATCGAACACGGTCAAAGGGTAATTGATTATCTGAATATAGATTTCAACTTTCTAGACTCAATATTACAGATTTTGCTTATCGTGTCGGAAGTATGTAAAGATTAAGGTTTAAATTTGGTCAGAAATTTCCGGGTCATTACAGTTGGACATTACATAACCCTCGTCCCTTTGACGACGTTACAACATGCTGTCTTATCAACGGCCATAACGGCTATGTTCCACAAGACCAAGGATGTGAAGTAGTCCTAGTAAAACCAGAATGCATGACTTGTTTCTGGACGTATGAATTACGTGTCTTTATTGCCTTTGCTGAACGACTTGTGTACTAGCTAGAATTATCTTCACAACCATCTTGTATCAAATTTATTGTGTGCTATATTTCATGCTATATGTAAAATAAGCGGTATTGTAAGTTTGTAAAATATTGTGTAAAAGTTTGAACGCGAAATATTATTATAATCAGTTTTTCATATAGAATTGTAGTAGTTGAATTGTATATTAGCTACTAAGTATGAACTTAACGGGTAGGTACTACCCGAATTTAAACTTATAAAACGCTAATATGAAGAAAAAGCTTTTATAAATGAGGTCATATTATGCTATGAGATACTATTGACTACTCTTAATATTCTGTATGATTAACTTGTTTCATTTGACTATTTGAAGGAAATGGCACCGACTACTCGACAAACCATGAATATGAGCGAAGAGGAATTTTGTACGTTTCTTGCTGCAAACATTGCCGCAGTACAGGCTGCGCTACATACCAACAATAACCTTGGATCTAGCAGTACAGGAAATCGTGTAGGATGCACCTATAAAGAATTCACTGCCTGCAAACCTTTGGAATTTGATGGAACCGAAGGACCGATCGGATTGAAACGGTGGATCGAGAAGGTTGAATCGGTGTTTGCCATAAGTAAGTGTACTGAAGAGGACAAAGTGAAGTACGCTACGCATACCTTCACAGGTTCTGCGTTAACATGGTGGAATACCTATCTAGAGCAAGTGGGATAAGATGATGCTTACGCACTACCGTGGTCAGCATTCAAGCACTTGATGAACGAGAAGTACTGTCCCAGAACAGAGCTCAATAAGCTCAAGACAGAACTTAGAGGGTTACGAACCCAAGGATTTGATATTACCACGTACGAAAGATGATTCACAAAATTATGCCTATTGTGTCCGGGAGCGTTCGAAGATGAGGAAGAGAAGATCGACGCGTTTGTGAAAGGATTACCGAAAAGAATTCAAGAAGATATAAGTTCACACGAGCCCGCCTCTATACAACAGGCATGTAGAATGGCTCACAAACTAGTGAACCAGATTGAAGAAAGAATTAAAGAACAGACTGCTGAAGAGGCCAATGTGAAGCAAGTCAAAAGAAAGTGGGAGAAAAACGGTGATAAGAATCACCAATACAACAACAACAGCAATTACAACAATAATCGCAACAACTATCCCAACAATCGCAACATCAATCGCAACTACAACAAATGGCCCAACAACAACAACAACAACAATATCAACAACAACAACAACAACAACAACAACAACTACAACAATCATCCCAACAACAATAATAACCGCAACAACAACAACAACAATCAGAAGCAGCTATGCCAAAGGTGTGAAAAGTATCACTCGGGGTTCTGCACCAAATTTTGCAACAAGTGTAAAAGAAATAGTCATAGCGCGGCGAAGTGTGAGGTCTACGGACCAGGGGTTAACAAATCGAAAGGAACAAATGGTGTCGGAATGAGTAATGGCGGAGCAAGTAGTGTCGGAACAAGTTATGCCAATGTAATTTGTTATAAATGTGGAAAACTGGGCCACATTATTAGAAATTTCCCGAACCAAGAGAACACGAATGGACAAGGCCGCAGAAGAGTTTTCAATATTAATGCGGCAGAGGCACAGGAAGACCCGGAGCTTGTTACGGGTACGTTTCTTATTGACAATAAATCTGCTTACGTTTTATTTGATTCGGGGGCGGATAGAAGCTATATGAGTAGATATTTTTATGCTAAATTAAGTTGTCCATTGAAGCCGTTGGATAGTAAATTTTTACTCGAATTAGCAAACGGTAAATTAATTTCAGCAGATTATATATGCCGGAATCGAGAAATTAAACTGGGTAGCGAAATATTTAAGATTGATTTGATACCAGTAGAGTTAGGGAGTTTTGATGTAATATTTGGCATGGACTGGCTGAAGAAGGTGAAAGCAGAGATCGTATGTTATAAAAATGCAATTCGCATTGTACGAGAAGAAGGAGAACCCTTAATGGTGTACGGAGAAAAGGGAAACACGAAGCTATATCTTATTAGTAATTTGAAGGCACAAAAACTAATAAGAAAAGATTTCTATGCTGTTCTAGCACATGTCGAGAAAGTAAAAACTGAAGAAAAGAGCATCAATGATGTCTTTGTCGCAAAAGAATTTCCAGATGTGTTTCCGAAAGAATTACCGGGACTACCTCCACATCGATCTGTTGAATTTCAAATAGATCTTGTACCAGGAGCTGCATAGCTCGTGCTCCTTACAGACTCGCACCCAGCGAGATGAAAGAACTGCAAAGCCAACTGCAAGAACTATTAGAATGTGGTTTCATTCGACCAAGCACATCACCATGGGGAGCTCCTGTTTTGTTTGTCAAGAAGAAAGATGGTACATTTAGGTTGTGTATTGACTACAGAGAGTTGAACAAACTTACCATCAAAAACCGTTATCCACTGCCGAGAATTGACAACTTATTTGATCAACTACAAGGCTCGTCGGTTTATTCAAAGATTGACTTACGTTCCGGGTATCATCAAATGCGGGTGAAAGAAGTTGATATTCCAATGACTGCTTTCAGAACACATTACGGTCATTACGAGTTTATGGTCATGCCGTTTGGTTTAACTAATGCACCAGCTGTGTTCATGGACCTTATGAACCGAGTGTGTGGACCATACCTTGACAAGTTTGTCATTGTTTTCATTGATGACATACTTATTTACTCAAAGAATGACCAAGAACACGGTGAACATTTGATAAAGGTGTTAGAAGTATTGAGGAAGGAAGAATTGTACGCTAAATTTTCAAAGTGTGCATTTTGGTTGGAATAAGTTCAATTCCTCGGTCACATAGTGAACAAAGAAGGTATTAAGGTGGATCCGGCAAAGATAGAAACTATTAAAAAGTGGGAAACCCCAAAAACTCCTAAACACATACGCCAGTTTTTAGGACTAGCTGGTTACTACAGAAGGTTCATCCAAGGCTTTTTCAGAATAGCAAAACCCTTGACTGCATTAACGCATAAAGGGAAAAAATTTGATTAGAAGGATGAACAAGAGAAAGCGTTTCAGTTATTGAAGAAAAAGCTAACTACGGCACCTATATTGTCATTGCCTGAAGGGAATGATGATTTTGTGATTTATTGTGACGCATCAAAGCAAGGTCTCGGTTGTGTATTAATGCAACGAACGAAGGTGATTGCTTATGCGTCTAGACAATTGAAGATTCACGAACAAAATTATACGACGCATGATTTGGAATTAGGCGCGGTTGTTTTTGCATTAAAGACTTTGAGGCACTACTTATATGGGGTCAAAAGTATTATATATACCGACCATAAAAGTCTTCAGCACATATTTAATCAGAAACAACTGAATATGAGGCAGCGTAGGTGGATTGAATTGTTGAATGATTACGACTTTGAGATTCGTTACCACCCAGGGAAGGCAAATGTGGTAGCCGACGCCTTGAGCAGGAAGGACAGAGAACCCATTCGAGTAAAATCTATGAATATAATGATTCACAATAACCTTACTACTCAAATAAAGGAGGCGCAACAAGGAGTTTTAAAAGAGAGAAATTTAAAGGATGAAATACCCAAAGGATCGGAGAAGCATCTTAATATTCGGGAAGACGGAACCCGGTATAGGGCTGAAAGGATTTGGGTACCAAAATTTGGAGATATGAGAGAAATGGTACTTAGAGAAGCTCATAAAACCTGATACTCAATACATCCTAGAACGGGGAAGATGTACAAGGATCTCAAGAAACATTTTTGGTGGCAAGGTATGAAAGCCGATGTTGCTAAATACGTAGGAGAATGTTTGACGTGTTCTAAGGTCAAAGCAGAGCATCAGAAACCATCAGGTCTACTTCAACAACCCGAAATCCCGGAATGGAAATGGGAAAACATTACCATGGATTTCATCACTAAATTTCCAAGGACTGCAAGTGGTTTTGATACTATTTGGGTAATAGTTGATCGTCTCACCAAATCAGCACACTTCCTGCCAATAATAGAAGATGACAAGATGGAGAAGTTAGCACGACTGTATTTGAAGGAAGTCGTCTCCAGACATGGAATACCAATCTCTATTATCTCTGATAGGGATGGCAGATTTATTTCAAGATTCTGGCAGACGTTACAGCAAGCATTTGGAACTCGTCTAGAAATGAGTACTGCCTATCATCCACAAACTGATGGGCAGAGTGAAAGGACGATACAAACGCTTGAAGACATGCTACGAGCATGTGTTATTTATTTTGGAAACAGTTGGGATCGACATCTACCGTTAGCAGAATTTTCCTACAACAATAGTTACCATTCAAGCATTGAGATGACACCGTTTGAAGCACTTTATGGTAGAAAGTGCAGGTCTCTGATTTGTTGGAGTGAAGTGGGGGATAGACAGCTTACGGGTCCAGAGATAATACAAGAAACTACCAAGAAGATCATCCAAATTCAACAACGGTTGAAAACCGCCCAAAGTCGACAAAAGAGCTACGCTGACATTAAAAGAAAAGATATAGAATTTGAAATTGGAGAGATGGTCATGCTTAAAGTTGGACCTTGGAAAGGCGTTGTTCGATTTGGTAAATGAGGGAAATTAAATCCAAGGTATATTGGACCATTCAAGATTATTGATCGTGTCGGACCAGTAGCTTACCAACTTGAGTTACCTCAACAACTCGCAGCTGTACATAACACTTTCCATGTCTCGAATTTGAAGAAATGTTTTGCTAAAGAAGATCTCACTATTCCATTAGATGAAATCCAAATCAACGAAAAACTTCAATTTATCGAAGAACCCGTCGAAATAATGGATCGTGAGGTTAAAAGACTTAAGTAAAACAAGATACCAATTGTTAAGGTTCGATGGAATGCTCGTAGAGGACCCGAGTTCACCTGGGAATGAGAAGAACAGATAAAGAAGAAATACCCGCACTTATTTCCAGAAGATACGTCAACACCTCCAACTGCTTAAAATTTCGGGACGAAATTTATTTAACGGGTAGGTACTGTAGTGACCCGAACTTTTCCATGTTTATATATATTAAATTAAATTGTTATTTACATGATTAAGTGTTTCCAACATGTTAAGCAATCAAACTTGTTAAGACTTGATTAATTGAAATAGGTTTCATATTGACAATTGACCACCCAAGTTGTCCGGTGATTCACGA
Source organism: Rutidosis leptorrhynchoides (assembly GCF_046630445.1). Classification (NCBI taxonomy): domain Eukaryota; kingdom Viridiplantae; phylum Streptophyta; class Magnoliopsida; order Asterales; family Asteraceae; genus Rutidosis; species Rutidosis leptorrhynchoides. Next base: position 447,723,349 of record NC_092337.1, on the reverse strand, counting down.
ACGTTAAAACTTGTAAAAACTAAATGATGACATATATATGGTTATATATATAGTTAACATGATATTATGATAAGTAAACATATCATTAAGTATATTAACAATGAACTACATATGTAAAAACAAGACTACTAACTTAATGATTTTGAAACGAGACATATATGTAACGATTATCGTTGTAACGACATTTAATGTTTATATATCATATTAAGAGATATTCGTACATCATAATATCATGATAATATAATAATTTAAAATCTCTTTTGATATTATAAACATTGGGTTAACAACATTTAACATGATCGTTAACCTAAAGGTTTCAAAACAACACTTACATGTAACGACTAACGATGACTTAACGACTCAGTTAAAATGTATATACATGTAGTGTTTTAATATGTATTCATACACTTTTGAAAGACTTCAAGACACTTATCAAAATACTTCTACTTAACAAAAATGCTTACAATTACATCCTCGTTCAGTTTCATCAACAATTCTACTCGTATGCACCCGTATTCGTACTCGTACAATACACAGCTTTTAGATATATGTACTATTGGTATATACACTACAATGATCAGCTCTTAGCAGCCCATGTGAGTCACCTAACACATGTGGGAACCATCATTTGGCAACTAGCATGAAATATCTCATAAAGTTACAAAAATATGAGTAATCATTCATGACTTATTTACATGAAAACAAAATTACATATCCTTTATATCTAATCCATACACCAACGACCAAAAACACCTAAAAACACTTTCATTCTTCAATATTCTTCATCTAATTGATCTCTCTCAAGTTCTATCTTCAAGTTCTAAGTGTTCTTCATAAATTCCAAAAGTTCTTGTTTCATAAAATCAAGAATACTTCCAAGATTGCAAGTTTACTTCCAAGTTTTCTATATCCATTCCAAGTAATCATCCAAGATCAAGAAACCTATGTTACTTACAGTAGGTTATCTTTCTAATACAAGGTAATAATCATATTCAAACTTTAATTCAATTTCTATAACTATAACAATCTTATTTCGAGTGGAAATCTTACTTGAAATTGTTTTCGTGTCATGATTCTGCTTCAAGAACTTTCAAGCCATCCAAGGATCCTTTGAAGCTAGATCCATTTTTCTCATTTCCAGTAGGTTTATCCAAGGAACTTGAGGTAGTAATGATGTTCATAACATCATTCGATTCATACATAAAAAGCTGTCTTATTCAACGTTATAAACTTGTAATCACTAGAACATAGTTTAGTTAATTCTAAACTTGTTCGCAAATAAAGTTAATCCTTCTAACTAGACTTTTAAAATCAACTAAACACATGTTCTATATCTATATGATATTCTAACTTAATGATTTAAAACCCAGAAACACGATAAACACCATAAAACTGGATATACGCCGTCGTAGTAAAACCGGGGGCTGTTTTGGTTGGGATAATTAAAAGCTAAGAAGAAATTTGATTTAAAAGCTATACTTCTGGAAAAATGATTTTTCTTATGAACATGAAACTATATCCAAAAATCATGGTTAAACTCAAAGTGAAAGTATGTTTTTCAAAATGGTCATCAAGATGTCGTTCTTTCGACGAAATGACTACCTCTTTCAAAAACGACTTGTAACTTGTATTTTCGACTATAAACTTCTACTTTTTCTACTTAGATTCATAAATTTAAGATCAATACGAAACCGTGGCCACTGGAATCACTTAAAACGGATTAGAAACGAAGAAATGGCGAGTAAAACAAGATTGATAAAAACTACTCATTTTACCTACGTGAAAGTTAGTAATAAATCTATTCCAACCATAACCTAATCAACTTATATTGTATATTATGTAATCTTGAGATACCATAGACACATATACAATGTTTCAACCTATCATGTCGACCCATCTATATATATATTGCGGAACAACCATAGACACTCTATATGTGAATGTTGGAGTTAGCTATACAGGGTTGAGGTTGATTCCAAAATATATATATAGTTTGAGTTGTGATCAATACTGAGATACGTATACACTGGGTCGTGGATTGATTCAAGATAATATTTATCGATTTATTTCTGTACATCTAACTGTGGACAACTAGTTGTAGGTTACTAACGAGGACAGCTGACTTAATAAACTTAAAACATCAAAATGTATTAAAAGTGTTGTAAATATATTTTGAACATACTTTGATATATATGTACATATTTGTTATAGGTTCGTGAATCGACCAGTGGTCAAGTCCTACTTCCCGACGAAGTAAAAAAACTGTGAAAGTGAGTTATAGTCCCACTTTTAAAATCAAATACTTTTGGGATGAGAATACATGCAGGTTTTATAAATGATTTAAAAAAATATACACAAGTACGTGAAACTACATTCTATGGTTGAATTATCGAAATCGAATATGCCCCTTTTTATTAAGTCTGGTAATCTAAGAATTAGGGAACCGACACCCTAATTGACGCGAATCCTAAAGATAGATCTATTGGGCCTAACAAACCCCATCCAAAGTACCGGATGCTTTAGTACTTCGAAATTTATATCATATCCGAAGGGTGTCCCGGAATGATGGGGATATTCTTATATATGCATCTTGTTAATGTCGGTTACCAGGTGTTCACCATATGAATGATTTTTATCTCTATGTATGGGATGTGTATTGAAATATGAAATCTTGTGGTCTATTGTTACGATTTGATATATATAGGTTAAACCTATAACTCACCAACATTTTTGTTGACGTTTAAAGCATGTTTATTCTCAGGTGAATACTAAGAGCTTTCGCTGTTGCATACTAAAATAAGGACAAGATTTGGAGTCAATGTTTGTATGATATTGTGTAAAAACTGCATTCAAGAAACTGATTTTGATGTAACATATTTGTATTGTAAACCATTATGTAATGGTCGTGTGTAAACATGATATTTTAGATTATCATTATTTGATAATCTACGTAAAGCTTTTTAAACCTTTATTTATGAAATAAAGGTTATGGTTTGTTTAAAAAATGAATGCAGTCTTTGAAAAACGTCTCATATAGAGGTCAAAACCTCGCAACAAAATCAATTAATATGGAACGTTTTTAATCAATAAGAACGGGACATTTCAGTTTGTCCGTAACGGTTTAAAGTCAGGAGCAAGGTATTCGTTAATGACTTCAGCAGATGCTGAATCATTTGGATTCTTTTGAAGGCAGATTTAGTCTTTGTGATTTGTCCACAGCCTCCTTCATGGTTTGCTCAATCCGTTTTCCAGTTCCAACTTTTCTGAGCTTTGCCAACATACTATTCTTTATCATCAAACTTTCGACTGTTAAAGTCGTTTGCGATTGTCTACCGTTTCTGCGGCTTCATTCAGTTTTTTTTTCTTCAAAATTTAGGGTATTGATTCGTACACTGGGTGCTTTTCAGAATTTCAGAATGGAAGATCATAATTCTAAGAGATAACTGTTATATGTATACATATAACTGTTGATGTAAACATGCTGCGAGATTTCAAAATACTGATTGCTGATTCTCGGTAAATGGTATGGCAATTCTCATTACAAGGTACGGATGAGTATATGATAGGGTTTCAATGAATATAATGGTTTTTCGAAGAGACTTAAGCCAATGAGTAATGAAGTTACTGGTAAGTTTACTGCTGATGTGGTGGGATATAAACGGTTCATCGGTAACGATGACGAAAGGCAACTTATATATCAAGGTTATAATAGAGTTTATTCAAATGAAAAGTCGAAATTGATTTACTGAAGCTGTGACAAATTTGGCTACTTTGGAAAGGGATTGCAAAGTTATTTTCGGTAATAACAACGCCAAAGGAGCTACAACGGATACGTGTTAAACGTTTACTCAGGTTCCGAGTGTTTTCAGGTGCATAACTATATGCATCAATCTTTTCTTCCGTAGATGAAGTGCGATTGATTCATTCTCTCGATTGAGGTGTTTTCAAGAATCATGAAAGGTTTGAACGCAGATTGTAATCGTCAGGATACAAATGAGGTTTAAGATGAAATCAAGTGGCAAACTTGAAGAATTGTTTAGTTTCTTATGTTATAATCAATATTTTAATTCATTTTAATAGTCCAATGTTGGTAGTCCACAGTTAGTAGTTCAATAATTCATATATAGTTTAATATATAATATTTTAATTAACTAATACGTATCGTGACCCATTATATACATGTCTCAGAATCGATCACAACTCAAAGTATATATATTATTTTAGAATCAACCTCAACCCTGTATAGCTAACTCGAACATTACCGCATATAGAGTGTCTATGGTTATTCTAAATAATATATATAGATGACTTCGATATGATATGTCAAAACATTGTTTATGTTTCTCGATTTATCCGACGATATTTAAAGTGCGTAAAGTAAGTAACAGAAATTAAATGATGATAAATAAAATTGCGAGAATTAAAATTGCGATAAATAAATTGCGATAAATAAATGTAATAAGTAATTAACAGTTAGCAAGGAACAGTTAGCTAGGATTTTGTTAGCGTGATTTCTTAATAAAATTTCTCATAGTTAATTTGTTTGTTTCTAACAACTTTTATTTTTGTCCAATGTTTTCTTTATTATGCCACTTGTTGGATTCTGATAAATCAAAATCCAAATATGAAATTGAATGAAAATGGTTATTCTGTGGTGAACGGATTCATATATCCGTGGATGTAAGTAGGATAATACATGACTGTTGAATCAGATTGGAAGAATGTACAGTGTAACTTATTAATGTGAAATCTAAATATTTCTCAGGTATTACCTACCCATTAAAATATTCTCATCATTAACAGTTTGTACGAAAGAATTTTCAATTACAATCTTTATGAAAATATATATACATATATATTTTATTCAGATGTAATCATGGATTTAATGAGTTAATATGATATTTATCTCATTTGGTTTTCGGTTGGAACTAGAATAAATAATCTCTAAGACTTTAGAGATTACATAATCGCCATGAAAAACGAAGATAATTGATGTAGAACAATACGTAGAACGATGATTATGCTCGAGGTACAGATTGTGATGTTGAGGCGTGTGTTGTTGATGGTACGGGTCTTGTTGCTGGTGGTTCTGTTGATGTCGGTGATGTTGCTGAAGCTGGTAAGTTTTGAACCATATTCTCCAAAGCTATTACTCGAGCACGAAGTTTGTTGACTTCTTGTATTACTCCGGGATGATCGTTGGTTCGAATGAGAGGACGAATAAGATCTAGAATTTGAGATAATATATAGTCGTGACGAGATACTCTGGAAATGAGAGAGAAAATGGTGTTTTGGACTGGTTCGCCGGTAAGTGCTTCAGGTTCTTCGCCAAGAGGGGATTGTGGTGGATGGAAGGGATCACCTTCTTCTTGTCTCCAATGATTTAATAGACTACGAACCCATCCCCAATTTATCCAGAACTGATGATGGCTAATTGGTTAATCAATTCTGGTTACACTGTCTTCGGAGCTCCAGTCGAAATCCATATCGGAATAGCTGTCGGAATCTAAGGAATTTGAAATAGTTGCGAGTTCCGTCTTGTACGGTTAGATAAAGGGTTTTCAATATGAAATGATTTTTGGATATCGGATGATATTCTAATTACATAGAATACCAAAATATAGTACAGAAGATCCCGTAGATTACGGAGGAAATTAAGGAAACGTATCAGACAAGATTTAATGTGATGGGATATGAATTTGTCTGTACACCATCCATGCAATAATTGCAATAAGACGTGTCGAGACTGAAAATGATAGGTAGATATTTTTCGACAATGAACGGTAAACAAAACTTTTGACATGCAGACTAGGTTCAAGTCCAGACTTATTAATGTATCCTAACAACTACTAGGCCGAAGTCCAGACTCATTAATGCATCCTAACAACTACTAGTTAGACACACTAATGCAAGACCTGGTTCGCTACGACCACCACTCTGATACCAACTGAAAGGACCCATTCATACCGATTATAAACGATTCACAATAGTTGATTTCATTGCGAGGCATTTGACCTCTATATGATAAGTTTTACAAACATTGCATTCGTTTTTAAAAGACAAACTTTCATTTCATCGAAAGTTGACCGGTATACATACTATTTCATAATATATCCAAACTATAAATGACTTAATAATAATCTTTTTGAACTCAACGACTCGAATGCAACGTCTTTTGAAATATGTCATGAATGACTCCAAGCAATATTTCTAAAATGAGCAAATGCACAGTGGAAGATTTCTTTCATACCTGAGAATAAACATGCTTAAAAGTGTCAACCAAAAGGTTGGTGAGTTTATTAGTTTATCATAATCAATCATTTCCATAATTTTAATAGACCACAAGATTTTCGTTTATAAATATATGTACACTCGCATGTGTATAAAACCGTTCTGCTTATGTTGAGGCCTTAGTAACCAACCTTAACAATAATATAATAAGTCATCTTCACAAAGATGGATACGTACACCGGTGCTAATAAATAATCCTCGAAGTACTAAACATCCGCCCACTAGCTCTAATGTCTAGTGCAGCCTACAGGATGGGGGTGTCAAGCCCGATAGATCTATCTTTAGGATTCGCGCTTACATGCTCTTATAACATATAACTAAATTACCTAGCACATCAATCTGCAGAATATCATTTTTAATCACTTGTCTCTATTTTGTAAAACATTTATAAAAGCAGCGCATGTATTCTCAGCCCAAAAATATATATTGCAAAAGCAATTAAAAAAGGGAGCAAATGAAACTCACGATATGATATTTTATAGTAAAAATAAGCATACGACGGAACTGAACAAATGCAGGGTTGGCCTCGGATTCACGAACCTATATCAAGTATATATATATTAACACCCGTACTAACAATTAACAAGCTTAATATTATTGGTATACTTCTTATATTAATAATTTATATGTTATATTAAATAACTTATATTTATTCTATATATTTTAAGTAGTTAATATTTATTTTCATGTTACCTTTATTAATATTAATATAGTAAATACCTATTTAAGCAGTTTATTCTATTAGTTTTTATATATGATAACAATATATATTTATATATTAATTGATATATAGTTTAATTAATATCCTCTTAATAATAAAAAATATAATGATATGTAATATTAATATTATTGTAATGTATTTTTATATAAAACAACTATTTGTAGTAATACCGATACTGATAAGAATGATAATAATAATGATAATAATAATAATAATTGTAATAAGGATAATAATTTTAATCAAAATGTTAAATTTTAAATAAAAAAGATAGTTTCAATGAAATGATAATTTTGAAAACAATGATACTTTACTTTAATAATATAATGATAATGATAATAATAATAGTGTTAATAAAAATAAATCCAATTTTCCATATGCTTCGTGTTTAATTTCTAAACTTATAATTTCAATTCCTATAACTTAATTTCATAGTCATAATTGTACATGTATTCATATAATTTTATAAATATTTTTCCTAATTTTTCTATAACAACTTTTATTATTAATTTTATAATATAAATGTTATTTACATGTTTAAAATCATGTTAATAATAATAACAATAACAATGATATTAATATTTATATAATGATATTAATACTGATATTAATGATAATAATAACTTGTATTATGATACTAATAATAATGATTATTTTAACGATAATAACAATAACTAATAATAATAACAATAATAATAATAATAATAATAATAATAGTAATAATAATAATAATAATAATAATAATAATAATAATAATAATAATAATAATAATAATAATAATAATAATAATAATAATAATAATAATACTACTACTACTACCTTAAAGAAGTAACTCTTAAAAAATGCCCAAGTCCGGGTTTGAACCCGCGACATCCCGCTAACCCGAAAACAATCCTAACCATTCCTCTGTGTCTGTTTTTCCTAATTTATATGATACTTATATTTATATAACCCATTTTCTTCCTGTTTCCCCTTTCTTCTTCTTTTTCTAAAAAAAAAATGCCACAGAGAGGAATCGAACTCGCAACCTCTCGGTTACGCCCAATACCCTTAAACCACTGAAACACTTTGTTACTTTTTGTAATAATTCGCACACTTAATTATTTAAACTGTAATAACAGTTTATCATCTTCTTTCTATGATCTCTCATCAACAACAATCTCGTATCCACCATTAACATCATAATCATAATCATAATCATAATCATAATCATAATCATAATCATAATCATAATCATAATCATAATCATAATCATAATCATAATCATAATCATAATCATAATCAAAATCATGAAAATTTTCGGTCATCGCCAATATCATTCATCGGTTACCATCTTCGTTCTCGCTATATATTAGAAGTAGAAAACGAACCATAATAGCAGAAAAATAGTAACCTTGATGGTGTTTCGATTAGAGATAGAAACAGAAACGGCTAGAAGAAGGGAAAAATAAAATAAAATTAAACAAGAGTAGTCGTGAGATGTGGATTGTAAAACAGCGGGGTGGTTGTGGGGTTATTGTTGGTGTTCACGGGCGGTTCATGACAGCACAATAGCAGCAGTTTCGAGTTCTTTCAGCATTCGATCAAAGCAATAGAAATTTTGGGTTTGATAGTTCACGAATAAAGAAGAAAATGGAGAGAGAGAGAGAGAGAGAGAGAGAGAGATAAGAGAAAGAGGTGGACGTGGTGATGGTGGTTGACCTGTGGTGCTTGAAGGTGGGAGGTGAAAGTAGTTGTTCGAAACAGGAATCAGAAGGAAGTAATAGTTGGTGATGGTTTACGGTTAATAGTGGCAAGAAAATAAAATAATGATTATGGTGGTGATAAAGTGGTGGTTGTGGTAGCCGTGTTTGGTAGTGGTGGAGAAAGCGGTGAAGGGTGGCAGTGGTAGAGGTGGTTCCGGTGATGGGTGGTGTTTGCCGGAAGTCTATAAACATGAAACTGATGGTGGCGGATCATGAGTGCTATTGAGGTGGTCTTGGGTGTTTGGTGATGGCGGATAGAAGTGGACGAAGTGGTGGTGAGTGGTGTAAAGGTGGTGGAAGGTGACCTCCGGTTCACATATTATAGCTGCGGTATGTATATAAAAAAAAATTGATGGTGTTTGGCTCTTTCATCTCAACCTCCTGATATCTATATGCATATATAATATGTTATCTAATAATTACAATATTAATAACTAATAGTAATAGTAATAATAATAATAAAATATACTAAATGAGTCATGAGGTGAAATGAGAATATTAAACAGCAAAGCAGCCGGCCTCTTGTCCTACTATCAATTCACGGAGTGTTAGATTGTGTCCATTGCTAAACAGTTAGCGTATAAAAGTGTTCTTAAAAATCCCAAATTTTTAGCTTACATATATTTAATTATTTCAATCATTAACTTTTTGAAACCTGATAAAAAAGGTACACTAATTATTTATTTTTTGTTCCAATTACTATGTACGAAGTACTAAGATTTAATCTAAAAAGGTAAAAATATTTTTATTAAACCTAAAATCTTCGTAATCAATTTACGATCCAACTTTCATTTTAAATCTTCATAAACTTGTATTAGATATACATGAACACTAACGAAATGCCAACCGAGTATTACCACTTTTTATTATTTAAGCTCGAAATCATTTATTTTTAATATATTCTCTTTCTATATATAAACAGTTTTCAATAGTAAGTTCAACGACTAAAATAAATGTTTGTAAAATATATCATATAGAGGTCAAGTACCTCGCGATGTAACCAAGTGTAATGTATTCGTCCAGATGGATTAGGACGGGTCGTTATAGGTGGTATCAGAGCGGTGGTCTTAGCGAACCAGGTCTTGCATTAGTGTGTCTAACTAGTAATTGTTTAGATGCATTAGTGAGTCTGGACTTCGACCGTGTCTGCATGTCAAAAGTTTTGCTTATCATTTCATGTCGAAAATTACCTGCTTATCATTCTTAGTCTAGACATGTCTTACTGCAGTTAGTGCATCGATAGTGTATAGACAAAATTCATATCTTAGCGTATCTGTTACTATATACTTTACCTAACAGCTTCCGTTGATTCATCCGTAACTTATGGGATTTTAGTACTATATATGCATATGTAAATTATGTATTGCAGGGTACTAATCTACATCCTATAATCTATTTCTTATCGAAAATCCTTCATCTGATCGTACGAGATGAATCCCTTAACCAGTTCGAATTCCTCGAATTCCGACAGCTATTCCGATATGGAGTTTCACCTAAGCTCCGAAAGCAGTGTTACCAGAATGAATCAACCAATCATCCATCCAAAATTCATCTGATGAGTTCGTAGTCGACTTAATCAATGGAGACATGAAGAAGGAGATCCTTTTCACCAACCGAATTTACCTCTTGCCGATGAACCTGAAACACTTACCGGTGAACCAATCCAAAATACCATTCTCACCCTCATTTCCCGAATATCTCGTCATGATTACATACTATCTCAGATTCTAAACCTTATTCATTCGCTCGTTCGGACCGACAATCATCCCGGAATAATAAAAGAAGTCAATGAACTTCGCGCTCGAGTAATCAATTTGGAGAATATGGTGCAAAATTTACCAGCTTCAGCAACATCACCGACACCAACAGTACCATCAATAGCAGCACCAGTACCATCAACAATCCCTGCCTCAACATCGCATCCTATACCTCGAGTATAATCATCGTTCTACATATTGCTCTACCTCATTTATCTTCGTTCGACATGGCAATTAGGTAATTTCTAATGTTTTAGAGATTATGTATTCTAGTTCTAGCGGTAAATCAAATGAGTTTAATATTATATTGACTCATTAAATCCATGATTACATCTGAAGAGAATATATATGTAAGTATATTTTCATAAAAATTGTAATTAAAAATTCTTTTGTACAAACGATTAATGGTGAAAATATTTTAACGGGTAGGTAATACCCGAGAAATAATTAAATTTCACATTAATAAGTTACACTGTACATTCTTCGAATTTGATTCAACAATTATTTACTATCCTACTTAAACCCACAGATATACGTATCGATTCACCGCAGAATAACCATTTTCATTCAATTTCATATTTGGAATTTTAACCTATCAGAATCCAACAAGTGGCATAATGAAGAAAACATTGGACAAAATAAAATTTGTTAGAAACAAACAAATTAACTATGAAAAATTTTGTTAAGAATCCACACTTACTGTTCCTAGCTAACTGTTCCTAGCTAACTGATTACATTTTATTTATCGCAATTTAATTATCGCAATTTATATTCTCGCAATTTTATTTATCGTCATTTAATTTCTGTTATTTATTTTACGCACTTTAAATATCGGGACACGTATACAAGGTTTTGACATATCATATCGACGCATCTATATATATTATTTGGAATAACCATAGACACTCTATATGCAGTAATGATCGAGTTAACTATACAGGGTTGTGGTTGATTCTATAATAATATATATACTTTGAGTTGTGATCTAGTCTGAGACATGTACACGGGTCACGATACGTATTAATTAATTCGAATATTATATATTAAACTATATATGAATTATTGAATTGCTAACTGTGGACTATCAACTGAGGACTACCAACATTGGACAATTAAAATGAATTAAAATATCAATTATAATATATGAAACTAAACAATTCTTCAAGTTTGCCGCTTGGTTTCATCTTAAACCTCATTTGTATCTTGACTATTACAATATGCGTTCAAACCTTTCATGATTCTTGAAAGCACCTCAATCGAGAGGATGAACCAACCGCACTTCATCTACGGAAGAAAAGATTGATGCATATAGTTATGCACCTGAAAACTCTCGGAACCTGAGTAAACGTTTAACACGTATCTGTGCTAGCTTCTTTGGCATTATTATTACCCAAAATAACTTTGCAATCCCTCTCCAAATTAGCCAATTTTGTCACAGCTCCAACAAGTCAACTTCGACTTTCATTCGGATTAGCCTTATTAAAACCTTGATATATAAGTTGCCTTTCGTTATCGTTACCAGAGGAACCTTTATATTCCACCATATTACCGACAGATGTACCAGCAACCTCATTGCTCTTTGGCTTAAATCTCTCTGATAAATCACTATATTTATTCATTGAAACCCTATCATATACTTATTCGCATCTTGTAACGAGAACTGCCATACCAATTACCGGGAATCAGCAATCAGTACTTTGAAAAATCACATCATATCTACATCAATAGTTATATGTATAACATTTATCTCTTAAGATTATGATCTTTCATTCTGAAATTCTGAAAAGCACCCAACCTACGAAACAATACATTGAACTTTGAAAAAAAAACTGAATGAAGCAGCAGAAACTGTAGACAACCGTAAACAACCTTAATCGTCGAAAGTTTGATGATAAAGAATATTATGTTGGAAAAGCTCAGAAAAATTGGAACTGGAAAACGGATTGAGCTAACCACGAAGGAGACCAAGGACAAATACAAGGACCATACCCTATATTCAAAGAATTCAGTTAATTCTGGATCCGTTGAAATCTTTAGAGAATATCTTGCTCCGAAGTCATGTTAAAATCTTGCAAAAAATCTTTCTTCATCAACCATCGAACTTAGAAATTCCAAATATCATCATAAATATCTTCGATATTTCTGAAGATATCTTTATAAATATTCTTGTCCGATATTATTTATCTTTTTGTGTTATCTGTGTTACATCATAAAAGAAACAACTTTAGTTTCTAAATTTTGAAATCTTCGAGTTTAAAATATGAATGTTTTTGAAGTAGTGTTGAAAATTGATGCATGAGTTAGTATAATATAATGACACTTGATCAACGTGATTATATTACAGTAAGTCATGCTGAGTTTCTAATGGAACTTGATGATTCATAGACTATAACATCATCAGGTGCCATGTTACACAATTCTTACATTCTACCTAATCTCTAAACAAAGCAAGAACATATTTTCTTGATAGTTCTATCTTTTCTCTTGAATTCTGGTGATTTAACCAATCAAGATCGTGCTATTACAAATTCTCTTTTAGAACGTTAGCCATGTTCATTCTGAAATTCATATCTACGAATTATGGACCATTTTTCGCTTGAATTAAACTCGAGAAGAGAAAACAAAAGGACGAAGCTCCAAAATATAAAGGAAATGAAGAGAATGGATTTATAGTGAAATATCAAACAGAGCAATCGAGACAGATCATCGCATTTAACCAAAGAGGATTCTAATTTCCTTAATTATCTAAGAATCAAATTCTATTACAAAGATTTCCTCTAAATCCCTTGAATTCTAGAATTCAACCATGACTAGTCAAAAGTTATGATGAAACTTGTCTTTCTCAATCCACTATTTTTGTGATAGCTTCACTTGTACGCTTCACATAATCGAATCGTTTTATCTATATTAATCAATAATAATAAGACTCTATTTATCAACTCATAGTCGTCATGAAAACATCTTTATTGTTAACCATGACGACCACACTTAAATTTCGGGACGAAATTTCTTTAACGGGTAGGTACTGTGACGACCCGAAAATTTCTGACCAAATTTAAACTCAATCTTAATATGAAATCGACACGATAAGCAAAGTCTGTAATGTTGAGTCTTGAAATTTTTGGAACTACGTTCATATATTTAATTACCTTTGACCAATCCCGACGATTCACGAACAAGGATGTAAATAATTATGAATATATATATATATATATATATATATATATATATATATATATATATATATATATATATATATATATATATATATATATATATATATATATATATATATATATATATATATATATTATTTATATATATAGGATTGTTATTAAGAATTATTATATTATAATATATGTAAAATATATAAATAATAAATATACAATAAATGTTATCATTGTTATAAAAGTTAAATTGGATATTAATTTTATTATTATTATAGATATTGTATAGTAGATTTTTTGAGTATAAATATGTGTGTTATGAGTTTATAAAAACACACACTAAATATATTCTCTTATATTCTCTCATATTCTCTCTATATACTTATTAGTAGTCTACAGGCAAGAACTAGGCCACTAAAGGTAGTTATAAGCCTACTGAATTATAACACGTTATCAGCACGAAGTGCCCCGTATAATCAAGGTTTATCTAAGCAAGCACACGTCACTAATCAAGGTAAGAAATAATCTAACTTTTATTAACTTGACTAACATTTATATTTATGTTATTTAAGTTATATATGGTCGGTTATACCGCCTGAATTATATTTCTGTAATCTAACTTTTATTAACTTCACTAACATTTATATTTATGTTATTTAAGTTATATATGGTCGGTTATACCGCCTGAATTATATTTCTGTAATCTAACTTTTATTAACTTCACTAACATTTATATTTATGTTATTTAAGTTATATATGGTCGGTTATACCGCCTGAATTATATTTTTGTAATTTAACTTTTATTAACTTCACTAACATTTATATTTATGTTATTTAAGTTATATATGGTCGGTTATACCGCCTGAATTATATTTTCTGTAATCTAACTCTTATTAACTTCACTAACATTTATATTTATGTTAATAAGACCTCATGATTGTACGCAACACGTCATTTGACAACACGGTACTTTATGTACGCAACACGTCATTTGACAACACGGTACCATGGGTCGAGATTAATTCCGATCAATACGAATACGATGGGGTCTTTATATGTTATCTAACATTTATGATTACTTATGAAATTAATCATTATTTATTTCATGCATACTAATGTTTATTCTTAAATTTATAATCTTAAAAGTTAAAATAAGAAAAGGTAGTTTGTATTTTTATTAAAAGTAAATCTTAAAAGTTAAAATAAGAAAAAGTAGTTTATATTTTTATTAAAAGTAAATCTTAAAAGTTAAAATAAGAAAAGTAGTTTGTATTTTTATTAAAAGTAAATCTTAAAAGTTAAAATAAAAAAAGTAGTTTGTATTTTTTTTAAAAGTAAATCTTAAAAGTTAAAATAAGAAAAAGTAGTTTGTATTTTTATTAAAAGTAAATCTTAAAAGTTAAAATAAAAAATAAAAAAAGTAGTTTGTATTTTATTAAAAGTAAATCTTAAAAGTTAAAATAGAAAAAGAAGTTTGTATTTTTATTAAAAGTAAATCTTAAAAGTTAAAATAAGAAAGGAACATAAGTTCCGAATATATTCCTTTTTTGATTAACTGAATATGTAAACGATTAGTCAGCCTATAAAATTGGTATAATATGATTTATATTTTATTTGATAATATGAAGCAGGTTATGAAATCAAAAGTTGTGTATACCAAAACTCTACCTAAGTTGTTGAATATATTTTATTATTATAATATATATGTAGTCGTAAACTGGATATTTCTCGTTTGAGTTATTAACACATTAGATCTATGAAGTAATTAAATAGTTGTGAATATTATTTTATTCCAAAAAGAAGATATATATATATATATATATATATATATATATATATATATATATATATATATATATATATATATATATATATATATATATATATATATATATATATATATATATATTGCAATACTATGATCTGCTACTCTCATGTTATCATATTGTGGTATACTGTTTTAACTTGTATGATTGTATAAACCGACTACATATGAGCATGTTATAGAACATATTTGTGTCTAGTTATTTTTGGATAGAATAACTATTTTTGAGTCTTATGCATGATGAATATAATCATTGATTTACGTTTTGTATTGACTAGGAATATTCTATTTATGGAATGAATATTGATGAATCATAATCATGATTTTTAAGACAAAGTATACTTGGTGTATTTGATGTATGCATCAAGTAATTTTATACTTATATATGTATATATGTATATATTGTGATTATATATGCTACATGGTTATGGTTGCTACCTTGTAAGTTTTTAATTGGTCTAACATGAAACTTGGAAAAAGTGGTTATATTAATTTGTTATATCATGGCCTATGCTATTATTAATCTAATTGATTAATAAGTTAGTGGATTAGATTGGCATATTATTTTGTGATCGGTGTACTCTTTTAAACTCTCGCCATATACATGATTATATGTGCTATACACTGATGCAATTTGATTTTTTTTTAAATCACGATAAATTGCATGTTGGATTATTTTAATATTTAATGCATAATTGATAATCATCAAGATCTTTTAAGATTAGAAATATATTTGATCTGTACATAAATTAGTTGTATACTTAATATGCATATCTTTCAAGTGAATATAATTCACAGACCTTTGATATATTAGATCGATTTACATGGTAATTTAATATTTGAAATGTTACCTTATATTTGATATATATTATTTTATGCAAAAAAAAAAAAAAAAAAAATTATGTGGAGTCCAGTTTTATGATGATTAATTGGGCTTATCATGACTATTGCTACTATGTTACAAGTACGATTGTTGAGTCGTTTTCTAATGCAGTTCTTTCTCAGATTTTAACTTGTTTGCAGATAATGGTAACATACACACTATGATCAAATCTAGGAAATATTTCATTGATTTAAATCAAATGAAGGAATTATAAATACTATATCAGGTCTTGCAAACTTGATATAAGGAACGGAAAAGGCAAAAATTCATATTACCAAATGGTAAAAATTTTCTGATAAACAATGCCTTGTTTTCTCAAAATCAAAGAGAAATTAATTGAGTTTCTCTGATATATATATATATATATATCATAATGGATATGATTATCAGTAAATGATAACAGATAATGAGAAATATCTATGTAGCACCGAAAAGCGCATATGATGAAAAGGAGCGTATATGATTAAAAGCGTATATGATAAAAAGCGCATATGATGAAAAGCGCATATGATGAAAAGTGCAGCGCATATGATTAAAAGTGCATATGGTGATTAATGAAAAGCACATTGAGAAAGAATCACCAATATTTCTTGAAAGAATTCAAGGGAATATATATGGACCAATTCATCCATCATGTGGACCATTTTGATATTTCATGATTCTAATAGACGCATCTAGCGGATGGTCTCATGTTTGTGTGTTATCAAGCCGTAATATGGCATTTGCAAAGTTTCTTGCACAAATTATTAAATTGAGAACACATTATTCTGATTACATCATTAAAAGGATGAGACTTGATAATGCTGGTGAGTTAACATCTCAAGTATTGAATGATTATTATATGTCTACAGGGATTTTTGTTGAACATCCAGTTACTCATGTGCATACACAAAATTGGTTTAGCTAAAGCAATAGATAAACGCTTGCAGCTAATAACTAGACAATTGGAAATGAGTACAAAACTCTCAAAATTTATATGGGGACATGTAAAATTACATGATGCGACATTAATTCGCATTAAACCAAGTACAAGTCATAAATATTCTCCATTACCAACTTAATTTTGGTCGAGAGCCAAATATTTTCCATCTTAGAACATTTGATTGTGCAGTGTATTTGTAATTGCACCACCACAATAAATGATTCCTCAAAGAAGGATGGAAATATATGTTGGATATGAAACATCTTCAATCATAAGATATATTGAACCCATGACGGGTGATGTTTTACAGCACATTTTACTGATTGTCACTTTAATGAAACATTGTTCCCTATATTAGGGGGAGAAATGAAAAATAAATAAAAAGATGCTTCATTATGTGAACATCAATTAAGGTATATAGAACTCGCACAAAAGAATGCGAAACGAAAGTTCAAAAATAATGCATATGCAAGAACTTACAAATTAATTACTTTATGCATTTAAAGATACAAAAAGAGTGACTAAATCATATATACCAGCAGTAAATGCTTAAGCTAGAATTGAAATTCCAAAAGCTGGCAATAATGTCACTCATGAGTCTTCGCCACGTCTGAAACGTGGAAGACAAATTGGTTCCAAAGATAAAAATCTTAGAAAAGAAAAATCAGCTGATAATGAGGTAAAAAAAAAGTGTTCAAGAAGAACCACAAATCAATATTCCTTCTGCAGAGGATATTGATAAATGTAAATACATAAATTGCAATAAATTATGCAATATTATGGAACCGAAATGAAATGAAAAATCTTGATGAGATATTTTCATATAATGTTACAATGACATCATGAATAAAGATGATGATCTGGAACCAAAATCTGTCATTGAATATCAAAATAGACATGATTGAGCTCAACAGAAAGGAGCAATACGAGCTGAATTAGAATCACTCAATAAAAGAAAAGTTTTCGGATCAATCGTTATCACTTTTAAAGATGTGAAACGTATGGGATATAAATGAATTTTTATCCGAAAAAGAAATGTGCAAATGAAGATACAAGGCAAAACTAGACTTGTAACTCAAGGTTTCCCACAAAGACCAGAAATGAATTATGAGGAAAACTTATCCTTATGTAATGGATACAATTACTTATTAGATACTTAATCAACCTGGTAGTTACTTAAATGCATCTCATGGATGTTGTTACTACTTATCTATATGGATCACTTGATAGTGATATATATGAATATACCTGAAGGGTTTAAGGTATCAGAAACATCTAACGCAAAACCTAAAGAAATGTATTCCATTGAATCACAAAGATTTTTATATGGGTTGATACAATAGTATAACGGATTAAGTGATTACTTGATAAGAAAAGTGTATACATATAAACTTATTTGCACGTGTTTTAATTATGAAAACAGTGACCAGATATATATCGTAGTTATTTATGTCAATGGTCTTAATATTATAGGTACAAATAAAGAGATCCATGAAGCCATTCAACTTCTAAAGAAAGAATTTGAAATGAAAGATCTCGGAAAAACCAAGTATTGCCTTGGTTTACAAATTGAACATATGCCTAATGGTTTACTTGTACATCAAACAACATATACTGAAAAGATTTTAAAATGTTTTAATATGGACAAGGCAAAACCATTAAGTACTCCTATGGTTGTTAGATCACTTAATGTTGACACTGATCCATTTCGTCCCTGTGAAGATCATGAAGATATCCTAGGACCAGAAGTACCATATCTTAGTGCAATTGGAGCTCTTATGTATCTTACAAATTGTACAAGACCTGACATTTCTTTTGCAGTTAATTTGTTGACAAGGTTCAGCTCAGCTCCTACCAAAAGACACTGGAATGGGATCAAACACATATTTCGATACCTTCGAGGAACTACTGATTTAGGATTATTTTATTCTAATGAATCGAAACAAGATTTGGTTAGTTATGCAGATGCAGGTTATTTATCTGATCCACATAAAGCTAAATCTCAAAATGGATATGTATTCCTAAATGGAGGTACCGCAATATCATGGCGTTCTAAAAAACAAACACTTGTTGCAACATCATCAAATCATGCCGAAGTGATTGCATTACATGAAGCTACTCGGGAATGTTTTTGGTTGAGATCAATGACACAACTCATTACTGATTCTTGTGGACTAGAACGCGATAAAAGTCTAACAACTATCTATGAAGATAATGTAGCTTGCATAACACAGATGAAAGAAGGGTATATCAAAAGTGACCGAACAAAACACATACCTCCTAGATTCTTCTCATACACTCAAAATCTCATTAAGGACAACCAGATTGAAATGAGATATGTTCAGTCCAGTAAAAACTCTGCTGACCTTTTCACCAAAGCACTTCCAACTGCTATTTTCAGAACACACATTCATAATATTGGCATGAGGCATGTTCAGAAGATGTAACAATTCAGGCGTTGCCTACTTGAGGGGGAGTCAACTCTATGCTGCACTCTTTTTCCCTTAGCTAAAGTTTTATCCCAATGGGTTTTCTTTAGCAAGGTTTTTAACGAGGCAGTACTAGTTATTCTCTAATAAAATTGTCATCCAAGGGGGAGTGTTATAAAAGTTAAATTGGATATTAATTTTATTATTATTATAGATATTGTATAGTAGATTTTTTGAGTATAAATATGTGTGTTATGAGTTTATAAAAACACACACTAAATATATTCTCTTATATTCTCTCATATTCTCTCTATATACTTATTAGTAGTCTACAGGCAAGAACTAGGCCACTAAAGGTAGTTATAAGCCTACTGAATTATAACAATCATATTATAATACAAGATTATAATATTTATTAATATAATTACAAGTAAAAATATAGTTGTTATAATAATATGATTATTACTTCCCATATTAATATCAAGACTAGTGAATTTAAATATATAATCTATAGATACATAGTATCTATATATATATAAACACATTAATAATGTATTCATACACACATATATAATATATGGTGTAACTAATATGCAAATACAATTACATAATAATATGTATATAAAATGTGTAAATATTAAATATTCAGTATATGTTATTATGTAATACATTACATAATTAATAATAAATAATATTAATATGTTAAATTAAATTATAAATTAAAATATAGTTACTAAATAATAAAATTGTCACTTTCAATACTAACATCAACATTAGTATCTCAAATATTAAATATTTATAACATATAGATATAAAATGTAATGCATATATAAATATAATTATTAATGTTATTATTATCATTGTTAATACTAATATGATTAGTATTATTATTATTATTATTATTATTATTATTATTATTAATATTATTCTTATTATCTTCATTAAAATTATTATTATTGTGACCTATATTTAATATTACTCTTATTATTATTATTATTAGTATTTGAGATTATAATTAATGTAATTACAATTATTAATTATTAATTCATTATTTATTAATATCAAATATATATAAAAAATTTGAATAGATAGATTTGGTAATCAGAATTGTTATGAGTCGTTATCTATCTGTAGTTGATTGATTAAAATCGTACAAATCAATTACAACAAGAATAAAATCTGTTAACCCTCCTTATCTGCTTTTATTTTTTTGTTTCTTCTCCAAGTCTGAGTTATTTGCTGTCGACACCTATATCCTGCATAAAACAACGATTAGCTAATTAAATAGAAACCATACAACCTCAAACTACCAATTACAATTCAATGAAATCAGTAATAATCTCAAACTGATCGAATCAAAATCAGAAAAACTGAGGAACGCAGGTAAAACTCTGTTTTTATATTGAATTTTCAAACAGTCGAATTATTCATGAATTTCAAAAAGTATTAATGTAGTTCTTTTAGGAATCCCATATTAAAACAATCTGTAAAGTTTCTAAACCTTATTTCTAATATCGAGTTTCAATTTTGAGAGTCAAACTTTGATTCAAAAAGTCAACAAGAGTGTTCATCATGAAATACGATTTCAATTTGAGGTTTTGAGTCAAATTGAGGGTTCAAATAGTTTCTAGGGGTGTTTGTCAACAAAATTTGTGTTATAAATTTTGTCTAAAACGATATAGAAATTGAGAAGTGATTTTGTGTTCTTCAATCGTGTACAGCGACTGTTACAGTCGATTCCTTTCATTTTTTTCTTTTTTTGTTTTAATTATTCATAAATCGTATCTGTATCATCAGGTATTGATCCTAAAACTAAAATAATAATTAGTAGAAAATAATAACTTGATTCTCTGATCGATTAGTTTGAAAGAAAGAAGAAGGAGAATAAGGATAAACAATGTAAACGGGTTATATATACAGAAAGTTAAATTATAGCAGAATAATAAAAAAAATAGAGGAGTGGCTAGAGTGGTCTTCGGCTATTCGAGAGGTCGTAGGTTCGAGCCCCGGCTTGGGCGGTTTGATATTTTTTTGGAGCTTTTAAGGTAGTTTCAATTTCAATTTTATTATTATTATTTTTATTATTATTATTATTATGTATACAAATATTATTGTTATTATTAAGATTATTGTTATTTTTGTTATTATTGGTATTATAATTATTATTATTAGTATTATCATAGTTATAAGTATTATACATATTATTAATATTATTATTATTATTATTAATATTAGTATAATAATTCGTAGTAATGTGATTAATAAGATTATTATCATTATTATTAGCGTTATCATTGGTACTAGTATTATCATTTAAAAACTATTAGTATTATTACTAACATTATCATTACTAGTATTATTATTATTATGATTATGATTAAAATTATTATTATTATATATTCATCAATTTTGTTAGGATTATTGTTGTTATCTATATCAAAATCAATAAAAGTATTTTTATTAAAATTTTAGAATTATTAGTATTATTAATATAGGAATTACTATTATCACTATGATTAAGATTAATATTATTATTATGAAAATAATCCAAATTATTTTCATTAAAATTAGTACTTGTATCATTTTATAATTATTAGTATTATTATTATCATTAACATCGGTATTATTATTAGTATTATCATTATTATTAATAATATTACAAAGTATCATTAATTGACTTATCAGTTAAACATTAATATTAGTAACACTGTATGATTACTGAAATTTCTATTAAAACTATTAAAAATTACCATTGTTATTAAAAGTATTATTTTTACTAAAACTATCATTATTATCGTTATCAGTATTATCTATATCATTATTATTGAGATAATTACGATTATGAAAATAAAAGCATTAATGACATTATTAAAGTTATAAGCATAAAAATAAAGATTATATATATATAAATATATATTTAATACACATAACTTAACTATATTAATATATCTATATATAAAATGAAAATATATATAATGAAACTTATTAATCTACTATATAAATGAATTACATCACTAAATATAATATATTTGTTCGATCACAATTATGTGTATTAATATATATACATATGATATAGGTTCGTGAATCCAAGGCCAACCCTGCGTTGTTCAGTTGTTCAATATCGTCATATGTATTTTTACTACAAAATACAGGATAGTGAGTTTCATTTGCTCCCTTTTTAAATGCTTTTGCAATATATATTTTTTTGGGACTGAGAATACATGCGCTGCTTTTATAAATGTTTTACGAAATAGACCCAAGTAATTAAAACTACATTCTATGGCTGGATTATTAAACCCGAATATGCCCCTTTTTAGTCTGGTAATCTAAGAATTAGGGAACATACACTCTAATTGACGCGAATCCTAAAGATAGATCTATTGGGCCCAACAAGCCCCATCCAAAGTACCGGATGCTTTAGTACTTTGAATTTATCATGTCCGAAGGGAGTCCCGATATGATGGGGATATTCTATATGCATCTTGTTAAGGTCGGTTACCAGGTGTTCACCATATGAATGATATTTGTCTCTATGCATGGGACGTATATTTATGAGAACTGGAAATGAAATTCGTGTGGTCTATTAAAATGATGGAAATGAATGTTTATGATAAACTAATGAACTCACTAACCTTTTGGTTGACACTTGAAAGCATGTTTATTTTCAGGTATGAAAGAAATCTTCCGCTGTGCATTTGCTCATTTTAGAGATATTACTTGGAGTCATTCATGACCTATTTCAAAAGACGTTGCATTCGAGTCGTCGAGTTCATCAAGATTATTATTAAGTCAATTATGTGGGATATATTATGAAATGGTATGCATGCCGTCAATTGTCGATGTAATGAAAGTTTGTCTTTTAAAAACGAATGCAATGTTTGTAAAATGTATCATATAGAGGTCAAGTACCTCGCGAGGTAACCAAATTTAATTTATTCGTCCAGATGGATTAGGACGGGTCGTTATAATGTCTACCGTAAAGATGCATGAGTGGTGTTTGGTTTGTTACGGGTGGTTGCCTCCTTGCTTGCGCAACAACTACCACCTGGCATGCCTTTCGAATTCTGTTTTCAAGGTCCCTTGGCTCTATTTATTGAGGCAACACCAAGCGTCGATTAAGTGGCGTCTTGACTGCCGCTTAGAGCCTAAATTGATTTTCTGGCATGCTTTTAAACCCATAAAAATCTGATTCTACCATTTTCATGGCATCTTAATGTGACGATCTGAAAGGACCCGTCCTAATCCACCTGGACGAAGTCATCAACATTTGGTCCCATTGCGATGATCGGCTCTAAGTAATGTCCTTATATTGAGCAAATGCACAGCGGAAGACTTAATTCGTACCTGAGAATAAACATGCTTTAAAGTGTCAACCAAAAGGTTGGTGAGTTCATAGGTTTATCATAACAATCATTTCAATATGTTAATAGACTACAAGATTTCATAATCATAAACATAATACACTCGCAAGTGTATGTAAAGCATTCTAAGTGGTTGAGCACTTGTTAACCATACTTAACATTTAATCAACGTCGCATATTCCCTTTATTATGAAATCTCACTACACCGTACCAAGTGTAGTCACCAAAACGAAGTACTGTGCAACCGTTGAATACTGGTCGTCCAGTCCGGTTGGGGTTGTCAGGCCCGATAGATCTATCAACAGGATTCGCGTTTACAATACCCATGTAAATAGTAGTTACCAAGCTACAGGGAAATATGCCAGTGGTACAACTCAACGTAGAATATATTTTTAAGTACTTGTGTCTATTTTGTAAACATTTATAAAAGCAGCGCATGTATTCTCAGCCCAAAAATATATATTGCAAAAGCAATTAAAAAGGGAGCAAATGAAACTCACTTTTGCCTTGAAGGTATTTAATTCGACTTGGTCTTCGATAGATATCACGAACCTAACCATATATATAATATATCAACATATTTTCTTTTTAAGTAATCGTTACATACATATATACTTTTAATACTTTTAATATTTTTCTTAGTCCGTAGTTAGCAGTCCGATGTTAGTGGTCCACAATTAGTTGCTTAAATAAAATAAATAAAGACCCCATCGTATTCGTATTGATCAGAATTAATCTCGACCCATGGTACCATGTTGTCAAATGACGTGTTGCGTACATAAAGTACCGTGTTGTCAAATGACGTGTTGCGTACAATCATGAGGTCTTATGATTAATCTTCTCGTGTTGTTTACGGGAGGTCCTGAAATATATAAAATCAAATCATAAGTAATTATATATAAAATATCATATTAATTAGAAAAGATATGATTAATTTACTTTTTCTCCAAATATTTTCGTAGCTAAACTAGCTTCGGATACCCAATCTTGTTTTAGTCGTAGTTTCTTCATTACAACTCCGTTTTTGTTGGTTCAACTTGCCACTTCCATGGATCGAGTCAAATTTTAAGAATATGAACTGAAAATACCTTAGTTTGTATTCGAAATTATAGGTTATAGGTCAAACTTTGGTGAAACTTATGAAAGCGATCATTTTCCATCATAAAAACAACATTTAATGATCATTTTTCTAAAAATACTTACACTTTGAGTTAAACCATGAAATTTTTATGTGTTAACATATTCATAAGAAATATCATTTTTCCAGAACATGAACTTCTAATTCAAAGTTCAAGATGGTTTTTAATTATCCAACCCAAAACAGCCCCCGGTTGCACTCCGACGACGTAGATTCAGTTTTTAAGATGTTCTTTGTAAAACCAAGTTATATCTTGTTAGGTTAGCATATCATTATGATATATTACAGGTCTTGAAGTGTTTTAAAAGTCAAGTTAGAAGGATCTATTTAGTTTGCGAACAAGTTTGAAATCATTCAAACTATGTTCTTGTTGTTAAAATTTTATACCACAAAATAAGATAGCTATATGAATATGAATTGAATAAGATTATGAACAAGGTTACTACCTCAAGTTACTTGGATAAAGTTACTGCAAAAGATAAGAAATAATCTTGGAATCAAAGAGTGGTGGAATTAGATCAAAAGGTTGGAAGTAAACTTCTTCAAATGGGTGGTTATTTTGATATGTTCTTGAAAGAGTTTTCTTATGGTGTTTAAGGCTTGTAATTGAAGCTAAATGATGGGGAAAATGCTTGGAGATGATCAAGTATGAAGTTAGGAGTATTTTGAGAGAGAAATGAGGGTGTAGTTATGAGAAAATGGAGTGAAGAAATAGTGTTCATTTATAAAAACGTTTTTAGTTTATAAAGAAAGAAAATGATTCCTAATTTTGTTTTCTTACTAATAATTCATACTACTTGACAAATTCTAGTTACCTCATATCTAGGGCAGTAATAATGTTGATTAGGATGTTGATTTGATGTGTATATTCTAATAGTAAATACGTATAGAAGCTGGGTATGATACGGGTACATATACCCTAGATATACGTATAGAAATCTTGAGGAAACGGAACGAGAATTCAAATATAGCTATCTTTTGTGAATATAATTATATTGTTTTATGTATTTAAGTCCTTAAAAAGTGATTAAATACATTATATATACGATACATGTATATGCATTATAGATTATAAGTATATATATCAAAGAATGTTACGTATAGTTATCGTTTTGAAAACTTAAGTTAGTAGTTTCAAAATATACTTATAACTCATTGTCATTAGTACACAATGAGATGTTAAACCATCCTTAGATCATGTTAAATATATATAAATACATATACATACACAAATGTATAATTATCATATGTTATATAGTTCGTGATATCATCGGTCATATTGGACGGTCAAACGTTGTGTAAAACTCTTTTCAAAAACACAAGTCTCAACAATTTGGATTGCTTATCATGTTGGTATGGTTTAATTTATGTAAATATTAATCTCATAAGTATAATTTGGTCTGAAAATTCCGGGTCATTACAGTACCTACCCGTTAAAGAAATTTCGTCCCCGAAATTTGATAGAGGTTGTTATGGATAACAATAAGAAGGTTTTCATGACAAATATAAGGTGATAATGGAGTTTTATCATCATTGAATAATGTAGATAAAACGATTCGATTATGCGAAGAATATAAATGAGACTATCGTAAAAGAGTGCGATGAGTAAAATATATTCGTCTTAACCGATGACGTAGTTATGATTGATTTCCGGGATTTAAGGGATTTAAAGAGAATCTTACGTAATAAGATTTGGTTCTTTGGTGATTAAGGAAATCAGGATCTTCTTTGATTATATGCAATAATCTGTTTCGATTGCTCTGTCGGATATTTCACTATAAATTCACCCCTTCGTTTCCTTATTTTCGATGACTCACACCTTCTATTCTTTCTCCCTTGATTCTTATTTTAAAGCATTCATCAATATGCTCCATCCAGTCCTGATTCTTGATATTCTCCTAACTTTTATATCTGTCATTCTTCTTTTTCATCTACCACCAGAAGAATCTATTTACTTCTACTATACTCTTGTGTTTATAGTGTTTCTAATTCTCCCGTGTCTCTATATTGCTATCTGCATCGATATACACGGTTTGTAATTTCGGGGTTATTATCGAAGTTTATATTCTTCATTATTTTTTGGAGCTTCATGCTTTCGTTTTCTCTTCCCGACTTCGAGTCAAGCGAGTAATGGTCCGAAATTCGTAGATATGAAATTCAGAATGAACATAGCTAATGCTCTAAGAAGAAAATGGTAATAGAACGATTTTGATTTGTTAAATTACCAGAATACCCTGGAGAAGACCGAGTCATCCAGAAAAATATTCTCTTGATATGTTTAGAGATTAGATAGAATGTAAGAGTCGTGTAAATGGCACATGATGACGGTACTGTGAATCATCATGCTTCATTAGAAACTCAGCATGACTTACTGTAATATAATGACGTTGATCAAGTGTCATTATATTATACTAATTCATGCTTCAGTTCCCAACACTACTTCAAAACATTCATATTTTAAACTCGAAGGTTTCAGAATTTAGAAACTAATAAAGTTTCTTTTATGTTGCAGATATTACGGAGAGATAAATGATCTCAGATAAGAATAGTTGTGAAAATATCGCCAGAAATATGGAGGATATTTATAATAGAACATACGAGAATATCTTAGAATTTCTAATATCAATGGATGATGAATAAGATTTGTCTGTGAAGGTTTAGAATGAGAAATAAGATGTTTGCTAACGATTTCAGCAGGCACAGAATCATTTGGATTCTTTGAAGGCAAACTTATTCTTTGTGATTTGTCCACGGCTTCCTTCATAGTTTCACATAATCCGCTTTTCGGTACTAAATTTTCTATCGAGCGTTCCTAACACTCCTTTCTTTATCATCAAACTTTTGGCCATTAAGATCATCTACAACATGCTGCTTCGTCAGCATTTTCAAAGTTAACTGATCTGGGTCATCAGTAATCAAACCGAGGTAGTTTCAGGAGAATTGTGTTTTTAGAATGATTAGTCACTGATGGTAATATTGTGGAATATAAAAGGTTCCCCAATAACAATAAAGAGTACGCATATATATCGCGGTTATAATAAAGTTGTTTCGGATGAAAAGTCAGAGTTGACTTGCTGGAGCTGTGACAAAATTAGCTACTTTGGAAAGGGATTGCAAAACTATCTTCGGTAATAACAATGTCAAAGGAACTAAAACAAATACGTGTCAAACGTTTACTCAGTTTCCGAGGGTTTTTCAGGTGCATAACTATATGCATCAATCTTTTCTTCCGTAGATGAAGTGCGGTTGGTTTATCCTCTCGATTGAGGTGTTTTTAAGATTCATGATAGATTTGAACGCTAATTGTAATCGTCGAGATACAATGAGGTTTAAGATGAAATCAGGTGACAATCTTGAAGAAATGTTTAGTTTCATATGTTATAATCAATATTTTAATTCATTTTAATTGTCCAATGTCATTAGTCCACAGTCGATAGTCCACAGTAACAGTCCAATAATTCATATATAGTTTAATATATAATATACGAATTAATTAATACGTGTCGTGACCCGTATACCTCTCAGACTCGATCACAACTCAAACTATATATATTATTATAGAATCAACCTCAACCCTGTATAGAGAACTCGATCATTACTGCATATAGAGTGTCTATGGTGATTCCAAATAATATATATAGATGCGTCGATATGATATGTCAAAATATTGTATACGTGTCCCGATATTTAAAGTGCGTAAAATAATTACAGAAATTAAATCACGATAAATAAAAGTGCGATAATTAAATTGCGATAAATAAACTGCGATAAATAAAATGTAATCAGTTAGCTAGGAACAGTTAGCTGGAACAGTTAGCGTGGATTCTTAACAAAAATTTTCATAGTTAATTTGTTTGTTTCTAACAGATTTTATTTTGTCATATGTTTTCTTCATATGCCACTTGTTGGATTCTGGGAAGTCAAAATCCAAATATGAAATTGAATGAAAATGGTTATTCTGCGGTAAACGGATACGTATATCGGTGGTTGTAAGTAGGATAGTAAATGACTGTTGAATCAGCTTCAACGAATGTACAATGTAACTTATTAAGATGAAATCTAATTATTCCTCGAGTATTACCTACCCGTTAAAAAAAAAATTCACCATTAATATTTTGTACAAAAGAACTTTTAATTCAATTTTTATGTGTTAACATATTCCTTGAGTTAAACCATGAAATTTTTATGTGTTAACATATTCATAAGAAATATCATTTTTCCAGAACATGAACTTCTAATTCAAAGTTCAAGATGGTTTTTAATTATCCAACCCAAAACAGCCCCCGGTTGCACTCCGACGACGTAGATTCAGTTTTTAAGATGTTCTTTGTAAAACCAAGTTATATCTTGTTAGGTTAGCATATCATTATGATATATTACAGGTCTTGAAGTGTTTTAAAAGTCAAGTTAGAAGGATCTATTTAGTTTGCGAACAAGTTTGAAATCATTCAAACTATGTTCTTGTTGTTAAAATTTTATACCACAAAATAAGATAGCTATATGAATATGAATTGAATAAGATTATGAACAAGGTTACTACCTCAAGTTACTTGGACAAAGTTACTGCAAAAGATAAGAAATAATCTTGGAATCAAAGAGTGGTGGAGTTAGATCAAAAGGTTGGAAGTAAACTTCTTCAAATGGGTGGTTATTTTGATATGTTCTTGAAAGAGTTTTCTTATGGTGTTTAAGGCTTGTAATTGAAGCTAAATGATGGGGAAAATGCTTGGAGATGATCAAGTATGAAGTTAGGAGTATTTTGAGAGAGAAATGAGGGTGTAGTTATGAGAAAATGGAGTGAAGAAATGGTGTTCATTTATAAAAACGTTTTTAGTTTATAAAGAAAGAAAATGATTCCTAATTTTGTTTTCTTACTAATAATTCATACTACTTGACAAATTCTAGTTACCTCATATCTAGGGCAGTAATAATGTTGATTAGGATGTTGATTTGATGTGTATATTCTAATAGTAAATACGTATAGAAGCTGGGTATGATACGGGTACATATACCCTAGATATACGTATAGAAATCTTGAGGAAACGGAACGAGAATTCAAATATAGCTATCTTTTGTGAATATACTTACATTGTTTTATGTATTTAAGTCCTTAAAAAGTGATTAAATACATTATATATACGATACATGTATATGCATTATAGATTATAAGTATATATATCAAAGAATGTTACGTATAGTTATCGTTTTGAAAACTTAAGTTAGTAGTTTCAAAATATACTTATAACTCATTGTCATTAGTACACAATGAGATGTTAAACCATCCTTAGATCATGTTAAATATATATAAATACATATATATACACAAACGTATAATTATCATATGTTATATAGTTCGTGATATCATCAGTCATATTGGACGGTCAAACGTTGTGTAAAACTCTTTTCAAAAACACAAGTCTCAACAATTTGGATTGCTTATCATGTTGGTATGGTTTAATTTATGTAAATATTAATCTCATAAGTATAATTTGGTCTAAAAATTCCGGGTCATTACACGATCGCTCCAAATCCATATGGACGAACACGTCATTCATCGATTTCATTGCGAGGTATTTTACCTCTATATGATACGTTTTGTAAACATTGCATTCTTTTGAAAAGGCACACCATAAATGAATATTTAAATCAAAGGTTTTTGACATCTGATGATTTCTACATATAGACAATCACCATAAATAATTGTTTACAATAGTACTTCCGTTGACAATGAGGTCAAAATAAGATACATGGTGATGATTTGGTGAATGCAACGTTTCCTTGAAAAATATGCCATGTACGACTCCATGCACATAGCTTGTCTAACATATAAGCAAACAGCGGAAGACTTCTAGGAAACCTGAGAATAAACATGCTAACAAGTGTCAACACAAAGGTTGGTGAGTTCATAGTTTTAGTATTTCGCATAATCTGTATATAAAAGTGGATCACAAGATTTCAGTTGTTTCATCCAGAAACATTTATCAAAAGTTTGTCAACAGATTCTACGTAACAGAGCACCCTGGTAACTAAGCTTTAACGTTATAATGATAAATACCCCATTCGTTTTAATACACGCAAACCAACGTGTCCTAAACTCAAATAACACACGTCCGTTAAAAGGCTAGCGCTCTAGCTAGGACGGGGATGTCAAGCCCTATGGATCCATATACAATTATTCGCGCCCATCAGTCCATATCCTATGTACTGGCAGCTACTAGTTACCAAAGCTAAGGGATTTTCGGTTTAAGTCAGTGTAGAATTTAGTATGTACTTTGTAACACCCCGTTTTCCCCGTATATGATTTATAGGTGTATTGTGTATGTACGATAGGCGTATGAAGGGTTTGGGACGTGTTTGGGTGTTGAGGTCTTGTATGCAAGGAAAGGTGTCAGACCACGTTGAATGTCGCGGCGCGACGAAGGAGGCCACGGTGCGGCAATTAACTGGAATCCAGATCAGAAGTCCGATTAAAAATGATCCCAGACCTAGGCAAATGTCGCGGCGCGACACTTAAGACCGCGGCGCAGCGATACGGGCAAACTGGTACCAGATTCTTGTAACTTTAAATAAGGTTCAAGGGCAATTTGGTCATTTCACGTTTGAGCCAGATTTGAGGTTTTAACCTCATCCACTCATTTCATTTTCCTAATTTCCTTTTCCTTTTCTTTTCATTTTTCTCTCAAAACTCAAACACCCAATTGAATTCAAAGGGATTTTTGGAAAGGAAGAAGCGGGATTTGATCTTTGGCGTAGTTGACAAGTTTGTTCTCCTCGTTCTTAGCTACATGGTGATACTAGTGGTAAGCTCTAACTCTGAATTTCGTTTTTGTGTTCATCATTCAAATTTGGGGCTTTTGATTGTATGATTCATAGATGGAACCCATTTAGTTGTTAATTGAAGATTAACACCAAGATTCGGGTTTATATGTGTTAAGAGCGGGTTTTGGGTTGGTTAATGATTTAACCATGTTTAAGACTTGAGAATGGTGTATAATCACTAGTATTAGTGATTATTGATGTTTTGGAGACTTCTAGGGTTCTTGTGGTTGACTAATTTTGACTAGAGTCAAAATTAGGGTTTGTTGATGGTTATGACCCGAATGTCGATTCGTTGAGGTTTATAAACTTAAGATGGATTAAGTTGAGGTATGAAACCGAGTTAAATATGTTTTGGTGTTAAAACTTGTAAATGGTGAGATTTTGACTTAGTGGGTCAAAATTAGGGTTATGGGCGATTTTGAGAACGATAAGTGTTTAACACTTGTGTTCGGGTTTCATTGGCATATTAGGACCATTGTCACTCGTGTTAGTGATTATTGGTTAGTTTGGGCGCGGTTTGTGCTTGGAAGTGCAGTTGGGTCGAAATTGCACTAGTTGTCAATTTGGGTTGATTTGTAAGTCCACCCTAATTGTGTTGCTTGTATTGTGATAATGGAATAGGTACTTTCCATTGACGAGTTGCGGATTACTTGGAAGCATTCTTCAAGGCGACAAGGTGAGTGTTAATATCCTATATGCATACGTATGTGTAGGATGGATGCGGGTCGGGTGAAGTGGTTCTCGATTATAGAGCTCACTTCACATATAGGTGGAATTGATGGACTTGTGTACATGTCCAATTGGCACGGATGTGCATTTTGGTTGACCACCTTTGGCAAGGTGCACATTTCGTGTGTACATTATCACATAGGCTTGTGAGTGGAATAATTATATACGTATGTATATGAGTTATTTATTTGCGGGGTATGGGTTGAAGTTCGTTGTTGACGATACCATACCCTAGAGTATATTATGTTGTGGATGAGGGTTTAAAGTTCGTTGTTGATGATACCCCATACGTATGGACTTAAAGTTCGATGTTGACGATGCCATATGATTATTATAGTGACGTTGATGAGGGTTTAAAGTTCATTGTTGACGATACCTCATATGTGGGTTTAAAGTTCGGTGTTGACGATACCACATTAATATAGGCGAATGGGATTTAAGTTCGATGTTGATGATACCATTCGTTGGGCTAGCCATGAGATCTTGAGTACTATGGATGTTGTTAACATCGATGTTTGTCGTATTATTGTATATATATATATATATATATATATATATATATATATATATATATATATATATATATATATATATATATATTAATGTATTGTTGTGGTGTAGCTAAACCTTCGGGTGTAGCTTATTGGCGTTGTTCATATCGTCGTTGGTGAACTTATATTTTGTTGATGTATCTTTAGCTCGTTGCTTAGTGATCGTACGGTATGCTTAGTATTAGCTTGCCTTTATGCTTGGATGCTCCGGTATGCGGTATTTGATATTTTGTGGCGTGTCCATTTTATGCATATATATGTATGTAGTATATTTCCACTCACTAAGCGTTAGCTTACCCTCTCGTTGTTGATTTTTTTATAGGTTCGCATGCTTGGCGGCTCGGGTGAGCTTAGGGATTAGAGATCTTGGCTAGGTTGCTTTAGAAGATCTTGCTTTTGTACTCGATTAGGATTTGGGTAGCGTAGTCCCAAATCACCATGCTCGGTTTTGGTTGGAAACTAAACTATTCGGGTCGTGTATGTCCGTTTGGACAATTAACTAAAGTATTATTTAAAGCGTATTAAAAGGAAAAATTTTATTGGGCCAGTTTTAATACGGGTTGGGATGTTTCATACTTGTGTCTTATTGCGTTTAAAATAAATTGCATGTATTCTCAGCCCAAAAATATTTAAAATATTTAAAAAGGGAGACTATAAACTCACCTTAGCAGCATATAAAGTTGTTCACCAAAATGTGACCGAAACTCGGATTACCAATTAATCGTAGATCTCAACCTAGAGAACATATGTTGGTCAATAAATGTCTATTAAGCTAGGTCAGGTCATAGTGTATCACAATCCTAATGATCGTGATCGACATATAATAGTTATCCAAAGTCGTTTCAAAAAGTCAATTTTGACAATAGTTCAACAAAACGAGACGTGCCTTATATAAGGATTCATTTACTCGGTTGGTAATATTTAAAAGTTCACTTTATCAGTCTCGTAAACAAGTTGTTTAAATCTTAATTGCAGATTCAAAAGCAATTTCAATTAACGTCAATCATAATTCAGTTGATCATATCTTTTAATCCGTTCATCGAAACTATTCGATATCTAAATGAAAAGTTATTGATTTTTCGCCAGCTTTCCAAAAACATGTATATCATATACCTTTTACCAGTAATATATGTATTTAATTAGTGATTCATTATAAACTGTTTAACGACAAAATTTAGCATACAAGCATATATAAATATATATACTCGAGTACTAGACATGGATACATAATTAATATATAAAAGATAAGATATGAGTGCTTACGTATCAGTATTGAGATTCAATATTGTAGGAAAGTATGTAGACGTAACGGAGATGATAAACACTAGGTTTGATTCACAAATATACCCCCGAATATTACCCATAACCTCCTTGGCAATAACCCATAATTTCCTTAGCTCTATCCCGCTTGAAAACCATTTTGAAAGTGACACGCTCATAACCTCGTCGTAGTATTTTATGTATAATACTAATTAATAATATTAATAATAATAAGATTAATAATAATATTAATCTTAATAATAATAATAATAATAATAATAATAATAATAATAATAATAATAATAATAAATAAAATAAATACGGAGTAATATATGATTAGAGAAAGAAGTGTGTGAAAACTGAGCCTAAAGTCGAGCAATTTATAGAACCTTTTCTGAAAAAGTACCCCATGCAATCGCATGGGATTTGTGCTTCAAGGCCATGCGATCGCATGGCACCCTGAGACAGCTCACAAATTTTTAACTTCTTGTTTGTCGACATAATTTTATATTATATATATATAATATATTTAATTTATATAATTAATTATATATTTATTAAATTCACATGCATAGTTGACTTGTAATTTTTGTTCTGATAAGTCGTACGTCATCACTCGACTTATGTCCCGATTTCAGTTTTTCAAATGTACTTTCGTACGCTGAGAAAACTTGCATTTTACGTTTCGTGTCACGTACCTTTGTCAAAATATAGCCTTAAATTCTCCCTAAACTATACCACTCAAAGTATATCTTAAACTTTCGAGTATTTTGGTCATTTACTTCTATAAATCATCGTCTCGCTATTTGTTAATATATATATAATAACAATTCATTTTTATGACCAAGTTAATATTATATTTTATCGTATTGTTAAATATATATTTTCAATATTAATAAACACGTTTTAAAATACATATCGCAAGTTATTCATATATCTAATTCCAACAGTTAATATTCCTTATTATTGTATGTGTCCAAATTACGTTATTTAAACAAACACTTTACCATTTATTCCGAATACCGTTAAGAATGAATGATTTCCCAAATCAACGTGGACCTCACAACAGAGACCCGTAATAATATCATAATCCTTAAGGGACTCATTAAATATCTTTTAATTCAATCGTTTGGCATAATCTTTTAATTCCGTGGTTGAATATATCAATCAGATAATCAAACCAATAAGTTTAATGCACAGTATCATTTACTTAACATTTTGTTATGTTTTCAAGTTATAGTATATATGTACCTATTTACATATAATTGTTAGCGAATCGTTGAGAACAATCGAAGGGTAAATGAATAATTCAAAATTTTGAGATTCAACTTCATAGACTTTGCTTATCGTGTCGAAAACGTTAAAGATTAAGTTTAAATTTGGTCAGAAATTTCCGGGTCATCACAGTACCTCCCCGTTAAAGAAATTTCGTCCCGAAATTTGAGTGAGGTCATCATGGCTAACAATAAAAATGTTTTCATGACGAATATGAGTTGATAAATAGAATTTTTATTATCGTTGAATAATATGGATAAAACAATCCAATTACTCGAAGCATATGAGAGAAGTTATCGTAAAATAGTGAATTGAAGGAATAGAGATTCGCCTTAACTGTTGACGTAGTAACGATTAATTTTCGGAATTTAAGGAATAGAAAATCTTCATTATCTAAATAAGATTTGATTCTTCGAAATTTGCAGAAATTAGGATTTTCTTTGATTAAATGCGTAATCTGTCTCGATTGCTATGTCTGATATTTTGCTATAAATTAAACACTTCCGTTTCATTATTTTCACCACTCCTACATCTTCTTCTTCATTTCATACTTCCAAAAGATTGTGAAATGCTTCATCCAGTTCTGATTCTTGATATACTCCTAACTTTCATATCTGTCATTCTTCTTTTTCATCTGCCACCAGAGGAAGTTATTTTCTTCTACCATTACCTTGGAGTTATAGTGTTTTTCATTCTCCCGTGTCTTTATATTGCTATAAGCATTGATATACACGGTTTGTAATTTCGTGGTTGTTATAGGGCTTTATATTTTCCATTATATTTCGGAGCTTCATGCTTTCGTTTTCTCTTCCCGACTTTAAGTCAATCGAATAATGGTCCAGAATTCGTAGGTATGGATTTTGAAATGAACATAGTTAATGTTCTAAGAAGGGAATTGTAATGGCATGATCTTGATTTATCAAATTACCAGAATATCCGGAAAAGACCGAATCATCAAGAAATATATTTTCTTGATATATTTAGAGATTATATAGAATGAAAGAGTTATGTAACATGGTTCATGATGAGGGTGGGATCTGTGAACCTTTATCACGTTCCATTAGAAACTCAGCATGACTTACTGTAATATAATCACGTTGATCAAGTGTCATTATATTATACTAATTCATGCTTCAGTTCCCAATACTACTTCAAAACATTCATATTTTAAACTTGAAGGTTTCAGAATTTAGAAACTAAAATAGTTTATTTTATGATGTAATACAGATGGCGTGAAGAGATGAATGATTTCAGATAAGAATAGTTATGAAGATATCTCCAGAAATATCGAGGATATTTATAATGAAAGATACGATGATATCTTAGAATTTCTAATATCAGAGGATGATGCGGAAAATCTGTCTGTGAAGGTTTAGAATGAGAAGTAAGGTGTTTGCTAACGATTTTAGCAGACACTGAATCATTTGGATCCTTTGAAGGTAGATTTCGTCCTTGTGATTTGTCCACAGCCTCCTTCATGGTTTGCTCAATCCGTTTTCCAGTTTCAAACCTTCTCTTTTTCTCAGCTTTACCACCATACTTTTCTTTATCATTAAACTTTTGACTGTTAAGGTCGTTTACAGTTTTTGCTGCTTCATCAGCATTGTTCCAATTTCAGAGAACTAGTTCATAGTTTGGGATGTTTTTCAGAAACTTCACATTCAGAGTAAATAAGTCTAGGAGATAGACATTATATGTTTATATATAACTGTTGGCGTTGAATTGCTGCGAAATTCGAAATACTGATTGCTAATTCCTGGTAGTTGGTATGGCAATTATCGTTAGAAGATGTAGATGAGTACATGATAGGGTTTCAATGAGTATAAGAATTTTTTGGAAGGTCAAGGATCAATGAAGTTGTTGGTAAATTTACTGCTAATGTGGAGGAACATAAAAGGTTCCCCAGTAACAAGAACGTATATTTCAAGATTACAATAAGGCTTAATCTGAAAAGTTGAAGTTGACTGGTTGGAAGTGTGGTAAAACTGGATACTTTGAAAAGGAATTGCAAGGTTATTTTGGTAAAAACAATACCAAAGGATCTTTCACAGTTTTGAAGTCAACGTATAGCTTTGAAAGATGTAGAGATCTAAGAATGATTTCACCGGTTTAGAGTTATGACTTGGATTCTGATCCGTCAATATCAGAATATGTAATTGAATTTGTATGAAAACGATTGTATATCGTTGTGAGCATTGTTAATAATTTTTGAATCAAAGTTGAAGAATGTACAGTGTAACATATTAATTGTGAACTTATATATTTCCCGAGTATTACCTACCCGTTAAAGATTTCACAAGTAATATTTTGTACAAAAGAATTTTTCATTACAGTCTTTATGAAAATATCTGTATGTATATTTTCTTCGGATGTAATTCGGATCATAGTAAGCTCATTTGATTTTTGGCTTGAATTAGAAATGAATAATCTCTAAAACATTAGAGATTACATAATCTTCGCGGAGTATTTCACTAATGAAATCAATACTTCATTATTTATTCTTTTTCCTTGGTGAAGGATGTTGATTGCTCGGGGAATTTTTGTGAACCTTACAAGGTACAGATGATATTTTCTGGAAAGTTTCGAGTACATCGAAAATGAAAATGTAAAATCAATTATGTAATTGAATAATACACTTGGTTTGTTAGGAATGGAATTTATTAATTTGAAACAGAGATTGTAGTTAACGATGGCTAAGTTGTTAACGAAAGATGTACCTTATATCATATTAGTAATATGAATTAACTGAGTAATATTTACCCTTTTTCAATTCATACATAATAGCTTAGTACGAAAAGATTTATGATGGTTTTAAAATTTATATATATATAAGATATACATATAAATTCTTTAGAGGAATTGAGTTATTACTTCATAACTCATTGATACAATATACTCGTTGTTGTCTCGTAATGATGTTCACGGTGCTTTCTTGAACTGGCAGAGCTTGTGATGTTAGAGGCGATGTTGACAGTACTGACTGTGCTGGTGAGGCTAAGGGTACTATTGATGTTGTTGGTAAAACAAGTCTAGCTTGTACCTTACGCACAATTCTTGTCAGAGTTTCTATTCTTCCTTCTATCATTTCTATTCATCTGATTTACGGTTAGAACTGGGATAAATAATCTCTAAGATTTTAGAGATTACCTAATCGCCGTAGAATATTTCTCCGATGAATTTATGAATCAATACTTCATCATTTATTGTTGTTGGTACTCCTTGGTACCTATGGTGAGTATGATGTTGATATCCGAGGTACAGATTGTGATGTTGAGGCGTGTGATGGGGATGTTATTGTTGGTGGTGGTAATGATACTGTTGGTGTTGATGATGGTGGTACCGGTTATGCTGCTGGTGTTGTTGCTGGTGTTCGTAACCCTTGAACCATATTCTCCAAAGCCACTACCCGAGTACGAAGCTCGTTGACTTCTTCTACTACCCCCGGATGATTGGCGGTTCAGACAAGCGGATGAATAAGATTTACAATATTGGATATTACATAGTCATTGCGAGCTGTTCTGGAAATGAGAGTGAAAATGGTGTTACGAACGGGTTCGCCGGTAAGTGCTTCAGGTTCTTCACCAAGAGGTGAATGTGGTGGATGGAAGGGATCGCCTTCTTCCTGTCTCCACTGATTAAGTAGATTACGAACCCATCCCGAAATCATCCAGAATAGATGATGGCTAATTGGTTGATTCATTCCGGTTACGCTGCTTTCGGAGCTCGAGTGGAAATCCATATCGGAATATGTAGTGACCCGAACTTTTCCATGTTTATATATATTAATTGAGATTGATATTTACATGATTTAATGTTTCCAACATGTTAAGCAATCAAACTTGTTAAGACTTGATTAATTGAAATATGTTTCATATAGACAATTGACCACCCAAGTTGACCGGTGATTCACGAACGTTAAAACTTGTAAAAACTATATGATGACATATATATGGATATATATATAGTTAACATGATACTATGATAAGTAAACATATCATTAAGTATATTAACAATGAACTACATATGTAAAAACAAGACTACTAACTTAATGATTTTTAAACGAGACATATATGTAACAATTATCGTTGTAAAGACATTTAATGTATATATATCATATTAAGAGATATTCATACATGAT
This sequence comes from Rutidosis leptorrhynchoides, assembly GCF_046630445.1. NCBI lineage: Eukaryota > Viridiplantae > Streptophyta > Magnoliopsida > Asterales > Asteraceae > Rutidosis > Rutidosis leptorrhynchoides. Next base: position 447,683,341 of record NC_092337.1, on the reverse strand, counting down.
AATATCATGATAATATAATAATTTAAAATCTCATTTGATATTATAAACATTGGGTTAACAACATTTAACAAGATCGTTAACCTAAAGGTTTCAAAACAACACTTACATGTAACGACTAACGATGACTTAACGACTCAGTTAAAATGTATATACATGTAGTGTTTTAATATGTATTTATACACTTTTGAAAGATTTCAATACACTTATCAAAATACTTCTACTTAACAAAAATGCTTACAATTACATCCTCGTTCAGTTTCATCAACAATTCTACTCGTATGCACCCGTATTCGTACTCGTACAATACACAGCTTTTAGATGTATGTACTATTGGTATATACACTCCCATGATCAGCTCTTAGCAGCCCATGTGAGTCACCTAACACATGTGGGAACCATCATTTGGCAACTAGCATGAAATATCTCATAAAATTACAAAAATATGAGTAATCATTCATGACTTATTTACATGAAAACAAAATTACATATCCTTTATATCTAATCCATACACCAACGACCAAAAACACCTACAAACACTTTCATTCTTCAATTTTCTTCATCTAATTGATCTCTCTCAAGTTCTATCTTCAAGTTCTAAGTGTTCTTCATATATTCTACAAGTTCTAGTTACATAAAATCAAGAATACTTTCAAGTTTGCTAGCTCACTTCCAATCTTGTAAGGTGATCATCCAACCTCAAGAAATCTTTGTTTCTTACAGTAGGTTATCATTCTAATACAAGGTAATAATCATATTCAAACTTTAGTTCAATTTCTATAACTATAACAATCTTATTTCAAGTGATGATCTTACTTGAACTTGTTTTCGTGTCATGATTCTGCTTCAAGAACTTCGAGCCATCCAAGGATCCGTTGAAGCTAGATCCATTTTTCTCTTTTCCAGTAGGTTTATCCAAGGAACTTAAGGTAGTAATGATGTTCATAACATCATTCGATTCATACATATAAAGCTATCTTATTCGAAGGTTTAAACTTGTAATCACTAGAACATAGTTTAGTTAATTCTAAACTTGTTCGCAAACAAAAGTTAATCCTTCTAACTTGACTTTTAAAATCAACTAAACACATGTTCTATATCTATATGATATGCTAACTTAATGATTTAAAACCTGGAAACACGAAAAACACCGTAAAACCGGATTTACGCCGTCGTAGTAACACCGCGGGCTGTTTTGGGTTAGTTAATTAAAAACTATGATAAACTTTGATTTAAAAGTTGTTATTCTGAGAAAATGATTTTTATTATGAACATGAAACTATATCCAAAAATTATGGTTAAACTCAAAGTGGAAGTATGTTTTCTAAAATGGTCATCTAGACGTCGTTCTTTCGACTGAATTGACTACCTTTACAAAAACGACTTGTAACTTATTTTTCCGACTATAAACCTATACTTTTTCTTTTTAGATTCATAAAATAGAGTTCAATATGAAACCATAGCAATTTGATTCACTCAAAACGGATTTAAAATGAAGAAGTTATGGGTAAAACAAGATTGGATAATTTTTCTCATTTTAGCTACGTGAAAATTGGTAACAAATCTATTCCAACCATAACTTAATCAACTTGTATTGTATATTATGTAATCTTGAGATACCATAGACATGTATACAATGTTTCGACCTATCATGTCGACACATCTATATATATTTCGGAACAACCATAGACACTCTATATGTGAATGTTGGAGTTAGCTATACAGGGTTGAGGTTGATTCCAAAATATATATAGTTTGAGTTGTGATCAATACTGAGATACGTATACACTGGGTCGTGGATTGATTCAAGATAATATTTATCGATTTATTTCTGTACATCTAACTGTGGACAACTAGTTGTAGGTTACTAACGAGGACATCTGACTTACTAAACTTAAAACATCAAAATATATTAAAAGTGTTGTAAATATATTTTGAACATGCTTTGATATATATGTATATATTGTTATAGGTTCGTGAATCAAGCAGTGGTCAAGTCTTACTTCCCGACGAAGTAAAAATCTGTGAAAGTGAGTTATAGTCCCACTTTTAAAATCTAATATTTTTGGGATGAGAATACATGCAGGTTTTATAAATGATTTACAAAATAGACACAAGTACGTGAAACTACATTCTATGGTTGAATTATCGAAATCGAATATGCCCCTTTTTATTAAGTCTGGTAATCTAAGAATTAGGGAACAGACACCCTAATTGACGCGAATCCTAAAGATAGATCTATTGGGCCTAACAAACCCCATCCAAAGTACCGGATGCTTTAGTACTTCGAAATTTATATCATATCCGAAGGGTGTCCCGGAATGATGGGGATATTCTTATATATACATCTTGTTAATGTCGGTTACCAGGTGTTCACCATATGAATGATTTTTATCTCTATGTATAGGATGTGTATTGAAATATGAAATCTTGTGGTCTATTATTATGATTTGATATATATAGGTTAAACCTATAACTCACCAACATTTTTGTTGACGTTTTAAGCATGTTTATTCTCAGGTGATTATTAAGAGCTTCCGCTATCACATACTTAAATAAAGACGAGATTTGGAGTCCATGCTTGTATGATATTGTGTAAAAACTGCATTCAAGAAACTTATTTTGTTGTAACATATTTGTATTGTAAACCATTATGTAATGGTCGTGTGTAAACAGGATATTTTAGATTATCATTATTTGATAATCTACGTAAAGCTTTTTAAACCTTTATTGATGAAATAAAGGTTATGGTTGTTATAAAAATGAATGCAGTCTTTGAAAAACGTCTCATATAGAGGTCAAAACCTCGCAACGAAATCAATTAATATGGAACGTTTTTAATCAATAAGAACGGGACATTTCAGTTGGTATCCGAGCGTTGGTCTTAGAGAACCAGAATTTTGCATTAGTGTGTCTTATCGAGTTTGTTAGGATGCATTAGTGAGTCTGGACTTCGATCGTGTTTACTTGAAAAATGATTGCTTAACAAATTTTGTTGGAAACTATATATTTTTAACATGTGAATATTATGTGATATATTAATCTCTTAACGCGTTTGATATTATGTGATAGATGTCTACCTCTAGAATAAGTCCCATTGACTCACCTAATAATAATGAAGAGTCAAATGTAAATTGGAATGATTCGTGGACTGATTCACAAGTTCCCGAAGAGGAACCGGAAGAAGAGTCGGAACCGGAAGAAGAATCGGAACCGAAAGAAGAATCGGAACCGGAAGAAGAAATAGAACCGGTGGGGGAAATAATAAAACGGTTAAATAAAAGAAAATCCTCAACCAACCGACCAAGGTTAATTATGGTCAATGGTGTTTCCGCCAAGGAAGCAAAATATTGGGAGGATTAACAATTCTCCGATGAATCGGATTCCGACGAGAATTCTGATGATGTTATAGAAATTACCCCAACTGAATTTAAAAAGGCAAAAGAAAATAATAAGGGAAAGGGCATAAAAATAGAGAAATCTAATTCCAACCCCGATGAACTTTATATGTATCGTCAACCCCCGAAGTCCTTAAGTTGTAACAATGACCCGGGAACCTCTAAACCACCAGGTTTTTCTAAACTAATGTGGAAAACGACGGCTCGTATTAGGAGAACATCATATATCCCTAGAAACTTGGCAAAACGAACCAAAACCTAAGAAGAAGAAACAAGCGAGTCGGAATAAGATAGTTGTATTCATGTGGTGTAATATATGTAATATAGTGTGCTTATGCTTTATGATATATGTAAAAATTGCTTGTATTAATAAGTATTTTTTTTTTATGAATCTAACTCTTGTCTATTTTACAGTATAAAAACACAAAATGGATAGACAACCCAATATTTTAAGAGACCTACCCGGAGACATGATTGATGAAATCTTGTCTAGAGTCGGTCAGAATTCTTCGGCACAACTATTTAAGGCGAGATCAGTTTGTAAGACATTCGAAGAACGTTCCAAGAATGCCTTGGTTTATAAAAGGCTCTCGTTCGAAAGATGGGGGATATCACATTGGGAAATCCATAAGTTACGATGTGTTTACTTTGACGCATATATTGCGGGGAACCCAAATACTATTTTACGCAATGGGTTAAGAAATTATTTTGACTCAATATATCCGAATATTGGACTTCGTGATTTAGAAAAAGCGGCTAACATGCAACATAAAGAAGCATGTTATGCTTACGGATTAGTAATGTTCGCTTCTCACCAAAGTGAGAACAAGAACATCGGGCTACAACTATTAAACAAAACGTTCCCACAAGTGACGGATTCGGTAATTGGGGTAAGAAATGAGGTTTTTAGATTGTTACGGGACTGTTGGACATTACGTAACCCTCGTCCCTTTGACGACGTTACAACACGCTGTCTTATCAACGGCCATAACGGTTATGTTCCACAAGACCAAGGATGGGAAGTAATCCTAGTAAAACCAGAATGCATGACTTGTTTCTGGACGTATGAATTACGTGTCTTTATTGCCTTTGCTGAACGACTTGTGTACTAGCTAGAATTATCTTCACAACCATCTTGTATCAAATTTATTGTGTGTTATATTTCATGCTATATGTAAAATAAGCGGTATTGTAAGTTTGTAAAATATTGTGTAAAAGTTTGAATGCGAAATATTATTATAATCAGTTTTTCATATAGAATTGTAGTAGTTGAATTGTATATTAGCTACTAAGTATGAACTTAACGGGTAGGTACTACCCGAATTTAAACTTATAAAACGCTAATATGAAGAAAAAGCTTTTATAAATGAGTTCATATTATGCTACGAAATACTATTAACTACTCTTAATATTCTGTATGATTAACTTGTTCCATTTGACTATTTTGAAGGAAATGGCACCGACTACTCGACACACCGTGAATATGAATGAAGAGGAATTCCGTACTTTTATAGCTTCAAACATAGCCACAGTACAGGCTGCGCTACATACCAACAATAACCTTGGATCTAGCAGTACAGGAAATCGTGTAGGATGCACCTACAAAGAATTCACTGCCTGCAAACCTTTAGAATTTGATGGAACCGAAGGACCGATCGGATTGAAACGGTGGACCGAGAAGGTCGAATCGGTGCTTGCCATAAGTAAGTGTACTGAAGAGGACAAAGTGAAGTACGCTACGCATACCTTCACAGGTTCTGCGTTAACATGGTGGAATACCTATCTAGAGCAAGTGGGACAAGACGGTGCGTACGCACTACCGTGGTCAGCATTCAAGCACTTGATGAACGAGAAGTACCGTCCCAGAACCGAGGTCAATAAGCTCAAGACAGAACTTAGAGGGTTACGAACCCAAGGATTTGATATTACCACATACGAAAGACGATTCTCAGAATTGTGCCTATTGTGTCCGGGAGCATTCGAAGATGAGGAAGAGAAGATCGACGCCTTTGTGAAAGGATTACCGGAAAGAATCCAAGAAGATATAAGTTCACACGAGCCCGCCTCCATACAACAGGCATGTAGAATGGCTCACAAACTAGTGAACCAGATTGAAGAAAGAATTAAAGAACAGACTGCTGAAGAGGCCAATATGAAGCAAGTCAAAAGAAAGTGGGAGGAAAACGGTGATAAGAATCACCAATACAACAACAGCAATTACAACAATAATCGCAACAATTATCCCAACAATCGCAACATCAATCGCAACTGCAACAAACGGCCCAACAACAACAACAACAACAACAACAACAACAACAACAACAACAGCAACTACAACAATCATCCCAATAACAATAATAACCGCAACAACAACAACAACAATCAGAAGCAGCTATGCCAAAGGTGTGAAAAGTATCACTCGGGGTTCTGCACTAAATTTTGCAACAAGTGTAAAAGAAATGGTCATAGCGCAGCGAAGTGTGAGGTCTACGGACCAGGGGTTAATAGAACGAAAGGAACAAATGGTGTCGGAACGAGTAATGGCGGAGCAAGTAGTGTTGGAGCAAGTTATGCCAATGTAGTTTGTTATAAATGTGGAAAACCGGGCCACATTATTAGAAATTGCCCGAACCAGGAGAACAAGAATGGACAAGGCCGCGGAAGAGTTTTCAATATTAATGCGGCAGAGGCACAGGAAGACCCGGAGCTTGTTACGGGTACGTTTCTTATTGACAATAAATCTGCTTAAAATTTATTTGATTCGGGTGCGGATAGAAGCTATATGAGTAGAGATTTTTGTGCTAAATTAAATTGTCCATTGACGCCTTTGGATAGTAAATTTTTACTCGAATTAGCAAATGGTAAATTAATTTCAGCAGATAATATATGTCGAAATCGAGAAATTAAACTGGTTAGCGAAACATTTAAGATTGATTTGATACCAGTAGAGTTAGGGAGTTTTGATGTGATAATCGGTATGGATTGGTTGAAAGAAGTGAAAGCAGAGATCGTTTGTTACAAAAATGCAATTCGCATTATACGAGAAAAAGGAAAACCCTTAATGGTGTACGGAGAAAAGGGCAACACGAAGCTACATCTTATTAGTAATTTGAAGGCACAAAAACTAATAAGAAAAGGTTGCTATGCTGTTCTAGCACACGTCGAGAAAGTACAAACTGAAGAAAAGAGCATCAATGATGTTTCCATTGCAAAAGAATTTCCCGATGTATTTTCGAAAGAATTACCGGGATTACCCCCACATCGATCCGTTGAATTTCAAATAGATCTTGTACCATGAGCTGCACCAATAGCTCGTGCTCCTTACAGACTTGCACCCAGCGAGATGAAAGAACTGCAAAGCAAATTACAAGAACTTTTAGAGCGTGGTTTCATTCGACCAAGCACATCACCGTGGGGAGCTCCTGTTTTGTTTGTCAAGAAGAAAGATGGTACATTCAGGTTGTGTATCGACTACCGAGAGTTGAACAAACTTACCATCAAGAACCGCTACCCACTACCGAGAATCGACGACTTATTTGATCAACTACAAGGCTCGTCTGTTTATTCAAATATTGACTTACGTTCCGGGTATCATCAAATGCGGGTGAAAGAAGATGATATTCCAAAGACTGCTTTCAGAACACGTTACGGTCATTACAGGTTTATGGTCATGCCGTTTGTTTAACTAATGCACCAGCTGTGTTCATGGACCTTATGAACCGAGTGTGTGGACCATACCTTGACAAATTTGTCATTGTTTTCATTGATGACATATTTATTTACTCAAAGAATGACCAAGAACACGGTGAACATTTGAGAAAGGTGTTAGAAGTATTGAGGAAGGAAGAATTGTACGCTAAGTTTTCAAAGTGTGCATTTTGGTTGGAAGAAGTTCAATTCCTCGGTCACATAGTGAACAAAGAAGGTATTAAGGTGGATCCGGCAAAGATAGAAACTGTTGAAAAGTGGGAAACCCCGAAAACTCCGAAACACATACGCCAGTTTTTAGGACTAGCTGGTTACTACAGAAGGTTCATCCAAGACTTTTCCAGAATAGCAAAACCCTTGACTGCATTAACACATAAAGGAAAGAAATTTGAATGGAATGATGAACAAGAGAAAGCGTTTCAGTTATTGAAGAAAAAGCTAACTACAGCACCTATATTGTCATTGCCTGAAGGGAATGATGATTTTGTGATTTATTGTGACTCATCAAAGCAAGGTCTCGGTTGTGTATTAATGCAACGAACGAAGGTGATTGCTTATGCGTCTAGACAATTGAAGATTCACGAACAAAATTATACGACGCATGATTTGGAATTAGGCGCAGTTGTTTTTGCATTAAAGACTTGGAGGCACTACTTATATGGGGTCAAAAGTATTATATATACCGACCACAAAAGTCTTCAACCCATATTTAATCAGAAACAACTGAATATGAGGCAGCGTAGGTGGATTGAATTATTGAATGATTACGACTTTGAGATTCGTTACCACCCGGGGAAGGCAAATGTGGTAGCCGATGCCTTGAGCAGGAAGGACAGAGAACCCATTCGAGTAAAATCTATGAATATAATGATTCATAATAACATTACTACTCAGATAAAGGAGGCGCAACAAGGAGTTTTAAAAGAGGGAAATATAAAGGATGAAATACCCAAAGGATCGGAGAAGCATCTTAATATTCAGGAAGACGGAACCCGGTATAGGGCTGAAAGGATTTGGGTACCAAAATTTGGAGATATGAGAGAAATGGTACTTAGAGAAGCTCATAAAACCAGATACTCAATACATCCTGGAACGGAGAAGATGTACAAGGATCTCAAGAAATATTTTTGGTGGCCGGGTATGAAAGCCGATGTTGCTAAATACGTAGGAGAATGTTTGACGTGTTCTAAGGTCAAAGCTGAGCATCAGAAACCATCAGGTCTACTTCAACAACCCGAAATCCCGGAATGGAAATGGGAAAACATTACCATGGATTTCATCACTAAATTGCCAAGGACTGCAAGTGGTTTTGATACTATTTGGGTAATAGTTGATCGTCTCACCAAATCAGCACACTTCCTGCCAATAAGAGAAGATGACAAGATGGAGAAGTTAGCACGACTGTATTTGAAGGAAGTCGTCTCCAGACATGGAATACCAATCTCTATTATCTCTGATAGGGATGGCAGATTTATTTCAAGATTCTGGCAGACATTACAGCAAGCATTAGGAACTCGTCTAGACATGAGTACCGCCTATCATCCACAAACTGATGGGCAGAGCAAAAGGACGATACAAACGCTTGAAGACATGCTACGAGCATGTGTTATTGATTTTGAAAACAGTTGGGATCGACATCTACCGTTAGCAGAATTTTCCTACAACAACAGCTACCATTCAAGCATTGAGATGGCGCCGTTTGAAGCACTTTATGGTAGAAAGTGCAGGTCTCCGATTTGTTGGAGTGAAGTGGGGGATAGACAGATTACGGGGTCCGGAGATTATACAAGAAACTACCGAGAAGATCATCCAAATTCAACAACGGTTGAAAACCGACCAAAGTCGACAAAAGAGCTACGCTGACATTAAAAGAAAAGATATAGAATTTGAAATTGGAGAGATGGTCATGCTTAAAGTTGCACCTTGGAAAGGCGTTGTTCGATTTGGTAAACGAGGGAAATTAAATCCAAGGTATATTGGACCATTCAAGATTATTGATCGTGTCGGACCAGTAGCTTACCGACTTGAGTTACCTCAACAACTCGCGGCTGTACATAACACTTTCCACATCTCGAATTTGAAGAAATGTTTTGCTAAAGAAGATCTCACTATTCCGTTAGATGAAATCCAAATCAACGAAAAACTTCAATTCATCGAAGAACCCGTCGAAATAATGGATCGTGAGGTTAAAAGACTTAAGCAAAACAAGATACCAATTGTTAGGGTTCGATGGAATGCTCGTAGAGGACCCGAGTTCACCTGGGAGCGTGAAGATCAGATGAAGAAGAAATACCCGCATCTATTTCCAGAAGATTCGTCAACACCTTCAACAGCTTAAAATTTCGGGACGAAATTTATTTAACGGGTAGGTACTGTAGTGACCCGAACTTTTCCATGTTTATATATATTAATTGAGATTGATATTTACATGATTTAATGTTTCCAACATGTTAAGCAATCAAACTTGTTAAGACTTGATTAATTGAAATATGTTTCATATAGACAATTGACCACCCAAGTTGACCGGTGATTCACGAACATTAAAACTTGTAAAAACTATATGATGACATATATATGGATATATATATAGTTAACATGATACTATGATAAGTAAACATATCATTAAGTATATTAACAATGAACTACATATGTAAAAACAAGACTACTAACTTAATGATTTTTAAACGAGACATATATGTAACGATTATCGTTGTAAAGACATTTAATGTATATTTATCATATTAAGAGATATTCATACATGATAATATCATGATAATATAATAATTTAAAATCTCATTTGATATTATAAACATTGGGTTAACAACATTTAACAAGATCGTTAACCTAAAGGTTTCAAAACAACACTTACATGTAACGACTAACGATGACTTAACGACTCAGTTAAAATGTATATACATGTAGTGTTTTAATATATATTTATACACTTTTGAAAGACTTCAATACACTTATCAAAATACTTCTACTTAACAAAAATGCTTACAATTACATCCTCGTTCAGTTTCATCAACAATTCTACTCGTATGCACCCGTATTCGTACTCGTACAATACACAGCTTTTAGATGTATGTACTATTGGTATATACACTCCAATGATCAGCTCTTAGCAGCCCATGTGAGTCACCTAACACATGTGGGAACCATCATTTGGCAACTAACATGAAATATCTCATAAAATTACAAAAATATGAGTAATCATTCATGACTTATTTACATGAAAACAAAATTACATATCCTTTATATCTAATCCATACACCAACGACCAAAAATACCTACAAACACTTTCATTCTTCAATTTTCTTCATCTAATTGATCTCTCTCAAGTTCTATCTTCAAGTTCTAAGTGTTCTTCATATATTCTACAAGTTCTAGTTACATAAAATCAAGAATACTTTCAAGTTTGCTAGCTCACTTCCAATCTTGTAAGGTGATCATCCAACCTCAAGAAATCTTTGTTTCTTACAGTAGGTTATCATTCTAATACAAGGTAATAATCATATTCAAACTTTGGTTCAATTTCTATAACTATAACAATCTTATTTCAAGTGATGATCTTACTTGAACTTGTTTTCGTGTCATGATTCTGCTTCAAGAACTTCGAGCCATCCAAGGATCCGTTGAAGCTAGATCCATTTTTCTCTTATCCAGTAGGTTTATCCAAGGAACTTAAGGTAGTAATGATGTTCATAACATCATTCGATTCATACATATAAAGCTATCTTATTCGAAGGTTTAAACTTGTAATCACTAGAACATAGTTTAGTTAATTCTAAACTTGTTCGCAAACAAAAGTTAATCCTTCAAACTTGACTTTTAAAATCAACTAAACACATGTTCTATATCTATATGATATGCTAACTTACTGATTTAAAACCTGGAAACACGAAAAACACCGTAAAATCGGATTTACGCCGTCGTAGTAACACCGCGGGCTGTTTTGGGTTAGTTAATTAAAAACTATGATAAACTTTGATTTAAAAGTTGTTATTCTGAGAAAATGATTTTTATTATGAACATGAAACTATATCCAAAAATTATGGTTAAACTCAAAGTGGAAGTATGTTTTCTAAAATGGTCATCTAGACGTCGTTCTTTCGACTGAAATGACTACCTTTACAAAAACGACTTGTAACTTATTTTTCCGACTATAAACCTATACTTTTTCTGTTTAGATTCATAAAATAGAGTTCAATATGAAACCATAGCAATTTGATTCACTCAAAACGGATTTAAAATGAAGAAGTTATGGGTAAAACAAGATTGGATAATTTTTCTCATTTTAGCTACGTGAAAATTGGTAACAAATCTATTCCAACCATAACTTAATCAACTTGTATTGTATATTATGTAATCTTGAGATACCATAGACATGTATACAATGTTTCGACCTATCATGTCGACACATCTATATATATTTCGGAACAACCATAGACACTCTATATATGAATGTTGGAGTTAGCTATACAGGGTTGAGGTTGATTCCAAAATATATATAGTTTGAGTTGTGATCAATACTGAGATACGTATACACTGGGTCGTGGATTGATTCAAGATAATATTTATCGATTTATTTCTGTACATCTAACTGTGGACAACTAGTTGTAGGTTACTAACGAGGACATCTGACTTACTAAACTTAAAACATCAAAATATATTAAAAGTGTTGTAAATATATTTTGAACATACTTTGATATATATGTATATATTGTTATAGGTTCGTGAATCAAGCAGTGGCCAAGTCTTACTTCCCGACGAAGTAAAAATCTGTGAAAGTGAGTTATAGTCCCACTTTTAAAATCTAATATTTTTGGGATGAGAATACATGCAGGTTTTATAAATGATTTACAAAATAGACACAAGTACGTGAAACTACATTCTATGGTTGAATTATCGAAATCGAATATGCCCCTTTTTATTAAGTCTAGTAATCTAAGAATTAGGGAACAGACACCCTAATTGACGCGAATCCTAAAGATAGATCTATTGGGCCTAACAAACCCCATCCAAAGTACCGGATGCTTTAGTACTTCGAAATTTATATCATATCCGAAGGGTGTCCCGGAATGATGGGGATATTCTTATATATGCATCTTGTTAATGTTGGTTACCAGGTGTTCACCATATGAATGATTTTTATCTCTATGTATGGGATGTGTATTGAAATATGAAATCTTGTGGTCTATTATTATGATTTGATATATATAGGTTAAACCTATAACTCACCAACATTTTTGTTGACGTTTTAAGCATGTTTATTCTCAGGTGATTATTAAGAGCTTCCGCTGTCGCATACTTAAATAAAGACGAGATTTGGAGTCCATGCTTGTATGATATTGTGTAAAAACTGCATTCAAGAAACTTATTTTGTTGTAACATATTTGTATTGTAAACCATTATGTAATGGTCGTGTGTAAACAGGATATTTTAGATTATCATTATTTGATAATCTACGTAAAGCTTTTTAAACCTTTATTTATGAAATAAAGGTTATGGTTTGTTTTAAAATGAATGCAGTCTTTGAAAAATGTCTCATATAGAGGTCAAAACCTCGCAACGAAATCAATTAATATGGAACGTTTTTAATCAATAAGAACGGGACATTTCAGAATAGCTGTCAGAATCTGAGGAATTCGAACTAGATGCGGAATTCATCTTACATGGTTTGGATAAAGGATTTTTGATATGAAATGATTTTTGGATATCGGATGATATTCTAATTACATAGAATACCTATATATAATACAAGGGATCCGTAAATTACGGAGGAACTTTTGAAAGCTGTCAGGCAAAGTTTACTGTAATAGATATGCCAAGATATGAATTTTGTCTATACTCTATCTATGCAATCAATGCAATAAGACGCGTTTAGACTTAAGATGATAGACAGGTAATTTCCGACAAGAAATGATAAGCAAAACTTTTGACATGCAGACACAGTCGAAGTCCAGACTTACGAATGCATCCTAACAACTATCAGTTAGACACACTAATGCAAGACCTGGTTCACTAGGACCAATGCTCTGATACCAACTGTGATGATCGCCCCAAATCCATATGGACGAACACGTCATTCATCGATTTCATTGCGAGGTATTTGACCTCTATATGATACGTTTTGTAAACATTGCATCCTTTTGAAAAGGCACACCATAAATGAATATTTAAATCAAAGGTTTTCGACATCTGATGATTTCTACATATAGACAATCACCGTAAATAATAGTTTACAATAGTACTTCCGTTGACAATGCAGTCAAAATAAGATACATGGTGATGATTTGGTGAATGCAACGTTTCCTTGAAAAATATGCCATGTACGACTCCATGCACATAGCTTGTCTAACATATAAGCAAACAGCGGAAGACTTCTAGGAAACCTGAGAATAAACATGCTAACAAGTGTCAACACAAAGGTTGGTGAGTTCATAGTTTTAGTGTTTCGCATAATCTGTATATAAAAGTGGATCACAAGATTTCAGTTGTTTCATCCAGAAACGTTTATCAAAAGTTTATCAATAGATTCTACGTAACAGAGCACCCTGGTAACTAAGCTTTAACGTTATAATGATAAATACCTCATTCGTTTTAATACACGCAAACCAACGTGTCCTAAACTCAAATAACACACGTCCGTTAAAAGGCTAGCGCTCTAGCTCGGACGGGGATGTCAAGCCCTATGGATCCATATACAATTATTCGCGCCCACCAGTCCATATCCTATGTACTGGCAGCTATTAGTTACCAAAGCTAAGGGATTTTTGGTTTAACTCAGTGTAGAATTTAGTATGTACTTGTGTATTATTGCGTTTAAAATAAATTGCATGTATTCTCAGCCCAAAAATATTTAAAGTATTTAAAAAGGGAGACTATAAACTCACCTTAGCAGCATATAAAGTTGTTCACCAAAATGTGACCGAAACTCGGATTACCAATTAATCGTAGATCTCAACCTAGAGAACATATGTTGGTCAATAAATGTCTATTAAGCTAGGTTAGGTCATAGTGTATCACAATCCTAATGCTCGAGATCGACATATAATAGTTATCCAAAGTCGTTTCAAAAAGTCAATTTTGACAATAGTTCAACAAAACGAGACGTGCCTTATATAAGGATTCATTTACTCAGTTGGTAATATTTAAAAGTTCACTTTATCAGTCTCGTAAACAAGTTGTTTAAATCTTAATTGCAGATTCAAAAGCAATTCCAATTAACATCAATCATAATTCAGTTGATCATATCTTTTAATCCGTTCATCGAAACTATTCGATATCTAAATGAAAAGTTATTGATTTTTCGCCAGCTTTCCAAAAACATGTATATCATATACCTTTTACCAGTAATATATGTATTTAAATAGTGATTCATTATAAACTGTTTAACGATGAAATTTAGCATACAAGCATATATAAATATATATACTCGAGCACTAGACATGGATTCATAATTAATATATAAAAGATAAGATATGAGTGCTTACGTATCAGTATTGAGATTCAATATTGTAGGAAAGTACGTAGACGTAACGAAGATGATAAACACTAGGTTTGATTCACAAATATACCCCCGAACATTATCCATAACCTCCTTGGCAATAACCCATAATTTCCTTAGCTCTATCCCGCTTGAAAACCATTTTGAAAGTGACACGCTCATAACCTCGTCGTAGTATTTTATGTATAATACTAATTAATAATATTAATAATAATAAGATTAATAATAATAATAATAATCTTAATGATAATAATAATAATAATAATAATAATAATAATAATAATAATAATAATAATAATAATAATAATAATAATAAATAAATAAAATAAATACGGAGTAATATATGATTAGAGAAAGAAGTGTGTGAAAACTGAGCCTAAAGTCGAGCAATTTATAGAACTTTTTCTGAAAAAGTACCCCATGCGATCGCATGGGATTTGTGCTTCAAGGCCATGCGATCGCATGGCACCCTAGGACAGCTCACAAATTTTTAACTTCTTGTTTGTCGACATAATTTTATATTATATATAATATATTTAATTTATATAATTAATTATATATTATATTAAATTCACATGTATAGTTGACTTGTAATTTTTGTTCTGATAAGTCGTACGTCATCACTCGACTTATGTCCCGGTTCCGGTTTTTCAAATGTCCTTTCGTACGCTGAGAAAACTTGCATTTTACGTTTTGTGTCACGTACCTTTGTCAAAATATAGCCTTAAATTATCCCTAAACTATACCACTCAAAGTATATCTCAACCTTTCGAGTATTTTGGTCATTTACTTCTATAAATCATCGTCTCGCTATTTGTTAATATATATATAATAACAATTCGTTTTTATGACCAACTTAATATTATATTTTATCGTATTGTTAAATATATATTTTCAATATTAATAAACACATTTTAAAATACATATCGCAAGTTATTCATATATCTAATTCCAACAGTTAATATTCCTTATTATTGTATGTGTCCAAATTACGTTATTTAAACAAACAATTACGTTATTTAAACAAACACTTTACCATTTATTCCGAATACCGTTAAGAATGAATGATTTCCCAAATCAACATGGACCTCACAACAGAGACCCGTAATAATATCATAATCCTTAAGGGACTCATTAAATATCTTTTAATTCGATCGTTTGGCATAATCTTTTAATTCCGTAGTTGAATATATCAATCAGATAATTAAACTAATAAGTTTAATGCACAGTATCATTTACTTAACATTTTGTTATGTTTTCAAGTTATAGTATATGTACCTATTTACATATAATTGTTCGCGAATCGTTGAGAACAATCGAAGGATAATTGAATAATTCAAAATTTTGAGATTCAACTTCATAGACTTTGCTTATCGTGTCGGAAACGTTGAAGATTAAGTTTAAATTTGGTCAGAAATTTCCGGGTCATCACACTTAATTTTATTTTACTATTTTTTTATTTTATTTTTTTATTTATTATTTAAAAAAATCCTACTTTTTGGCCGGAGGTCCACTCGGAAGCAATCTCTTTATCCGTCGAATAAAGAGAGGGATGACTTTCTCTACTTTTCTGGGTGGAGAAATGACTTGTTTTTATTCTCGGATAGGGGAAGGATTGTCTACATCTCACATCCCTCATACACCACTCAGGAGGTATTGGGTTTTGTTGTTTTGTTTTGTTGTTTTTGTGCTACCGATATTTAACCCCCTTGATCCAATGGAGCTAACACTTGGTCCCATCGCAACCAATGCATTTTTTTGTTGTCAATACTTGAACCCCAAAAAAAAACCCCGAACATTATTATCTTTATGTTTAGTTTTTAACATTGAAGACATATATCTCTTATCTCACAAGAAATTGTGATAAAAATTAAGATTAAGATCAACATGAAAAATACTTTAATTGGATAAGCTTAGTATTAATTCTTATAAGTATTTTTTTATAATTTAACCATAAAGTTTTTCATTCATTATAAATCGACCACATAATTTTTACTCTCTAACAACTACTCATTATTATTATTATTATTATTATTATTATTAATATTATTATTGTTATTATTATTATTATTATTATTATTATTATTATTATTATTATTATTATTATTATTATTATTATTATTATTATTGCTATTAAATCACATAATTTTCACTTTATTATTGTGTAACTTTTTTTTTATTACAAACTACCCTCGTAAATCATTTTCTAATAATTGTTTTATTGTTATTATATATATACACATACATATATTATATAAATAGTTTTTCCGATTTTATTAAATAGTTTGTACCAATCGTTTATGTACGTCTCACTTTATTGATTGAACATTTGGATCTTTTCTCTCGACAAGACGAAAACTAAAACAAAAAATGATGAATAATTACTTTCACGCTTATTACAAATCAATCACATAACTATTTTGGGTCCTTCCTCGACAAAACGAAAAATAAAACTAAAAAGATGATAAAGAGTTATTTTTCAATAATTAGTTATGTAATTAATGTTAACCAAGGGTGAAGAACCGGCGCAAAGCCAGGTCGCCCAACTAGTTTTGTCTAAAAGTGAGGACGCAATTCATAAATGTGAATGTAGAAAATATCTTTTTTTTAAAGCAAATAAGATTAAATATAAATAAAATTATAAGACTACAATATTCTATAAGCTCAACACAAACAAAAAACTGCAGGCTTAAAAACATCAAATACAAACTCGAAAAAGAACAAACAAAGAGCAAATATACACAAGATGATATAGAAAATTTGTAGGTTGCTGCAGGTGATGCAGAAAGAGCATCGCAGTCTCGAAACTCTGAATCGTTATCCAATCAAGCCATTCGATCTTCATCTCTTTAACACGATGCGAAATATAATCAATCGACTTGACTTGAATATCCTTTAAGGTTACCGAAGATACTAAGGGTTGTCACATTACCAAGGTTCCAACATTTATAGACTCGATCCCACACTTCCAAGGCATGTTCGCACAATACCAAGGAGGCAAGGAGTGCTTAAACAATTCTATCATGTCATCACAAAGAGGGCATCTAACCATGTGAAGGTCGATGCCTCTTTTATCCATTTTCGTCCGAACAGGTAGTCTACGTTTTAAAGCTCGATAAACAAAGATTTCTAATTTTTTTCAGAACCATGTTGTTACGCTCAGTAGTAGCAGTAGATGTTGCTATTTAATTCGTAAGTATGTGCTCATAGTGTCGATAGTTTCTTAACAGTGAAAATTTCATTGTTAGATAATATCCATTTCCACGAATCACTTTTCCCGCAATCAAGAGAGAAAGAAGACATCAAATTGATTAGCTCATGTAGTTATCCATCAGTTCGACCTCTTGGAGGGGGCAACTAGTTCCACTTCCAATGCGTATTTTCTCCATCTTCATATATCCTATCTTTTACTGATACGTCCTTGACATCTTTTACTCTGTGTAAACGCTTGAATTTATACTTTAGTTTCATGTTGCTGATCCATAAGTCTTCCCAGAAGAGCTAGCTAGGGGACAAGGGGAGAGAGCAGGCGAAGTTGTGTTCTTACCATTAACAATAGCTTTGATGAATGATTTTGAAAATTGTATGCTTATGTCATCTATATCACTATGTGCACAAAGTATCCATGACCAAGTGCTCCCGGTAGCAGAAAATGCCCCCACAAGGCCCATAAATACTTTTCATAATTGTTACCCATAAAGCCTCGGTTCGATTCTAAATAGCCACCACCATTTTTCTAGTAAAGCAAGATTTTTACTTTTTAAGAGACGCGAGATTTAACCCCCCCCCCCCCAACCACCACCACCATATTGTAGACGTACATTTTCGCATTTAACCCATGATATTTTGTTTTTTGTCCTCGACTTGCCTCGGAAAATTGAACGGCTAATACACTCAAGGTTTTTAATTACATATACCAAGGAAATAAAGAGTGAGAAGTAATACAACATGAGTATGAACAAGAATGGTGATATGGGATCACCTTTCCTAACACCCCCTACCAAGATTAAACTCATTCGTAGGTGCCTCGTTAATCAAAATGGAAATGCTAGCCGATTTCATGCAAGACATAATCCAACTCCTCCATTTTATCCCAAACCCCATGCATCGCATAATTTCAAATAAGATATCCCAACATAGGCTGTCCAAAGCTTTCTTGAAGTCCACTTTAAAAACCACACCTTTTATCATTTTATGTTGAAGATAGTCGATTTTCTCATTTGCGATCAGGGCACCATCCAATATTTACCTTCCTTTTAAGAAGGCGTTTTGCTCACTGCAAATTAGTTTATTAATAATCTTTTTTAAGTGAATTGAAAGAATTTTAGCAATGATTTTATAGTAACTAAAATTGATACATAAACTGAGAAACATATTTCTCCAATAGTTTATGAGTGATCACTTTTACTTTACGAGCATTTAATAAATTATATAGGTAGTACATGGGAGTAGGAAAGATTTATCACCCTATCAAATCCCTGATCGTTTTGCTCTCATCAATAACAATTTCAGAACCACCCACATCGAATAACGGCTTTAGGCATCGATATAATCCGATTTACACAATCCGGTTCGACTAAATCGATCCCCGAAAGTCAATGATTCACTACGTAATCGATCTGAAGAACTCCAACAAACCTTCTCATTAACAAAATAACAATTTTTTACTGCTCTAAAGACTATTTCAAAATATTAAGACATTCATTATTTATTTATAAATATTAATAATCACTTCAAACTTTAAAGATCCACCTTACTAATTTTAGTGTATCGTCATTTAGGTATAATTTATTTTTTTAAGTATAATGTTTAGAGCTATAGTTAAATCTATAAGTTCTATTAAATCTCTAAAATAATGATGTTATAATAAGATTTATTAAAGCTTAAAAAAATCAAAAAAAAAAGAAAAAATCTAATGATGTCATTAATATTAATTAATTAGATTTAAAAATTAAAAAAATAATTTATTAAAATTAAAGTGTGTGATTTGCTTCCCATAATTAAAACGATTATCTCCTTCACTTTATGAATTTCTCATTCAAATAACTCTTCATTATCATTTTAAATATTCATATGCATTCTCTTCTTTATCAATTTTTCACATATATTGACTATCATCTAATCATCTTCTAAAATTCTGGTTTGTCATTGTATTTTATTTTTATGATGATTTTCAATAAAAATAATAAATGTTCTTGAATATGCATCATGGAAGATTTTATTCAAATTTATAAAACCATGAATTCCGTTATATAGGTTATATAAATTCATGAATTCCGTTTATTTAAATTTGTTCAGTCGATACAAACAAACATATCCAATACATATAAGTTACTGATTAAATTCTGTTTATATACATTGTCTTTAAAATTATAAATCATATTAAAAATAAATTATACTTTATAACTAAAATTATGGTAGCTTTATCACGATAATCGATTCTTATACATTCTATGGTTGTTATAATTTTTTTATCAAGAATACTTTTTATATCTTCTATATAAATTCAATATACTGATAATGAAGCTAAGTTTATCTTATATTTGATTCTATTTAAAGAAAAAAATTCGATTTTAACTAAAATTAAAACAATTTAAAACAATAACATATCCGTAAATCAAGTTATAAATTATCTTGACTAAAAAGTATTGAATAATTTCCTATAAATTTGCCCTAAATTTCTTTTCAGTAACGCTTTGAAAGATATAGTAGTTGACTACATAATTACAGGTAATATTTATGATTGTCAACTTCAACTTTAAAACTAAATTACATCCGATAATTCGAATATATAAGAATCAATACCAAAATTATACAGTAGTACATCTTTATGAATATGATAAAGTAATGCTCAATTTTGATTCTCTTATGAAAACACATATTGATTGATATTTTAATTTTATATAACATCCGCATATGGTTTAATAATATTTGTTAGCTATAACATATAATTCAACATTTTTTCTTTAACAAACCCGTAATTTCACGGGTAATTCAACTAGTATTAAATAAATTTTCTTACATGTGATGAACAAATGTTCTATATAATATTACCGCTTGTTAGACCACTCCCTATGGGAGCATTACCCGTAGTCACCCGTTAGTTACCCGCAAAATGCCATAGGCACGGATTCATTATAGGTATTAGTTATATGAGTCTCACCATGAATTTAACGAATGGTTATTGAAAAAAATGGGACCCACTCACCCAACATGCTAGTAGCTTTTTGTAAAAATACCCCTTTCACCAAATGTACAAACCTTTAATGCATATTTGACAACTTTTTTGTGTTGATTAAATAAATATAAAAAGAAATTAATTAATGATGTGGCAGGTAAGAGGAAGATGTTTTAGCCATGATAGACAGTGCTTAGTTATATGATTTTATGGGTTAGTTATAGGATTTGGGTGCTGATGTGGCGCTGATGTGACATGTTAAGAGGATGAATAGTTTAGTCACGATAGAGAGTGGCCTTAGTCTAACTGCTCTAAATTCTTAACATTGCCATTTACTTTTAACAAGGAATTAAGATGTTGCTGTGCTGGTTAAAAAAATAAAAATACGAAAGTAATAACAATTGAACGACGTCTTCACAAATAAAAAAACCATAAAAAATATCATATAAGACGCATTTTTTTAAAAAAGGTACAATCACCATAAATAAAAAAGTTATGAATCGTGATACAATACACGAGTGTTGACATTATATTGTATAGTTAGTAGTATATTTTTTGCTAAACAAATTAATTAATTTAAAATTTTAGTAAGACGAGATAAACTAAAAGTGAGAGAAAGGTGAAAACCTTAATAAGAAGAAAATGGGAATGAAGAGATTTTGTTTGTAATTTATAAAAGAATAACAGCATACCATGGGGATGTCGTTTTGTTTTCTTAATAGCCCCAATATTCGCCTTCAAAATTGTCGTCACCTATTGTTCATCCACTTTCATCTTTTAATTTATTTATATAAATCGTTCTCCACCACCTAATTTCATTACGCCCTAATATGCTAGCGGTGGTGCCGATTCATTCCACCGCATAATTGCTAGCGATGGTAGCGATTCATTGAGATCTTTGCACGACTAAACCTTTTCCATTTGTTGTTGTTGAGCATCGGCTTCCAATTCATGAGAATCGAGTGAAAATCTGGTCCCGAATTTAGGGTTTTTCCCTGAATGATTAAACTTGATTGAAGATTTGTGCGGAGATTAGGGTTTCGGTCGATTAATTAAAGTTTGAGGCAGTTAAACTGAAATCGTTAGCATCATTGTTGTAACCACCATCACCGACGTTACTGCTATCTCCGTCGTTCCAATCGGTTCACGGTATGATTTATGTAACATTTTTACTCGATTGGTGCTTTTTTATTTATGTTTGTATGGTGTGTGTGTGTGTGTGTGTGTGTGTGTGTGTGTTTTCATGGAATGTTATATATTTGTGTTTGATATACGGATTTGGTTTCTTACATTTTGTGTTATTGACTTAGTGAGATATTACTGTTACTATTTCTTTTGTTGTTTGTTATGGATAATTTTGGATAGATGTTACTGCAATATTAGTGTTTCTTACATCTTATATGTTATTATGTGATGGTTAAAGAAAATAAGAAAAGGTCTGCTGAGTGTGTTTCTTTAGTTGACAAACTGTATATGTTTCTTGCCTGCCATTTGTAGGCAAAATGTATAAAAGGTTTGATTTATGGTATGTGTTTGACTATGTGGTTTTTTTCAGTTGAATTTACTCTAGCTATTGTGGCGGCTACCACAGAAACCGTCGATGCCATTGATGGCGGCTCCCATTTGGCCACCGACATGGGATTCTGCCTCGCGTGGCTATTCATTGAATGTTCTGTGTATTCTTTGAGTTTTAAAGCATTTGCCTTTTTATGCCTCAATCTACCACAGTAAGTACACGAAACTTTTATTTTTACTTTCGATTTTGGTGTCTTGCAATTTTGGTGTATCTTCTATCATTCAAATTGTTGTGATTGATTCAAATTGCTCTCATAATGAATCTCTGTAGGTTAAATCATCCATTGGCATGGCAACATATTTGTTGCATCCATGGTGATTGCAGTTTTTTACTTGAATCATGTCACGTAATTGGTAACCAACAAGTAACGTATTAGCTAAAGGTAGAAATGTCATTTGTTGGCTTGCAAGGTTAAAACTTGAGAAGCACAAAATATTGTTATATTTGAAGACCCAATGGTCTGATTGTGCTTATTGATATGCATATCTTGGGCTCACTGTAACAATGAACAGCCCGGTGTTTAATCCTGTAATAACAGACCACTTTGGGGTTGTCGTTTTGTTTGCTTTATCACCCCAATATTTTCCTTCAACATTGTTGTTACTTCCTGTTCATTTGCTAATGAATAGTAGCTGCTGTGATTACCATTTCCTATTGTTACTTGCAGTTCTCAACTTTTAAAAAACAGTGGCAATGATGTTGAATAAATTGTGACTTAATTGAGGTTAAGAAAAGTGGATTTGTATTTGGCAAGGTAATCAACGTTTTGCAGCCATGACGAATCATTTTCTTATTTCTCTTAGTCTACAATAATGAGCCATATATTTACGATTCATAGATTCTGATACATGACTAGATTTAAACAAAAGTTAATCCGTTGGGAAGGTTAATATAGCAAAGCTGTGATGATGGTTTCCTCTTAGATGGATCTTGCAGTGCAATGAATTGGTTTCATTTTGGCAGGGCAACCATTGAGTTGAAGCCATGGTAACTCATGTTCTCTTCCTTGAATAATACATATATCTGAGCTACTTACAGCTCCCTCTAAAAAATTGTTAAAAAAGATGGGCCGTAATGAGAATATGTGGGAGTTGGGTCGATATAAGAAAAAAATGAATTCGTGTCATGGCGGGGCAATCTACACATTGCAGCCTTGGCGATTCATGTTTGCTTGGTCGATTTTATACGCATATCTGAGCCTTATTTTTCCATTAATTTTTTTCAGCGTTTGCTCTCTTTTGTTTTAGCAATATTTTTATTTTTATTTTACAGACAAACTGAGATATAGGGTTGTATGTGCAAGTGAGTTTAGTAACTGTAACACCCTGGGCAAATCCCACATCGCCCACGGACATGAGTGATCATGAGATTATAAGGTAATACTCACGCTTAAATGACACAACGCGTTTTGGGACCACAGGCTAAGCAGAACAGGCTAAGCAGAAGTGTGAGTACGTTGTGGTTAAGCGTGCTCGGGCGAGGACACTACCAGGATGGGTGACCTCCTGGGAAAGTGCCCCTCGTGTGTGGTCGTCAAGAAAAAGCCGTGCGCCTGCGGGCAAAGCGGAAAATATTGTGGTCATGTTAAGCTGGAGTGTTACAGAATGGTATCAGAGCCACTCATGTGTCGTTGGGGGTGGTGGGGAAAATCTCATCGAGGATGATGAGTCCCTGAGGGGGTGAATGTAACACCCTAAGCAAATCCCACATCACCCACGGACATGAGTGATCATGGGATTATAAGGTAATACTCACGCTTAAATGACACAACACGTTTTGGGACCACAGGCTAAGCAGAAGTGTGAGTACATTGTGGTTAAGCGTGATCGGGCGAGGACACTACCAGGATGGGTGACCTCCTGGGAAAGTGCCCCTCGTGTGTGGTCGCCAAGAAAAAGTCGTGCGCCTGCGAGCAAAGAGGACAATATTGTGGTCATGTTAAGCTGAGGTGTTACAGTAACACTCAGTCCTGGTGTCTACACTTCATGTTGCCTATAAACTGATGTTTGATGTTGCATATCCCACTTCTGGTATGAGTCATTCATTGTTTTATCTTTGTGGGTTAACTTTAGATATTGTTATTAATGTAGATTTTTGATGGTTTTATGTGTTGTATCAGCTGCCCGCTCGATCCCAAGTTTGACGAGTGCTACAACTTCGATCTCTGGCGTAAGTACTTACTGAAAAGATACATGTTATATATTTCAAACGTTTACTATTAGTCACTATTATTACTATCTTTACATCTCTTACATGTATTATATATGTTAAATATTGATTTTAATTGTTGTTTATCCGTTAGGTTTCCAATATGAAAATGGTTAGATTCTAATTCTATTATTGACACTTTATATAGACACATTTATTTATTTTATATGAAATTTGTAAGGTTTTGAAGTTGATTATGTTATGTTTACTGTAAATTTTCATGTTACTCATAATTAGATAACAATGGATATTTTCTGTGATTTACACAATGTTACTAACTGTTTGTATACTTCTTTTTGAGGTGATTGTTAATGGTTATGTATTTCTTCTTTTTCATGTTGTTTAACCGGAGCACTTGAAATCTTTTGTTGGCTATATGTCTTCATTTTGGTTAAACATTATGTTTTTTGACACTTGAAGTTGCCAATGACTGTTTTCGTGAAGGTTATAAATATAGAGAAAATGTTAAAAGTTGAAGCTTAAAGGGCTGCTTCGTAAACGTATTCAAACGGCGAAAAAACCCACGCAACGAAGCGCGCTCCGGGCCACTTCCTAGTTTTATATAGTCTAGGGAAAAACTACAGTAAAATTTAGAGGAAAAAAGGAAAGAAGGAAAAAATGATATTAAAAAAAGAATTGAAAAAATATAATTAGCATAATATGGAAAAAGCATTATAATATAATATTGGCAAAATGATCAAAGTGGACAAAATGAATAGTAAAAGGTATGTATACGATTTGATACAAACGGGATAGTCTTTTTAACAAGATGATCTATCAATCTAATTGCTACAAACAATTGATCTGAGCCCTAACTACTATTGCGCTACTTCTAAAACTAAAATCCACAAACAATTGATAATGTGTTAGTGCATGTAATCCCTAGTTCATAGTTTATCGTTTCAATACAGTCAGTCATGTAATAACATTTGATATTGAGACTATTGAATCGTTGTGTGTGTGTACTTTAATATTTTAATCAATAGTTAAACTGTAAACACAGTCGACCGAGTGAGTTCACTCACTCGACCGACTAAGTCCACACAGTCGACCTACTGTGTCTGGAGGCAGTGTAAATACGTGACTTAGCCTCTTTTCAGAGGTACTAATCCCCATTACCTAAGTCGTATTGTTTTCGTTCCAGTCGTTCCCTACACCAAAAACCACCGAATCAACACGTTTAGATGTCGTTCTAATCTAGTTTAATCCATAGGTTCGACTAATTCGGACCCAACACGACCTGTAATTCTGTTAAGCTTTGTTCTAGTGATTTCCGCCACTAGATCGAGTCAAAAACGTTTCTAAGATCCGTATAACATCGTCTACATAATGTCACAAGAGACAACCAAACACTCTTCTATGAACTCCACGAATCTAGATCTCTATCAAAAGGTAATTCTTCTAAACTGCATGTCTGCATGAATGGCGATGATTTTGTGACCATCTGATGAAGAGGTAAAATACGTCGGGACGAAGAAAGCAAGCAGATTTTAGTATGTTGTGTAATACTTGAGTAGTCATATAATGATTGCTAACACTCCAAAGTGGCAAACGAATAGTATCAACTATGACTAATATAATCGTGACCAACGAAGCTTGGGAGTGATGGCCTACGAAATAGTGGCTTGGACCAATGTAATCGTGATCAGGGGCGGAAATATTAAGGGATCGAGGGGGGCAGCCGCCCCCCGTGGATTTGTAATTTTTAATGTAAAAAATTTGGATTTTTCAACTTTGCCCCGAGTGGATTTTTTTTTTTTACCCCAATGTCTTCATGTTTTGCCCCCAAAGTCTTCATATTTTGCCCCAAAACCTCTATATTTTGCCCCAAAACCTCTATATTTTGCACCAAAAACTTTAAATTTTGCCCAAAAACTTTAAATTTTGCCCAAAAACCTCCATATTTTGCCCCAGAACCTACATATTTAGCCCAAAAAAGTTACTACGTTTTTAAAAAAAAAAAAAAAAAAATTCGCCCCCAGTGAGTAAAATTCCTGATTCCGCCACTGATCGTGATCAACGAGAACGTTTTTGGCTCATATGATAGGATAATCTAATATCCTTTAATACATATTACAATTACAAAAATAAGGAAATGTCCCACTACTTTGTTCTTGAAAAAGCATCTGCGTTCGCCACACATAAGGATCTCACTGTTTTTGTTCTTCATTGCCACTGTTTTGAGTGTCCAAAAGTACATCTATAACTTAATTCTTGAAGCTTCGTGATCATTAACAATTAAGTGGGAATCATGATTAAATGATATACAATTCAAAGTTATGAAATCAAAATTCAAATTTGACAATTACATGTCGATGAGTTCAGCATGTGGCAATTAAGGTTGAATTGTTGTCAATGATACAGTATTCATATGAGCACCATACATATATATAGTGGTTACCTATATTGTTCTGATTGATGATTGATACTTTTAGTAGCATATTCGCTCCAGAAGAAACTGTGACGAAAGAGTATGATTTAATTAGTGGTCTTAGTATATAATGATGACCCAAATAAATGTGTTCAAATTTGACTTGAAACAAATGTAAAATAGCACTTGAAAAAACTTGTTATGATTCCACGTCGACCAAGTATAAGATGAATGACTATAGCCATTAGGTGTTCCCTCCTCCTTCAAAATTACGCACGTACTTGAAAAAACTTCTAGTAAGTTACATGGTTAATTTTAAGATCTTTCTTCGATAAGTTTCGGGAAGCTCATGACCAAATTATTTGAGTAACTTGAACGAGGAAAAATTTATTCGTTATTCGGTACTCATTTACGTAACTTTCTCGTCGTACTTTCTATGCTTCTCCTTTATTCCCGGGATATGATATATAAAATATTCAGGTCGTGATTCTTATACCACAAATGTCATTCAAAGGGTCATTAGTCTTGCGATATCGAGGTAACCTTCCGTTCAAGACATTGTAATTTTCACCCTATATTTCTTTTCTTTTCTTTAATCATTATACTTTGTAATTTGTAAAATATTTAATGTATCTTAATCATAATCATCATAATGAATAATATAAGAAAACTTCTATTGTCATATGAATCATGTTTCGATACAAAGTACCACTAATTAAGTTAAGTGGTAATATAATTTGTGTAGAGTTTGTTAGGTAATTAAGTAACTAGAAACATTCCATGTTAGTTCCGGATCCAGATAATATAAGCATAAAAAAGAGAGAGATTCTTGTATATGTATATGCTGTTGATATTAATAAAATCTTGGCTTTAAAAAAATTAAAAAATGAGACAAAATCAATGAAACAAAAAATTGTAAAACTAGCAACACTTGAAACATATCTTATGTTTGGAGAATTTTAAGGAGGGCACATAAAGTTACAGTAATTTCTGGCAAACAAATTTATAGTTCTTCACGCTAATAATGGTTGGGAATCGAAACTGTACCGCTGGCGAAAGCAAAGGTGTTTCAAACGAAAGGTTTATCTGGTGAAATTAATATGGTAGACTAAAAAAGTCAGCATGGAATTTATGGAATATTCAGTTCATTTCTTTTTAAACTAGTCCGGTCCGGCCTGCACGATGCGATGGGGGCTTTCGGTCGGCGTATTCATATTTAACGCAGTTTTATTTACATAAGGGAAAACGGCCCATGTGTTATGCGTCGTTGTTGGTGTTGACGTCTTTAGTGTTTTTTAGAATCTGTTCGGTTCAAACGTACTTAGTTTCCTTTTGTTGATAAAATTATTTCGAGTCTGACGGTGTTGGCGAAAAAATTTAACTTGCGGCGAGCAGGAAGATACGGGTTGTCGTTGTGTTTAGCCTTTTTTAAGAAGTGTCCGTTTCGAACGTAGTTAGTATCGTTTTGTTCGTAAAATTATTTCGAGTCTAACGGTGTTGTCGAAAAAATTTAACTCGCGGCGAGCGAGAAGATACGGGATGTCGTTGTGTTTAGCGTTTTTTAAAAAGTGTCTGTTTCGAACGTAGTTAGTTTCGTTTTGTTCGTAAAAATATTTAGAGTTTAACGTAGTGTTTGGTGGAATTTAATTCGGAGCGAGGAGAAATATACGGGCTGTCAAAGAGTTTGGGTGGAGTTTTTATTTTAATTTAGGGATTTTACGTTTTAACCCCCTGAAGTTTGGTGTATTTTTTGTAAGTTGGTTATAATTGAGGGGGGAAATGAAAATCAGGTGTGAAAAGGCCTAGGAACTGTTGTCGTTTTTGCTGAGAAGATACGACCAAGAAACCCATGGATATCTATAGGGTTTAATCTGACTATAAAATAAAATAAATTACAAAAATAGTATAGTTTTTATTATATGTAAATAAAAAAGAATAAATAATAATAATAATAATAATAATTATTATTATTATTATTATAAATTAATAAAATAATAATAATCACGGAATAATAATAATAATAATAATAATAATAATAATAATAATAATAATAATAATAATAATAATAATAATAAGAGACAACCCTAATGACTGTCTTTACGATATTCAGACAATTATATTTTATTTGTACATTGCAAATAATCACTTACTTTATAAAAATAACTATCCCTAACCAACAAAATCTACAACTATTTATTTACATAAGATAAGTACTTATTAAAAACAGCCTCAACTTATGTCATTAAAAAACTTCAATTAATACTAATAATATCTAAGGTTGAAAAAGATACGAGACGTGGTCAAGTCAGTGAAAACCTTGAAGCGTCACAACGGTCAAGACAGGATTGAGAGAAATGCTGATCAACATTGACTTTTTATATAAATATTTCAAATTAAAAGCAAATACATTGTTTTTGACCAACGTTGCCTTTAATTTGAAATATTTATGTTTGAAATACATATAAAAAGTCAACGTTGGTCAACATTCGTCCCAACCCCATCTCGACCATTTTTCCGCCGTTGACCGTTTTTTAACGTTGTTTAATTCTTTACTGTTTATGTGTTTCTTAGTAAATCCGTTGCAGCGATACACTAGTAAATCCGTTGCGACAGTCGTCTTGACCGTCACATGAATTATTCATGTACTCCCTCCATCTCATATCTGTTGTTCACTATTTCATTTTGAAATGTCTCAAATTAATTGTCCACTTCTAACAATTGAAAAGAATGACGCGATAAAAATCTTTTGTGCTCCTATTTTATTCATGTAGGATAAAAATATGGGTAAAAAGTAAAGGTTAAAGACTGGAAAGTTAACAAAAAAAATAGATATTACATCTTTTTATACCGTGTGTTTTTTTGTCTTAGAACAGTAGATTTGGGACAAATGGAGTACTTAATAGGGGTGTAAACGAACCAAGTCGAACCTTAACTCGTCAAGACTCGAGCTTGGTTCATTTAAACTCCAAGAGCTCAAACTCGAGCTCAGGTCACTTGAAGCTTAATATATCAAGCTCGAGTTCGGCTCATTTATTATACTTCCTCCGTCCTAAATATATACTCCCTCCATCCCAAATCTATAGTCAATTATTTCATTTTGGGATGTTCCAAATTAATTGTTCACATCTAAAAACGGAAAAGAATATGGTGATAAAAGTCTTTTGTGCCCCTACTTTATGCATGTATGACAAAAAGATAGGTAAAAAGTAAGGGGTAAAACTGTAAATTAAACAAAAAAGTACATGTTACAGGTACTTTTTCTTAAACTGTGTATTTTTTGTCTGGGGACAATAGATTTGAAACGGAAGAAGTAGTCAACTATTTCATTTTAAGATGTTCTAAGTTAATTGTCTACTTCGTTAAATGAATAAGAATAAGAATAAGAATAAGAATAAGAATAATAATAATGTGATAAAAAAAAAAACATATCCACACATTAGTAAATATGATAGACAGAGTAGCAAAGTATCCTTGTCTTGTCTCCAGTGCACGTTTTGGGATCGCAAATGGGATGGGCGTTGTATTTCCACAACACACGGATGTGGGTCCAGAATCTGGATCAATGATCCAAGACGCGTTCAACTGTTGACACGACAGATTACTCCGATTCACATTTTTAATTCATGTTGTAATAAAAAGTGAACTAATTTTGTAACAAAGTCAGATGTGTCATTTTCTATTTTACTGCTATTTCGTAATTATAAATTATACAGCGTAATTATTAATTTAATACGGAGTATGAATTTCAACTCCTGTGACCTATTATTAGCTCAACTTGATCATTTAAGTGTTTAAATTTTAACTGACTAATTGTACTGTTGACGACACTTTTTTTTTTTAATGATATAAATGAATCCGTACAACTTTTACAAAAATAACACCGAGTAATTTTGTTTTTCTTGATAGTTATTTCAAGACTTGAAAGTTTTATAGTTTGATTTTAGTGTACTCTAACATTTGAAAACAAGTACATTTTAGTGTATTCTAACATTTGAAAACAACTTTTATAGTTTGATTTTAGTGTATTCTAACTTCTAAACATTTGAAAACAAGTACACACACATATAAAGGAATGACGTATTTTTCTTTTACATATCAGAATTCAAGGTTGCAAGAACACGTGAATCTAACTTCAACCATCGGAATCAACGTTTATTAAAGATCAACGAACAGTTAAAACTCAGAAAAACTAATTATTCACCCAAGAATACTCACACTCACAATCAAACAAATTAATGATATCGATTTCGACGATGCGGTTCAAATGATGTTTATTGATGATCAAGTCAGAGAGATTGGAGAGAGCTCTTCGATCGTGGAATTAAAACCGGGGTGCAAACCGGTTGAGAAAAGGCTTCTTCGAAGATTTAGAAGACCGTGCTATTATCGCTTCATTTGAGGTTATTTTAGTTGATGACAGTTCATTAAATGTTTTGACTTATAAGATTATGTCATTCTTAAATAGCGTTCATAACTCAATTATGGCATTCTTAAAACTACTTATATTATACTCCGTACCAATTACCCATTTACCTTGGTAGTTATATCTAATTCTTTAACCTAAAGCAGCCTCCTTAACGTTGAAAATGCGTTAGAAGTTGACTTTCTAAAATTCAAGATTCTTCTTGCTTTAGATTCAATGTCATTAATGAACATAAAACAATCAATTCTTATCCATTTGGGTTCAAAACTTCAAATGAATGACATTTCGACAATATAATAGCATGTATGATTGAGAGTATGCTTTTAGTTGACCCTTCATTTTCATTTTATATTTTTAAATGATCGACAAACTTATAGATTCATGTTTATGAAATAGGAGAATTGTTTTATCTTGACTAACGTGTTCACCCCTGTGAAATTCATATTATATAGGTCCATATCACCGTATTTTAGATCTTGTATAGGTTCATGATATTTTGAGTTGGGCTCCCTTGAGTCCTAATTGGTTGTAACTAGAAAACGGCCCGCGCGATGTCGCGGGGCCTTTGGGTTGCGTATTCATAGTTAATGGAGCGTATTATATGTGTGTATATGTATTGAATATAGTCCGAGGTATTGAGCATTTTTTTTGTGTCCGTTTCGCGTATAATTAGTGCCGTTGTGTTCGTAAGATTATTTTGAGTTGAATGGTGGGTTCGGAAAAATTTAACTCGCACCGAGCGAGAAGATAGAGCCCGTTAAAAATTCGGGTGAAATTAGTTAATTTTATTTTAATAAAATTATATATTTACACTTTCTACCCCTGAAAAAATGTAAACTTGAGGGGTCGTTGCGTAAATTGAGTCAAAGTTGAAGGACCGATTGCAGTGTGAACGGAAACTCAAAACGACAATCGAAAACAACTGAAACGACGATTTTTTGGGTGTACATCAACAAAACTCAATACCACATAAGTGATGTATGGGGGAGGTGAGATATAGACAATCCTTCCCCTATCCGAGAATAAAGACAAGTCATTTCTCCACCCAGAGTCAAACACTCTCAAAAGTAGAGGAAGTCATCCCTCTCTCTATTCGACGGATAAAGAGATTGCTTTCAAGAGTACCTCCGGCCTTTAAGTAGGAAAAAGTTTTTAAAAAATTAAAAATATATAAAATAAAAGAAATTAGACGCCATGAAAATGGTAGAATCAAATTTCCACATGTTTTAACTCCTAACTGGAATTTAATTTAGGCTCTAAGAGTCAGTCAAGTCGCCAATAAATCGACGATTGTTGTCGACTCAATAGAGCCGTAATTTTTTGAGTGTGTTTTAGTATATAGGTATAAAATACAATTTTTATTAGAGTAATAAAAGTTTTTTGACTTTAAAAAAAAAAAAAAAAAAAAAGAAAGAAAACATCTACACGAATTTTTCCATAACTATATACGTCTTCACCTCACTAATTAAACTTGCAACCTCTTGTTATAAATGAGGAAAATAAACCGCTCTTCACTGCTGGATGATTCTGATCAGTTAATGGTGAGTTAAATAAACGTTTAAGAAGGAAACCGATTAATAGTCGATTAATTAAACATAAAAAAGGAATAAAAATAAAGGTGAAAAAATGAAATAAAAAAATTGTAAATAACATAGCTACGAGTGTTACTTTAAAAGTTAAAACAAAAACAACAAAAAATTACAGGTTATCAAATTAAAAAAAAAAAATTGCCAGTTATCAAAATTGGGGATGATTCTAACACACACTTTTTTGATCCTCACACACCAATTTAAAGAAATGGGGTATTATTAGAAGAGTAAAAGGTTAAAATAGATCTGTGAAGATCAAAAAAAGGTGTGTTAGAATCATCCCCCTATCAAAATACCTTAAGGTTATGGATAATTACATTAGATGTCATTGATAGTGACATTCATTGGATTTAGTATATATTGATAATGATAATGATAATTATAATGATAATATATATTTATTATTTAAACGGTAATTTGTTTTTTTTAAAGCAAGCTGTATAAAAAATAAAAATAAAAAAAATGTTAAATTAGATTAAATAATAATCTATCATATTACTAACATTAATTAACATACATATACAAAACAAAATATAAACGATTTATTAATATATCAACTCGAAATACCTTTCTTACTTTTTTTTTTTTTTTTTAAAGGCAAGCTTGCATCAGTCCGGACCGAAGCCTAGTCATCATTTGCACACACACACGCGCTTTCGGGCAGGAAAAAATACCTTTCTTACTTAGATTGTTTATTCACATGTGATTGTACAATCAACTCGAAATACCTTTGTTACTTAGATTGTTTATTCACAGGTGATTGTACGTGCGAATGATGATCACAAGTCATCACGGCAAATGCGACATTTTAGTTAATTATAACACTAACTAAATAAAAAGTTTTGTACATACGTTACCTACATGTATAAGTTTATGATTGAAACTTTAAGAATAAAAAAAATATCCCATTTGTCCCAAATCTATTGTCCTCAGACAAAAAACAAACAATTTAAAAAAATAATACATTTCAATGTTAAAGTGTAACAGACTGAAACCCGGGCTAGTTGTAAGTTGTCTATTTTTGCCTTTAGAGTTTGTGCTTAGTCTTAAGTGCTTTTTATTTTAATTATTTTATTAGTATTTTAATATAATTGTGTTGTGACCAGTTTGTGACAAGGGTCCCAGAACAGGTTTGTTTATTTTATTTGGACCTCGTTTGGGTTACCTAATCTTGTGCGAAAGATATCAGATAACTAGTAAATACCCGTGTGTTGTGGGGTATGAGGTTTTAACCCCAAATTAAGTGTGAGACCAGCTAATTTCCTCTCAATTGCTCCTGAACCTTCCTCTCACTCACTCTCACCTAACTTCACCTCCTTCAAACAACCCTAAATCATTTGATCTCGAATTAAAGCTTGATTTTGGTGTCAAATCGTTCCTTATGTTGTTGTGATTCTAACAAGGTAAAGTTTATCTGATTTCGTGATCAAATCAGTGTCAAAATGGGTGTTTTAGTCAAGTTTTATGAAAGTGGGTTTTGATGTCCAAATTGGTTCAATTTGTTGTTGTTTGTTCATAAAAGTTGTGGGTTTATGTTTCTAAATGTTTAGTGTAAAAGATGTAACCAGTTTTGAGGTAAAAAACGTGTCCAAAGTTGAGATTTGGTGATTTTGGGTTGAAACCCGTCACTTTGCTGCTGTTGCAGCTGATGAACTACCTTCGGCCGATGGTCGTTGACCATCGACCGATGGTGAGGACGATCGGCCGATGGACGAGACCATCGACCGATGGTGTATGATTTCTGACCAGCGGATGTAATTTTGACGATCGACCGATTGGGGGAGACCATCGACCGATGGTGTGTTGAGGATCGGCCGATGGATGGGACCATCGACCGATGGTCTTAGACAGTGAAAATTTTACTAAGTGTTGATTTATAGCCGTTATGCTGTCCGTGTATTTTTAAGATTTTCAGGATGTAAATTTTGAAAGTGCATAAGTGTTAAGCATGAAAATTTTAGCGGACGCATTTTTTTACAAATTTGCTATAATTCGCTGTCAGTGTGTCTAATCTTGATGGGAACACTATTCTAACTTGGTTTTTGCTGTTCTCAGGAGAAAAGGACAAGGAAGAAGCTCAGAAATAATAACTGAGCAGTTGCTGGTAATTGGTGAGTGGGTCTATCTACGGATAGAGTTTAAGTAGCATATCATGCTACTGTGGTTGACTCTTTTACCATGCATAGTGTAGGAATTGCCATGATAGAATAATACCGTTTGCCTGATGTTGTATGTGGATTATGTGTACACTGTGTGAATGGCACCAGTCGGGCCTAGGGAGACTGGGGACTCGAGACCGTGCCTGGAAGAGGTTAGAGTCCGTATGAGGTCAACCGTGCCTAGGGGAGGTTGGGTCCATAGGCTACTAATTGCGGAGTATAGTGTGAATGATGCATCCCCTGCATCTGGATAACTATACTATTAATTGAGTAGCAGGGACTATCGGTAGACTCAGGCCCGATCAGCTGGGAGTCGTGTGCTCGTACAAGCCGCCGATCCTCGTATTGTCTTATTGTATGCTAGTTGGTAGTTAGCAGGTATTGTTGATGTATATAGCTTGTGTGTGGCTTAAGCTATATCTGTTAGATAGATTCCATTCACTTAGCGGTGCGCTAATCCCCCACATGTTTCCCCCTTTGCAGGTTTAGATACTGCTAGTCGGGATGGGTATGGATGCAGAAGACATGTTTGACAACCCAACTCTGATGTGGACTTTTGTATAAATAATGTTTTGTGATAACGTAACACCGTTGTGTAAACTTAAACGTAATGACGTGACTTATATTGTGTTTATTATTAAAGTCTTCCGCTTTGTATAAAAAAAAAAAAAAAAAATGGCCGGTGTTACATAAAGTGTTACCTCTTAATTTTTACCTATTTTTTGTCAAGAATAACGTAGGGGCACGAAAGATTTTTATCACATTATTATCTATTTATAGAAGTTGACAATTAATTGAGACATCCAAAAATAAAATAGTGGACAATAGATTTGAGACGAAAAGAGTAGTTTTTAAGCTATACTACTATTTGAAAGAAAAAAAACAAGTTACAGAAAACTTACAAAAGTTTTAGAAGTCATGAGTTCCAACGAGAAATTTCACGACCATTATATTTAATCCATAAAAACGTATAAGTTCAAATAAAATCAAAACGGTCGCGCTTTAATAAGAAAAAATCATTTAGTATAACACAATTCGGTGCTGTTTGTTTTTTAAGATGTTTATGTCTGAAGATCTGCGAACCACATCTGTAAAGAAGATGTGGTCTGAAGGTCTGTTAGCTGAGCATTGAAGACTGTTTGTTTTTATGTCTGCAGACACTGTTTAAAATCCTAAATTATTGTAATTTTTAATTTTCCTCAAAATATTAAAATCTGTATAACCATAAATCATAATTTTTTTATAACATTTTTAATGTACACACTTAAATAAATTTATGTACTAACATAGAAAATTAAAAATCATATTTTCACACACTACTACTAATAAAAAAGGACCAAAGTTGATGGAAGTGGAATCATGTGTTCAAAGCACAACCACATAATTATTTTACTAGCCAAAAAGGAATAAAGGGTTTGAAGTCAAAGTCTTCATCACAAATTACAAAATTAACATATCAATGTACTCCGTAACATAAAATGATCACAGATCAGTCTTCAGCTTCATAGCTACTCAAGGTTTTCAAATGTCATCTCTTTTGATCATCACTTTCATCAGTTAGCCAAATCCAAACTCAAGTATAACGATTAAACTCAAAAGATCGGAGATGGCTACATCAAAACATAAACATAAGGAGAGATGGTCATCCCAAA
Organism: Rutidosis leptorrhynchoides; assembly: GCF_046630445.1. Classification (NCBI taxonomy): domain Eukaryota; kingdom Viridiplantae; phylum Streptophyta; class Magnoliopsida; order Asterales; family Asteraceae; genus Rutidosis; species Rutidosis leptorrhynchoides. Next base: position 447,646,572 of record NC_092337.1, on the reverse strand, counting down.
GAAGAAATCAAACCCGAAACAACCTTAAAAAAGTCAAAATATGCTGAAAAAAATACCGATTTTGAGGTGGTAGGTCAACCAGAGGTGATGGTGCCCTTCACCGGAGGTGGTGGTGCGGCCGACGGAGGTGGTGGTGTGCGGCCGGAGATGGTATAGGTAGGTGGGGAAGGTTGGAAGTGAATGAGATAAGGTTATGAAAGAGTTAGATAAAAGGTCTTCCAAAGTTGAAGCTATATCCTAGAGCTGTAGGTTCGCAGACATTTTAAGATATTATGTTGTCTTATGTCTTAAAAAAAACAAACGGTCTGAAATGAAAACGTCTGTCTGCCCGCAGACATAAGACATAATAAGGTCTTCAATAAGAAAAACAAACACCACCGAAGCTACAACACCCAATAAGTAACTATGAAGATTGTATAAACATGAACTTTCAAAGAAGTAATCATCCATGTCACGAACTGAGGTGACATAGCTGAAACAGAAACATAAGTATACTACAACAAAGGACAATTAGTTCTCGCAAAAAATCAAAATGTTTGCTATTGGTTTATTGAAAGGAAATGTTTTCACAATAGGGATGATGCAAGAAGTCTATTGTGATGATAATGTACATGCCTTGCGTTATTTAACAAAAAAAAAAAATGTAGAGAGAAACATATATCACCTATTCACCTATTCCCGAGATACATCCTCACAATTGATAATTATTTCTGAAAAACAGTTTTTTTATAAAAATTATTATGATATAAATGTTTTAATGTATGTTTTAAAAATTGAAAATACCTTTTTGCATTGACATGTAAGATCAAAACAGCGCCGCTTGCTCTTAAATCGCTAAAACTCTCTCCCTTAAAAACTCTCTCATCTCTTAAAATTCCTTCAAACCCTAGATCTAAACAGCGCCGCTTGCTCTTAAATCGCTAAAACTCTCTCCCTTAAAAACTCTCTCATCTCTTAAAATTCCTTCAAACCCTAGATCTAAACAGCGCCGCTTGCTCCTCCGACCACCGGCTCTCCGCCGGTGGTCCGGATCTCCTTCCTTTTCTTGTCCTTGTTTTCCTTTTGTGACACTCATGCGCTCTTCTTGCCTCCTGCATTTTCCGGGCCTCATTTTGCTTCGACAGTCCCTATAGTCGGAGAATATCTCGAGTGGATCTGGTACTCTCTGGTGCTTGTGGTGGTTTGGGGACTGGTTCTTGACGGTTTTGTCTCGGTAGCTTGTCATCCGATGACTTTTCTGACCACCGGAGCTTCGTTCCTCGCAATAAAGCACGGTTTTTGTAAGGTTGTCTGAAAGGACCCGTTCATAAATATTATAAAAGATTCACAATAGTTTATTACATCGCGAGGTATTTGACCTCTATATGATACATTTTACAAGCATTGCATTCGTTTTTAAAAGACAAACTTTCTTTACAACGAAAGTTGACGGCATGCATACCATTTCATAATACATCCAACTATAAGTGACCTAATAATAATCTTGATGAACTCGACGACTCGAATGCAACGTCTTTGAAAATATGTCATGAATGTGAAACGCCCCGTCCTAATCCATACGGACGAAGTCCATATTGATTATAAACGATTCATGATAGTTGATTACATCACGAGGTACTTGACCACTAAATGATACATTTTACAAACATTGCATTCGTTTTTAAAAGACAGGCTTTCATTTCATCGAAAGTTTACAGGTATGCATACCATTTCATAATATCCAAAATATAAATGACCTAATCCGTCATTTACTTAATAATAATCTCTAATGAACTTCAACGACTCGAATGCAATGTCTTTTGAAATTTGCCATGAATGACTCCAAGTAATATCCTTAAAATGAGTTAATGCACAGCGGAAGATTTCTTTCAAACCTGAGAATAAACATGCTTTAAAGTGTCAATCAAAAGGTTGGTGAGTTCATCAGTTTATAGTAATCATTTCATTTTCATCATTTTAATAGACCACAAGATTTTAAATATTATAATACGTGCAGAAGTCCCATTACAACTGCACAAAAAAATATCTTTCATATGAAGAACACCTGGTGAGGATTCAAAATATAATAGTAACCATCTGTGCCGGTCTTTCACCCCACGGCTGAATACATGTGCCTTCAAAATATAGAACCTATGTGCCAGTCTTTACACCCCACGGCTGAACACATGTTTATAAAATATAGGACAACCTGAAATGACCCGTTCATATACATTATAAACGATTCACAATAGTTGATTACATTGCAAGGTATTTGACCTCTATATGATACATTTTACAAACATTGCATTCGTTTTTAAAAGACAAAATTTCTTTACATCGAAAATTGACAGGCATGCATACCATTTCATAATATCCACTATCCAACTATAAATTGATTTAATAATAATCTTTGATGAACTCAATGACTCGAATGCAACGTTCTTCGAAATATTCTATGAAAGACTCCAAGTAATATCTTTAAAATGAGCAAATGCACAGCGGAAGATTTCTTTAACACCTGAGAATAAACATGCTTTAAAGTGTCAACCAAAAGGTTGGTGAGTTCATTAGTTTATCATAATCATTTATTTCCATCATTTTAATAGACCACAAGAATTTCATTTCCAGTTCTCATAAATATACGTCCCATGCATAGAGATAAAAATAATCATTCATATGGTGAACACCTGGTAACCGACATTAACTAGATACATATAAGAATATCCCCTATCATTCCGGGATCCTCCTTCGGACATGATATAAATTTCGAAGTACTAAAGCATCCGGTACTTTGGATGGGGTTTGTTAGGCCCAATAGATCTATCTTTAGGATTCGCGTTAATTAGGGTGTCTGTTCCTTAATTCTTAGATTACCATACTTTAATAAAAAGGGGCATATTCGATTTCGATAATTCAACCATAGAATGTAGTTTCAATTACTTGTGTCTATTTAGTCAAACATTTATAAAAGCGCATGTATTCTCAGTCCCAAAAATATAAAGGGTAAAAAGGCAAATGAAACTCACCATACTGTATTTCGTAGTAAAAATACATATAACGTCATTGAACAAGTGCAAGGTTGGCCTCGGATTCACGAACCTAAATTAATTATATATAATTATGTGTTGGTCAATATTTGTCTAACAAATTAGGCCAAGTCATAGTGTACCACAATCCTAATGCTCGAGACTAATATGCAAAAGTCAACAAAAGTAAATTTGACTCAAAATAATTTCTAAAAATCTATACATGATTAATATATAGTTTAAATATCGTCGTTTTATATTTTTAAATATTTTTAAAAGATTTATTAGAGTAAATAATATAATTTATTTATTAATAAATAAAATTTTATATTAAATTTATATAATATAATATACTTTTATATATATTAAGTAATAAAATTTATAGGGTTCATTTAATATCATAAAGATAATATGATAGGTATTATTAAAGTAAGTTATTACACGTAGTAAAATATGCTTATATCACATATTTATTTGATAAAATAATATCTATAATGATAGTAAGTAAAAGTTGTATTATTTTGTAATAATAATTATTATTATAAAAATATCAATATTTATAATTACTAAGATGACATTATGATAAAACGATAATTCTAATTATGATAACTTTAATATTTACGATAATTTTTAATATTATCTTTAAAATAATAATTCTATTTAAAATAATAATAATAATAATAATATTTTATACTAACAATGACATTTCTATTAAAATGATAATTTTTGTTAAAATGATAGTTTTAATACTAACGATATTTTTAATAATAATAGTAATGATAAAAATAATAAGAACGATAATTTTATCTAAATCAATATCTTATAATATTTTAATTTCATCATGATACTCTTACTCATTATTTCCTAATCGTTTCGTTTAATAGCTTTTAATCGTCTTTTATATCGTGTTCATAATAATGATAATAATAGTAATCAAAATAATTAGGTGTTACAAATATTTGTTTTAATTACACTAATATTAATAATGATAGTTACTATAACATTTTTAACGATAATACTAATAATTATCTTAATGATAATATAGTAATAATAATAATAATAACAATGACAATATCCATTTTTAAATAATGATATATATATTAATAATGATAATAATAATAATAATACTAATAATAATAATAATAATAATAATAATAATAATAATAATAATAATAATTGGATAATAATTATAATAATACTAATTATAACTTTAACGATAATAACGATAGTAATAATAAAAAAATAACAATTTTTAATGATAAATCCCTTTTATTGATAAAGATAATAATAATGATAATAATAAGATAAAACTAGAACGACGATAAAAACGACGATAATAATAATCATTTTTAATAAAAATATCGAAAATTCAATTGATTATAACTTCTAATCCGTTCATCGAAACCATTCGATATCTAAAGGAAAAGTCCTTAATTTTTCGCTAGCTTTCCAAGGACATGCATATCTTATACCTTATCTCAACCACAAGTGTAACTAATTCAATATTCAACCTAACCTGTCTAAGGGCAATATCAAAAGTACAAGCATGCATAATCCTAAATACTCGAGCACTAGTCAGGGATACGCTATTAGTATGTAAAAGTTAAATTATGAGTACTCACGTATCAATATTGAGATTCAATATTGCAGGAAAGGTACGTAGACGCAACGAAAATGATAAACACTATATTGACCTCACGAGCATACCCATGAACCATACTCAATCACCTCCATAGCTATAACCCATAATTTCCTTAATCCTATCCTACTCGAAAAACAATTTCGAAATCACTCGGACAGCACTCCGTCGTAATATTTTATGTATACTAATAATATCTTGAAATAATACGGAGTAAATATATATATGTAAATCGATTGAGAGAGTTTAGAGAAAAATATTTTCAAGTTTCTATGAAATAATGAAACCTATTGAATTCTATTTATAATAGATTTTTGAATTATTAAAGTGAATTATTAAAGTATGAATTATTAAAGTGAATTATTAAAGTATAAATTATTAAATTGAATTATTAAAGTATGAATTATTAAAGTCTGTTATTAAAGTATGAATTATTAAAGTGAATTATTAAAGTATGAATTATTAAAGTGAATTATTAAAGTTAAAGTAAAGTAAAAATAAAGTAAAGGTAAAGTTTAAGTATAGTAAAAGTATAAAACTATGTACGTATAATACGCGTATAAATATATATAATATTAATTTAAATCGTTATATATATTTAATAAAATAAAATATAAATATCGTTATCTTTATCATACTAGTTAAGTAATGAGTTGTCAAAAGTGGTTCTAGATATTTATAAAAGTTATATACATTTTAATAATAAAGTTCTTTTTAAACTGAAAACGTTTTTGTACGTTTGAAACTAAATAGATCAATCGAGTCTTTATGAGATTCAATCTTCCACTATCCTTTGTCTAGTTCTCAATGATTGACAATTTGTTCTTATTTATAAATCACTTTACCATTTTCCGAATATTGTTAAAACGGAAAGATTTCTCAAATCAACGTGGGCCTTTCAACAAAGACTTGTAATCATAATTCAATATATCTGATAATTCAATCATTTGATCTTATCTTCTAATTCATTGATAAATATTTTGAACAGATACAATCATATAAAGTATTTAATCTAATATTTTGTTTACGTTTCAAGTTATAATATATATATATACACATATACATATATAATCATATTCGTTTAATGGTTCGTGAATCGTTGGAACATGGTCGAGGTTGAATGAATGTATGAACATAGTTTAAAATTCTTGCAATTTAACTTAACAAATATTGCTTATCGTGTCGGAAACATATAATGATTAAAGTTTAAATTTGGTTGGAAATTTCCGGGTTGTCACAGTACCTACCCGTTAAAGAAATTTCGTCCCAAAATTTGAGTGGAAAGGTCGTGAATGATAATAAGTATGTTTTCATGATGCATACGGGCTGAAAATTAGAGTTTTATCATCAGCGAATAATTTGGATAAACAATCCATTTATATGAAGAGTACGAATGAAGCTAACATAGAAGAGTGAAATGAGTAAGTGTAGATTCATTTTATCATTTGACGTAGATATGATTGATTCCCAGATTTCAAGGGATTTGAAGAAAATCTTCTTAATAAGATTTGACTCTCCGGTATTCAAGGGAATTAGGATCCGCTTTAAATGCGATCGTCCATTTTAATTGTTCTGTCGGATATTTTCTTATAAATTCACCTCCTTCGTTTCCTTACAACTCACACCTTCTGTTGATGCATTTTATGCAAGTTCCTAGACATCTACCCGCGTCCATTGCAGGTACAATAGTTTACAGGCCACCATGATTGTCGTTATTATCCTATCCGTGTTTGTATGTGGTTACAGGAACTGCAGGAACGAGATTTAGATGTTTAACTATGTTAGACTTAGTCAGACGTACGAGTGAAGCCTCACTAGTACAGCTGACAGGCTCAAACGCACGGTTGATGCTGAGCTAAGTCACAATTACAACCTAAATGAGAAGACACGAGTGAGTGATCACCCGTACGACTGATGAAGCCAACTCGTACGTGTGATGAATGAATCGTATAGGTGAGTCAACAGCAGGGGTATATAAAGTCTTATGTTCTTCATTTTAGGTTAAGCCTCTCATTTGTTACACACACTCAGATCTAGTGAGCTCCTCCGATTCTCTCTCAGTCCAAATCACCCAGGTGGTGAATAATAGCTCTAGGTGTTGATCTAATCACACTTGATTTAGTTGTGGTTTGACTAAATTAATCAAAAAAAACTTAACCTATTCACTAGAGGGTTTGATTCACTTATTCCGCCATTGTGTGAGTTAAATCTGTTAATTTCTAAGTTCCTAGTCATGTTTCATCACCTTCTATTCTTTCCCCCTCAACTCATATTTTAAAGTATTCATCAATATGCTCCATCCAGTTCTGATTCTCGATATACTTCTAACTTTCATATCGGTCATTCTTCTTTTTCATCTACCGCCGGAAGAATCTATTTACTTCTACTATACTCTTGGGTTTATAATGTTTCTAGTTCTCCCGTGTCTTTATATTGCTATATGCATCGATATATATGGTTTATAATTTCTGGTTTATCATTGGGATTTATATGTTCCCTTATATTTCAAAGTATCTGCTTCTGTCTTCTATAATCATTATCATTCACAGTTAATGCTCTCTTTTATTTGCTGCAATTTATACCCCAATTTCTATTTCGGAGTTTTGTCCTTTTGTTTCTTCTTCTTGCGATTAAGCACCGCTTGTAATGGTCCAGAATTCACAGATATGAATTTCGGAATGAACATTGTTAATGTTCTAGGAAGGAAATTGTGATGGCACGATCTTGACTTGTCAAATTACTAGAATACCTTGGAAAAGGCCGAATCTTCAAGAAATATTTTCTTGATATTTTAGAGGTCAAATAGAATACAAGAGTCGTATAACATGGCACATGATGATGTTATGATCTGTGAATCATCACGTTCCATTTAGAAACTCAGCATGACTTACTGTAATATAATCACATTGATCAAGTGTCATTATATTATACTAATTCATGCTTCAGTTCCCAACATTACTTCAAAATATTTCTATTTTAAACTTGAATGTTTCAGAATTTTGAAACTAAAATAGTTTCTTTTATGATGTAATACAAATAGCGCGAAGAGGTAAATGATTTCAAATAAGAAAAATTAAGAAAATATCTTCAGAAATATGGAGGATATTTATAATGAAAGATATGATGATATTTTAGAATTTCTAATATCAGAGGATGATGAAGAATATTGTCCGCAGGGGTTTAGAGTCAGGAGCAAGGTATTCGTTAATGACTTCAGCAGGTACTGAATCATTTGGATCCTTTGAAGTCAGGTTCAGTCTTTGTAATTTGTCCACAGCCTCCTTCCTACTTTGCTCAATCCATTTTCCAGTTCCAAAACTTCTCTTTTTCTGCGCTTTGCCAACACACTTCATCATTATCATCCAGCTTTTACCGTTTAAAGTCGTTTATAGTTTTTGCTGCTTCATCATCATTTTTTTTTTCCATTTTCGGAGAACCAATTCGTAGTTCGGAGTGTTTTTCAGAAACTTCACATTCAAATTAATTCCAGAAGATAGACGTTATATATACACATATAACTGTTGGCGTAGACATCCTGCGCGATTTCAAAATACTGATTGCTAATTCCCAATGATTCGTATGGCAATTCTCATTACAAGATGCGAATGAGTAAATGATGGGGTTTCAATGAATAATTATAATGACTTTTTGGAGAGGCTAAAGTCAAAGGGTAATGAAGTTGTTGGTACATCTGCTAATAATGTGGTGGAATGTAAAAGGTTCCCTGGTAACGAAGGTGTATATCTCAAGGTTATAATAAGGTTAGTCTGACTGAAAAGTTGAAGTTGACTTGCTGGAGCTGTGACAAAACTGGCTACTTTGAATAGGAGTCGCAAAGTTATTTTTGCTAATAAATGCCAAAGAATCTGACGCGGATACGTTGTTTAAACTTTTACTTTGGTTTCAAGAGTTTTTTGGGTACATAACTGTGGGTAACATGTGGTTGGATCATCATCTCGATTGCTCATCATTCGAAGTGTCTTCAGAAATTTTCGAAGGGTTTGAACACAGATTGTAATCGTTAACATACATTTGATGTTCTAACACAGTTTTGAAGTCAAAATATAGCTTGTGAAAGATGTAAGGATCTAAGAGTGATGATTTTGGTCATATCTCAAATTGAATTTTGAGATTTCAAAATCAGAATATGTAATTAAATTTTGAATGAGTATGGTTGTTTTGATTTCTATAAAAGAATGTATATTGTTGTGAAAGTAGGGAGTATAATGGATGATTTGCTGAATCAGATTCGAAGAATGTAACATATTAATTGTGAATTTATATATCTCTCGGGTATTACCTACCCGTTAAAAAAAAAATTTCACAATTAATATTTTGTACAAAAGAATTTTATTACAGTCTTTATGAAAATATATATATGTATATTTTCTTCAGATGTAACATAGATTTAATGAGTTAATGTTAAATTAAACTCATTTGATTTACGGTTGAAACTAGAATTGAATAATCCCTAAAGGCTTTAAAAAGTACATAACTTTTACGCAGTATTTCTTTAATGACATTGAAATTATGAATCAATACTTCGTTATTTGTTGATGTATGATGTTCGGTTCATGGAATTCTTGTGAATTTCGCAAAGTACGAATGATGTTATCTGAAAAGTTTCGGGTACATCGATGATGAAAGTGTAAAATCAAATATATACTTGATTTATTATGAATTGGAATTTGTTGAATTGCGACAGAGATTGTAGTTAACGCTGGTTAAGTTGCGGCCGAAGGACGTACATTATTGCATATTTGTAATATGAATTAACCGAGTAGTTAAGATTCACACACAATAGCTTAGCACGGAAAGATTTATTTCAAAATATATATATATATATATATACATATATATATATAATATACATATAATTTCTTCAGAGGGAATGAGTTAATTCTTCATAACTCGTTGATACAATATACACGTTATTGATTCGTAATGATGTCCACAGTGATTCTTGAACTGACGGAGTTTGTGATGTTATCGGTGTTGTTGATTCGGATGTTGACTGTACTGACGATGCTGGTAACGCTGACGGTACTGTTGATGTTGTTGGTAAAGCAAGTTTAGCTTGTTAATCACACACCATTTTTGTCAGGGTTTCTACTCTTCCTTCTATCATTTTGGTTCGTTAAACTGATTTATGGTTAGGGCTAGATTAGATAATCTCTAAGACTTTAGAGATTACATAATCGCCGCGGAATGTTTCTCCAATGAAGTTATGAATTAATACTTCGTCAGTTATTGTTGTTGGTACTCCTTGGTATCTATGGTGCGTATGACGTTGATGCTCGTGGGACAGATTGTGAAGTTGAGGTTTACGACGCGGTTGTGGTTGGAGGTGGTAATGGTACTGTTGGCGTTGATGATGGTGGTACTGGTTATGCTGCTGATGCTGCTGCTGGTGTTTGTAATCTCTGCACCATATTCTCCAAAGCCACTACCCGAGCGCGAAGCTCGTTGACTTCTTCTATTACACCGGGGTCATTGTCGGTTCGGACGAGCGGATAAATAAAATCTAAAATTTGATGTAATATATAATCGTGACGAGATACTCTGGAAATGAGCGAGAAAATGGTGTTTCGGACAGGTTCGCCGGTAAGTGCTTCAGGTTCTTCGTCAAGAGGGCAATGTGGTGGATGGAAGGGATCACCTTCTTCTTGTCTCCAATGATTGAGGAGGCTACGAACACATCCCCAATTCATCCAGAATAGGTGATGACTGATTGGTTGATCTATTTCGGTCACACTGCTTTCGGAGCTTGAATGAGATTTCATTTCGGAATCTGAGTGACTTGAACTGATGACGAATTCCATTTCGTACGATTGGATAAAGGATTTTTTTTCGATATAAAATGATTTTGGCTAACGGATGGTATTCTAATTACATAGAATATGAATATATATATATATATATATATATATATATATATATATATATATATATATATATATATATATATATATATATATAGATCAAAAGATTTCGAAGATTACGGAGGACTTTGCGGGATATGTCAGGCAAAGTTTAAAGTAACAGATACGATAAGATATGATTTAGCAGATATGCTAAGATATAAATTTTTGTCTATACACTATTCATGCAATCAATGCAGCAAGACGTGTCTTAGACTAAAAATGATAAGCAGGTAATTTCCTGAGGATGATAAGTAGTTAATTTTTGACACAAAATGATAAGCAAAACTTTTGACATGCAGACACGGTCGAAGTCCAGACTCACTAATGCATCCTATCGACTTATCAGTTAGACACATTAATGCAGACCTGGTTCGCTAAGACCACCGCTCTGATACCAACTGAAATGACCCGTTCATATACATTATAAACGATTCACAATAGTTGATTACATTGCGAGGTATTTGACCTCTATATGATACATTTTACAAACATTGCATTCGTTTTTAAAAGACAAAATTTCTTTACATCGAAAATTGACAGGCATGCATACCATTTCATAATATCCACTATCCAACTATAAATTGATTTAATAATAATCTTTGATGAACTCAATGACTCGAATGCAACGTTCTTCGAAATATGCTATGAAAGACTCCAAGTAATATCTTTAAAATGAGCAAATGCACAGCGGAAGATTTCTTTAACACCTGAGAATAAACATGCTTTAAAGTGTCAACCAAAAGGTTGGTGAGTTCATTAGTTTATCATAATCATTTATTTTCATCATTTTAATAGACCACAAGAATTTCATTTCCAGTTCTCATAAATATACGTCCCATGCATAGAGATAAAAATAATCATTCATATGGTGAACACCTGGTAACCTACATTAACTAGATACATATAAGAATATCCCCTATCATTCCGGGATCCTCCTTCGGACATGATATAAATTTCGAAGTACTAAAGCATCCGGTACTTTGGATGGGGTTTGTTAGGCCCAATAGATCTATCTTTAGGATTCGCGTCAATTAGGGTGTCTGTTCCCTAATTCTTAGATTACCAGACTTTAATAAAAAGGGGCATATTCGATTTCGATAATTCAACCATAGAATGTAGTTTCAATTACTTGTGTCTATTTCGTCAAACATTTATAAAAGCGCATGTATTCTCAGTCCCAAAAATATAAAGGGTAAAAAGGTAAATGAAACTCACCATACTGTATTTCGTAGTAAAAATACATATAACGTCATTGAACAAGTGCAAGATTGGCCTCGGATTCACGAACCTAAATTAATTATATATAATTATGTGTTGGTCAATATTTGTCTAACAAATTAGGCCAAGTCATAGTGTACCACAATCCTAATGCTCGAGACTAATATGCAAAAGTCAACAAAAGTAAATTTGACTCAAAATAATTTCCAAAAATCTATACATGATTAATATATTGTTTAAATATCGTCGTTTTATATTTTTAAATATTTTTAAAAGATTTATTAGAGTAAATAATATAATTTATTTATTAATAAATAAAATTTTATATTAAATTTATATAATATAATATACTTTTATATATATTAAGTAATAAAATTTATAGGGTTCATTTAATATCATAAAGATAATATGATAGGTATTATTAAAGTAAGTTATTACACGTAGTAAAATATGTTTGTATCACATATTTATTTGATAAAATAATATCTATAATGATAGTAAGTAAAAGTTGTATTATTTTGTAATAATAATTATTATTATAAAAATATCAATATTTATAATTACTAAGATGACATTATGATAAAACGATAATTCTAATTATGATAACTTTAATATTTACGATAATTTTTAATATTATCTTTAAAATAATAATTCTATTTAAAATAATAATAATAATAATGATATTTTATAGTAACAATGACATTTCTATTAAAATGATAATTTTTGTTAAAATGATAGTTTTAATACTAACGATATTTTTAATAATAATAGTAATGATAAAAATAATAAGAACGATAATTTTATCTAAATCAATATCTTATAATATTTTAATTTCATCATGATACTCTTACTCATTATTTCCTAATCGTTTCATTTAATAGCTTTTAATCGTCTTTTATATCGTGTTCATAATAATGATAATAATAGTAATCAAAATAATTAGGTGTTACAAATATTTATTTTAATTACACTAATATTAATAATGATAGTTACTATAACATTTTTAACGATAATACCAATAATTATCTTAATGATAATATAGTAATAATAATAATAACAATGACAATATCCATTTTTAAATAATGATATATATATTAATAATGATAATAATAATAAAAATACTAATAATAATAATTATAATTGGATAATAATTATAATAATACTAATTATAACTTTAACGATAATAACGATAGTAATAATAAAAAAAATAACAATTTTTAATGATAAATCCCTTTTATTGATAAAGACAATAATAATGATAATAATAAGATAAAACTAGAACGACGATAAAAACGACGATAATAATAATCATTTTTAATAAAAATATCGAAAATTCAATTGATTATAACTTCTAATCCGTTCATCGAAACCATTCGATATCTAAAGGAAAAGTCCTTAATTTTTCGCTATCTTTCCAAGGACATGCATATCTTATACCTTATCTCAACCGCAAGTGTAACTAATTCAATATTCAACCTAACCTGTCTATGGGCAATATCAAAAGTACAAGCATGCATAATCCTGAATACTCGAGCACTAATCAGGGATACGCTATTAGTATGTAAAAGTTAAATTATGAGTACTCACGTATCAATATTGAGATTCAATATTGCAGGAAAGGTACGTAGACGCAACGGAAATGATAAACACTATATTGACCTCACGAGCATACCCATGAACCATACTCAATCACCTCCATAGCTATAACCCATAATTTCCTTAATCCTATCCTACTCGAAAAACAATTTCGAAATCACTCGGACAGCACTCCGTCGTAATATTTTATGTATACTAATAATATCTTGAAATAATACGGAGTAAATATATATATGTAAATCGATTGAGAGAGTTTAGAGAAAAATATTTTCAAGTTTCTATGAAATAATGAAACCTATTGAATTCTATTTATAATAGATTTTTGAATTATTAAAGTGAATTATTAAAGTATGAATTATTAAAGTGAATTATTAAAGTATGAATTATTAAAGTGAATTATTAAAGTATGAATTATTAAAGTGAATTATTAAAGTTAAAGTAAAGTAAAAATAAAGTAAAGGTAAAGTTTAAATATAGTAAAATTATAAAACTATGTACGTATAATACGCGTATAAATATATATAATATTAATTTAAATCGTTATATATATTTAATAAAATAAAATATAAATATCGTTATCTTTATCATACTAGTTAAGTAATGAGTTGTCAAAAGTGGTTCTAGATATTTATAAAAGTTATATACGTTTTAATAATAAAGTTCTTTTTAAACTGAAAACGTTTTTGTACGTTTGAAACTAAATAGATCAATCGAGTCTTTATGAGATTCAATCTTCCACTATCCTTTGTCTAGTTCTCAATGATTGACAATTTATTCTTATTTATAAATCACTTTACCATTTTCCGAATATTGTTAAAATGGAAAGATTTCTCAAATCAACGTGGGCCTTTCAACAGAGACTTGTAATCATAATTCAATATATCTGATAATTCAATCATTTGATCTTATCTTCTAATTCCATTGATAAATATTTTGAAACAGATACAATCATATAAAGTATTTAATCTAATATTTTGTTTACGTTTCAAGTTATAATATATATACACATATACATATATAATCATATTCGTTTAATGGTTCGTGAATCGTTGGAACATGGTCGAGGTTGAAGGAATGTATGAACATAGTTTAAAATTCTTGCAATTTAACTTAACAAATATTGCTTATCGTGTCGGAAACATATAAAGATTAAAGTTTAAATTTGGTTGGAAATTTCCGGGTTATCACACAACCAGTGCCAAAATGTCGTAAATAATAAACCATCCACCCGGCTCGGGAGCTCATACGCTCTAACGGAAATAGGGACTAATGCGTGTCATAATAATCAGCCCCAATCCCAGATAATTCTATCATAGAATGCAGTTAAGGTACTTATGTCTATTGCGTCAAACATTTATAAAAGCGCATGTATTCTCAGTCCCAAAAATGTAAAGAGTAAAAAGGGAATCAAATGAAACTCACCTAATGTATTTTGTAGTAAAAATACATAGAACGACATTGAACAAGTATAGGGTTGGCCTCAGATTCACGAACCTATATCATTTGTATATTTATTAATATACATAGTTGTAATCGAACATATATACATATAAATTTATTAGTTATATCCTTTTTATATGGTTAATATTTATATGTTTCATTTATTCATTTTGTATACGAAAATATTAATTTTTATTATGTTATATGTATTAATGATAATAAGAATAATTAACATTGATAGTAATAATAATAATTGATATTCATACTACTTATTAATAATAATACTTATACTAAATATTAATACTAATATTAATGATAGTAATAATTATAATTCTTATAAATATGGTAATAATAATAATAATTGTAAGTATGATACTAATAATAATAATAATAATCATAATAATAACAATAATAATAATAATAATCAAACAATAATAATCATATTAATATTAACAATACTAATAATTAAGATTAATAAGTATTAACAAATAAATAAATAAAGACTACCTCAAAACCTCTTCAAAAAAAGAAAACGTCGCAAACCGGTTTCGAACTCACGACCTCTCGCTTCCCGACACTAACCCCCAACCATCCAAGCTACACGTTCTTTCTGTTTTTATACAACCCCGAAATACTTTTAACCCGTATTTCTTATTATCCCGGCCCAACTGCAATTAATCGGCCCAACAGACAATACCGGCCCAATCTTTACTCACAATCCCAATCCATGAAGTGAAATAAGCCACAATCGATTAATCAGAAAAAAGTAAAACGTCGGTGGTGTTCGCAGAACACAAAACACGACACTAATTTTCTTTACAACTCATCATCATCCAATGGTATACCTTCATCATCTTTATTATTATTATTTTTTTTATGCCACTGTCATCATCATTAATCATCTATCATCCCTATCAACTAAAAGCAGGAAAATAAGGTAGCAGGTGTGATTAAAAGATCGAGTAAAAGCTGTTGGGTCTTCAAACAAAACTGAAGGAAAAACAATAGCGTATATTGGTTCTTGATTGGGCTGCGTTTGCAAGGAAACAGAAAACAAATGCATGTATTGATCATGGTTAGCGATGGTGGTGGTATTTATCGTTGGTGGGTTGTGGTGATTCTCGGTGGAGGGTGCAGTGGTGGGATTAATGGTAACCGAATAGAATAGTAGAAGGTTATAAAGAGGGTTTAGTTAGGGTCCTTGTTCTTCATTATCAACGACAAAGAAGGGTTCGGTTTGAGTTGGTTTTTGCGTTATTTTCGTACAAAACTGAAACAGAAAACAATTAGGGTTTCGATTTTGAAGTGCTCGATCAATCAATAGCAGGTTATAGCGGTTACATTTGTAATTAAAGTGGTGACAGTTTGTTGGGGGTTTCCTGGACATCAACAACATCACAACTTTCTTCGTGACAACGCCACTGTTTCGTCTTCATCACTTAATCACAATTGTCTCGTTCATCATCTTTAACTTCTCATCACTATCCTTCGTTCATCACTGACATGTTCATCATAGACCTGTAACAGTGACCATAACGTGGTGATTTGGAATGATTTAAAACAGAAATAATAGTAAGCGATCAGTGGCAGCGTAGCATTAATAATCAAGCGTGAATGTAGTAGATAACAACGAGTAGTTGCAGGTGTGATGGTTGATCAAGTAGAAGAAGAGAGAAAGATGAGAGAGATGGGTGGTGATCGTATTGTGAATTGTAGTGGGTCAATTTTAGATAAAAGAAAACAAGTGGGTTTACAAGTGGTAATTGTGTTTGATCATAAAATCTTTAGTATTTTTATATATATGCTCGAAGTGTTAGTGTCAAACAAAAAGAAAAAAAATAGTCTCACAAGTAATTGAAATAGTAACAGTTGTTGTATTGTTTGAGATTCTATGATGGAACTTAAAACAAAAAGAGGAAACTGAAATATGATTGATGCATACACACACACACATATATATATATATATATATATATATATATATATATATATATATATATATATATATATATATATATATATATATATATATATATATTATATTGAACTAAAAGTGGCATTATCACAATTATGAATTCAACAATAACAAGTGCATGCTTATTAGTTGGTCAGTTGTTTAATTTGATTTTTATGAGTTGGTGGAAGTATTATATTATATAGAGAAAAAGGAAACAAGGACATGAGTTGGTGGCTTATGATCATATACGTATTCATATATATAAATTTAGCTAGTGGGAATCAAAAGTACAACAATAATATCCCTTTAATAACACTAATAGTAAAGAAGCCAGGAATTTTAGAATCTAGTGTGTTGACATGTCTAATACGGAGATCATTTCGTACTCCTTTGATATTTAGTGCAGATAAAAGTCTTCGGAAAAATCCCGTATTTTTAAATCAAATATCTTTGTTTATTTTAGTCATTATGGTATAAAAATTCGGTCATTAACTTATTAGATAAAATTTACATCAACTGTCCCTCTCAATTCTGGGTAAAATATAAAAAGTGTTAAAATTAAATAACTAGATCCTAAATACATTTTTAGTAAGCCTAAAATTTATAGAACTCAATTTCGGATCACCGTTTATTTTAAAATAACATAAGTTAGAATTAAGTTTCTCTAATTAATAATCGAAACGTCTAACGAGTATTACAATCATTTAATATTTATTTTTAATATACTTTATTTATATATATATAGATATATTTTAAATAATAATCATTATAATATCCTATTTTTATCTTTTTAATTTTTAATAACAACAACATATAATACTTTAAATTATATTTCGAATTATAATTTTTATATACATACACACATATCTATTTACAATTAATTGTTCGTGAATCGTCGAGGATTAGTCGAAGGGTTTTTTAACATATGAACATAGTTCCAAAGTTTTCGAGACTCAATATTACAGATTTTTGCTTATCGTGACGGAACATATAAAGATTAAAGTTTAAATTTGATCGGAAATTTCCGGGTCATCACAGTACCTACCCGTTAAAGAAATTTCGTCCCGAAATTTGAATGAGATCATCATGGCTAACAATAAAAATGTTTTCATGTCGAATATGAATTGATGAATATAGTTTTATCATCATCGTGTAATATGGATAAAACGATTCGATTATTCGAAGGATACGAGTGAAGCTATCACAAAAGAGTGAAATGAATGAATGTAGATTCTTCATATCTTTTGACGTAGATAGGATTGATTTCCAAGTTCAAGAGATTTGGAGAAAATATTCGTACTAAGATTTGATTCTTCGGTAATTAAGGAAATTAGGATTCGCTTTAAATGCGAATATATGTTTTTATTGCTCTGTCGGATATTTTATTATAAATTCACCCTCGTCGTTTCCTTACAACTCACACCTTCTATTCTTTCTCCCAAATTTTATATTTTTAAAGCATTCGTCATTATGCTCCATCCAGTACTGATTCTTGATATACTTCTAACTTTCATATCTGTCATCCTTCTTTTTCATCTTTCACCGGAGGAAGTTACTTTCTTCTACCACTACCTTGGGGTTATAGTGTTTTTCATTCTCCCGTGTCTTTATATTGCTATACGCATTGATATACACGGTTTGTAATTTCGGTGTTGTCATTGGGCTTTATATTTTCCCTTATACCTCGGAGCTCTTTGCCTTTTTATTCTCTTCTCGACTCTAAGTATAACAAGTAATGGTCCAGAATTCGTAGTTATGAATTTTTGGAATGAACATAGTTAATGATCTAAGAAGAAAATCTTAATGGCACGATCTTGATTTCATAAATTACTAAAATATCCGGAAAGATAGAACTATCAAGAAGATATGTTCTTCATATGTTTGGAGATTGGGTAGAATGTAAGAGTCATGTAAATGGTACATGATGATGGTACTGAGAATCATCACGTTCCATTAGAAACTCAACATGAATTACTGTAATATAATCACGTTGATCAAGTGTCATTATATTATACTAACTCATGCATCAGTTCCCAACACTACTTCAAAAACATTCATAATTTAAATTCAAAGATTTATAGAATATAGAAACTAAAACAGTTTCCTTTTATGAGATAACACAGATAGCGCAGAGAGATAATTAATATCGAACGAAAATATTTATGAAGATATCTTTAGAAATATTGAGGATATTTACAATGAAAGATACGATAATATCTTGGAATGTTAGAACCAAATTGTGATGAAGAAATTCATTCACGATGATTTAGAGCGGTTAAGGAGTAAGGTATTGGCTACAGATTTCATCAGAAACAGAATCATCAGAATTCTTTAAATACAGGGTTTGGTCCTTGTATTTGTCCTTGGTCTCCTTCATGTTTACTCGATTCATTTTTCAGAACTCAGAGATCTGATTCGTAAGCTAGAGTGATTTTCAGAATTTCAGAATGAAAGTTCATAATTTTTATGAGATAAATGTTATATGTATACATATAACTGTTGATGTAGAAATTCTACGAGATTCAAAATATTGATTGCTGATTTCCTGTAATTGGTATGGCAATTCTCGATACAATATGCGGATGAATATTTGATAGAATTTTGATGAACGGATATAATGGTTCCTCAGAGAGACTTAAGCCGATGAGTAATGAAGTTGCTGCTAAGTTTCTGTTAATGTTGTGAGATATAAACGGTTTCTCGGTAACGATGATGAAGGGGTAATTCTTATAATACGGCTTATTCAAATGAAAACTTGAAGTTGATTTGCTGGAGCTGTGACAAAATTGGCTATTTTGGAAAGGGATTGTAATGTTATTTTCTGTAATAACAACGTCAAAGGAGCTAGCACCGATATGTGTTAAACATTTACTCAGGTTCCGAGTGTTTTTAGGTGCATAACTATATGCATCAATCTTTTCTTCCGTAGTTGAAGTGCGGTTAATTCATCCTCTCGATTGTGGTGTTTTCAAGAATCATGAAAGGTTTGAACGCATATTGTAATCGTCGAGATATAAATGAGGTTTAAGATGAAAATCAAGTGGCAAACTTGAAGAATTGTTTAGTTTCATATGTTATAATCAATATTTTAATTCATTTTAATTGTCCACTGTTGGTAGTCCTCAGTTGATTAGTCCACAGTTAGCTAGGACCAGTTAGTTAGGATTTTGTTAGCGTGGATTCTTAACAAAATTTTCCATAGTTAATTTGTTTGTTTCTAACAAATTTTTATTCTGTCAAATCTTTTTCTTCAT
The DNA here is from genome assembly GCF_046630445.1 of Rutidosis leptorrhynchoides. NCBI lineage: Eukaryota > Viridiplantae > Streptophyta > Magnoliopsida > Asterales > Asteraceae > Rutidosis > Rutidosis leptorrhynchoides. The sequence continues at coordinate 447,626,539 of NC_092337.1, read as the reverse complement.
TATGCCACTTGTTGGATTCTGATAGGTCAAAATCCAAATATGAAATTCGAATGGAAATGGTTATTCTGTGGTGAACAGATTCATTTATCTATGGATGTAAGTAGGATAGGAAATGACTGTTGAATCAGATTTGAAGAATCTACAGTGTAACTTATTAATGTGAAATCTTAAATATTCCTCGGGTATTACCTACCCGTTAAAATATTTCCATCATTAACAGTTTGTACGAAAGAATTTTAATCACAATCTTTATGAAAATATATATACATATATATTTTCTTCAGATATAATCATGGATTTAATGAGTCAATACAATATTAGACTCATTTGATTTTCGGTTTGAGCTAGAATAAGTAATCTCTAAAACTATTAGGATCCACATATTCTTCGCAGAATATTAATGAAGTTATGGATCAATACTTCATTGTTCATTGCTGTTGGGTACTCCTTTGTATCTGTGATGCGTGTGATGTTGATACCCGAGGTACAGATTGTGATGTTGAGGCGTGTGATGCGGATATGATTGTTGGTGATGGTAATGATACTGTTGGTGTTGATGATAGTGGTACCGTTGATGCCAGTGATGCTGCTGGTGCTTAGGGTATTGAGGTTTGCGATGTTGATGTTACTGGCGGTACGGTTATGCTGCTGGTGTTTGTAATCCTTGCACCATAATCTCCAAAACCGTCACGCGAGTGCGAAGTTCGTTAACTTCTGCTAGTACACCCGGATGACTGGCGGTTGGAGCGAGCGGATGAATAAGATTCATAATATGGGATAGTATATACTCATGACGGGATACTCTAGCAATGAGTGAGAAAATAGTGTCTCGAACAGGTTCGCCGGTAAGTGCTTCAGGTTCATCGCCAAGAGGAAAATTTGGTTGATGAAAGGATCGCCTTCTTCTCGTCTCCATTGTTTTGGTCGACTACGAACTCATCAGATGAATTGGGGATGGATGATTGGTTGGTTCATTCTGGTGCCGCTGCTTTCGGAGCTGGAGTGGGACTCCATATCGGAATCCGAGGGACTTGAACTAGTGGTGAGTTCCATTGCGTACGATTGAATAAAGGATTTTTCGATATGAAATGATTTTTGGATATCGGATGATATTCTATTTACATAGAATACCTATACATAGTACAGAAGATCCCGTAGATTACGAAGGGAATTTAGGAAACGTGTCAGATAAAGTCTGCAGTAACAGATACACTAAGATATGAGTTAGCAAATACGCTAAGATATGAATTTTGTCTATACACTATTCATGCAATCAATGCAGTAAGACGTGTCTAGACTAAGAATGATAAGCAGATAATTTCTGACAAGAATGATAAGCAAAACTTTTGACATGCGGACCAGATTGAAGTCCAGACTTATTAATATAACCTAACAACTACTAGGTCGAAGTCCAGACTCACTAATGTATCCTAACAACTAACTGTTAGACACACTAATGCAGACTCACTAATGCATCCTAACAACTACCTGTTAGACTCACTAATGCAGACTCACTAATGCATCCTAACAACTACCTGTTAGACACACTAATGCAGACCTGGTTCGCTAAGACCACCGCTCTGATACCAACTGAAACGCCCCATCCTAATCCATCCGGACGAAGTCCATATTGATTATAAACGATTCATGATAGTTGATTACATCGCGAGGTACTTGACCACTAAATGATACATTTTACAAACATTGCATTCGTTTTTAAAAGACAAACTTTCATTTCATCAGAAAGTTGACAGGTATGCATACCATTTCATAATATCCAAACTATAAATGACCTAATCCGTTATTTACTTAATAATAATCTCTAATGAACTTCAACGACTCGAATGCAACATCTTTTGAAATATGTCATGAATGACTCCAAGTAATATCCTTAAAATGAGTTAATGCACAGCGGAAGATTTCTTTCAAACCTGAGAATAAACATGCTTTAAAGTGTCAACCAAAAGGTTGGTGAGTTCATCAGTTTATAGTAATCATTTCATTTTCATCATTTTAATAGACCACAAGATTTTAAATATTATAATACGTGCAGAAATCCCATTCCAACTGCACAAAAAAAATATCTTTCATATGAAGAACACCTGGTGAGGATTCAAAATGTAATAGTAACCATCTGTGCCGGTCTTTCACCCCACGACTGAATACATGTGCCTTCAAAATATAGAACCTCTGTGCCGGTCTTTACACCCCACGGCTGAACACATGTTTATAAAATATAGGACAACCGGCGCCAAAATGTCGTAAATAATAAATCATCCACCCGGCTCGGGAGCTCATACGCTCTAACCGAAACCGGGGACTAATGCGTGTCATAATAATCAACCCCAATCCCAGATAATTCTATCATAGAATGCAGTTAAGGTACTTGTGTCTATTGCGTCAAACATTTATAAAAGCGCATGTATTCTCAGTCCCAAAAATGTAAAGAGTAAAAAGGGAATCAAATGAAACTCACCTAATGTATTTTGTAGTAAAAATACATAGAACGACATTGAACAAGTATAGGGTTGGTCCAAGATTCACGAACCTATATCATTTGTATATTTATTAATATACATAGTTGTAATCGAACATATATACATATAAATTTATTAGTTATATCCTTTTTATATGGTTAATATTTATGTGTTTCATTTATTCATTTTGTATACGAAAATATTAATTTTTATTATGTTATATGTATTAAGTATATATATATATATATATATATATATATATCATTTGTTTGTTAAACTATAATAATTATAATAATTCCATAATATTATTGTAATGGTAAAAATGATAATAATGATAATACATAATGTTACTAATAAAATTAATAAAGCTAATAATTTTGTTAATAATAATATTGAAGGTAGTTTTTGATTACAAATTTGATAATGATTATATTAGTAGTTTTTGGTAAAATGAATAATTTTGAAATTATATTAATAATTAGTAATTCACTTAAATCGTAGTTTTTAAATCTATACATTTATGATCTTAATAATAATATCTTTAAACTTTTATTGTCATAATTATAATACTCCTAATAATAATAATATGGATACTACTGATAATTTTAATGATAACCTTTATAAAATTTATAGTGATGATACTAAGTTTTATAATATTAATGATAATAAGAATAATTAACATTGATAGTAATAATAATAATTGATATTCATACTACTTATTAATAATAATACTTATACTAAATATTAATACTAATATTAATAATAGTAATAATTATAATTCTTATAAATATGGTAATAATAATAATAACTATAAGTATGGTACTAATAATAATAATAATAATCATAATAATAATAATAATAATAATAATAATAATAATAATAATAATAATAATAATAATAATAATAATAATAATAATAATAATAATAAAAATAATAATAATCAAACAATAATAATCATATTAATATTAACAATACTAATAATTAAGATTAATAAGTATTAACAAATAAATAAATAAAGACTACCTCAAAACCTCTTCAAAAAAAGAAAACGTCGCAAATCGGTTTCGAACTCAAGACCTCTCGCTTCCCGACACTAACCCCCAACCATCCAAGCTACACGTTCTTTCTGTTTTTATACAACCCCGAAATACTTTTAACCCGTATTTCTTATTATCCCGGCCCAACTGCAATTAATCGGCCCAACAGACAATACCGGCCCAATCTTTACTCACAATCCCAATCCATGAAGTGAAATAAGCCACAATCGATTAATCAAAAATAAAATAAAATGTCGGTGGTGTTCGCAGAACACAAAACACGTCACTAATTTTCTTTACAACTCATCATCATCCAATGGTATACCTTCATCATCTTTATTATTATTTTTTTTATGCCAATGTCATCATCATTAATCATCTATCATCCCTATCAACTAAAAGCAGGAAAATAAGGTAGCAGGTGTGATTAAAAGATCGAGTAAAAGCTGTTGGGTCTTCAAACAAAACCGAAGGAAAAACAATAGCGTATATTGGTTCTTGATTGGGCTGCGTTTGCAAGGAAACAGAAAACAAACTCAGGTATTGATCATGGTTAACGATGGTGGTGGTATTTATCGTTGGTGGGTTGTGGTGATTCTCGGTGGAGGGTGCAGTGGTGGGATTAAGGGTAACCGTATATAATAGTAGAAGGTTATAAAGAGGGTTTAGTTAGGGTCCTTGTTCTTCATTATCAACGATAAAGAAGGGTTCGGTTTGAGTTGTTTTTGGGTTATTTTCGTACAAAACTGAAACAGAAAACAATTAGGGTTTCAATTTTGAAGTGCTCGATCAATCAATATCAGGTTATAGTGGTTACATTTGTAATTAAAGTGGTGACGGTTTGTTGGGGGTTTCCTGGACATCAACAACATCACGTGTCATCACTTTCTTCGTGACATCGCCACTGTTTCGTCTTCATCACTTAATCACAATTGTCTCGTTCATCATCTTTAACTTCTCATCACTATCCTTCGTTCATCACTGACATATTCATCATACAGCCGTAACAGTGACCATAACGTGGTGATTTGGAATGATTTAAAATAGAAATAATTGTAAGCAATCAGTGGCAGCGTAGCATTAATAATCAAGCGTGAATGTAGTAGATAACAACGAGTAGTTGCAGGTGTGGTGGTTGATCAAGTAGAAGAAGAGAGAGAGATGAGAGAGATGGGTGGTGATCGTATTGTGAATTGTAGTGGGTCAATTTTAGATAAAAGAAAACAAGTGGGTTTACAAGTGGTAATTGTGTTTGATCATAAAATCTTTAGTATTTTTATATATATGCTCGAAGTGTTAGTGTCAAACAAAAAGAAAAAAAAATAGTCTCACAAGTAATTGAAATAGTAACAGTTGTTGTATTGTTTGAGATTCTATGATGGAACTTGAAATAGAAAGAGGAAACTGAAATATGATTGATGCGTACACATATATATATATATATATATATATATATATATATATATATATATATATATATATATATATATATATATTATATTGAACTAAAAGTGGCATTATCACAATTATGAATTCAACAATAACAAGTGCATGCATATTAGTTGGCCAGTTGTTTAATTTGATTTTTATGAGTTGGTGGAAGTATTATATTATATAGAGAAAAAGGAAACAAGGACATGAGTTGGTGGCTTATGATCATATACGTATTCATATATATAAATTTTGCTAGTGGGAATCAAAAGTACAACAATAATATCCCTTTAATAACACTAATAGTAAAGAAGCCAGGAATTTTAGAATCTAGTGTGTTGACATGTATAATACGGAGATCATTTCGTGCTCCGTTGATATTTAGTGCAGATAAAAGTCTTCGGAAAAATCCCGTATTTTTAAATCAAATATCTTTGTTTATTTTAGTCATTATGGTATAAAAATTCGGTCATTAACTTATTAGATAAAATTTACATCAACTGTCCCTCTCAATTCTGGGTAAAATATAAAAAGTGTTAAAATTAAATAACTAGATCCTAAATACATTTTTAGTAAGCCTAAAATTTATAGAACTCAATTTCGGATCACCGTTTATTTTAAAATCACATAAGTTCGAATTAAGTTTCTCTAATTAATAATCGAAACGTCTAACGAGTATTACAATCATTTAATATTTATTTTTAATATACTTTATTTATATATATAGATATATTTTAAATAATAATCATTATAATATCCTATTTTTATCTTTTTAATTTTTAATAACAATAACATATAATACTTCAAATTATATTTCGAATTATTATTTTTATATACATACACACATATCTATTTACAATTAATTGTTCGTGAATCGTCGAGGATTAGTCGAAGGGTAGTTAAACATATGAACATAGTTCCAAAGTTTTCGAGACTCAATATTACAGATTTTTGCTTATCGTGAGGGAACATATAAAGATTAAAGTTTAAATTTGATCGGAAATTTCCGGGTCATCACAGTACCTACCCGTTAAAGAAATTTCGTCCCGAAATTTGAATGAGGTCATCATGGCTAACAATAAAAATGTTTTCATGTCGAATATGAATTGATGAATAGAGTTTTATCATCATCGTGTAATATGGATAAAACGATTCGATTATTCGAAGGATACGAGTGAAGCTATCACAAAAGAGTGAAATGAATGAATGTAGATTCGTCATATCTTTTGACGTAGATAGGATTGATTTCCAAGTTCAAGAGATTTGGAGAAAATATTCGTACTAAGATTTGATTCTTCGGTAATTAAGGAAATTAGGATCCGCTTTAAGTGCGATTATCTGTTTTTATTGCTTTGTCAGATATTTTATTATAAATTCACCCCCGTCGTTTCCTTACAACTCACACCTTCTATTCTTTCTCCCAACTTTTATGTTTTTAAAGCATTCGTCAATATGCTCCATCCAGTACTGATTCTTGATATACTTCTAACTTTCATATCTGTCATCCTTCTTTTTCATCTTCCACCGGAGGAAGTTACTTTCTTATACCACTACCTTGGGGTTATAGTGTTTTTCATTCTCCCGTGTCTTTATATTGCTATACGCATTGATATACACGGTTTGTAATTTCGGTGTTGTCATTGGGCTTTATATTTTCCCTTATACCTCGGAGCTCTTTGCCTTTTTATTCTCTTCTCGACTCTAAGTATAACAAGTAATGGTCCAGAATTCGTAGTTATGAATTTTCGGAATGAACATAGTTAATGTTCTAAGAAGAAAATCGTAATGGCACGATCTTGATTTCATAAATTACTAGAATATCCGGAAAGATAGAACTATCAAGAAGATATGTTCTTCATATGTTTGGAGATTGGGTAGAATGTAAGAGTCGTGTAAATGGTACATGATGATGGTACTGAGAATCATCACGTTCCATTAGAAACTTAACATGAATTACTGTAATATAATCACATTGATCAAGTGTCATTATATTATACAAACTCATGCATCAGTTCCCAACACTACTTCAAAAACATTCATAATTTAAATTCAAAGATTTATAGAATATAGAAACTAAAACAGTTTCCTTTTATGAGATAACACAGATAGCGCAGAGTGATAATTAATATCGAACGAGAATATTTATGAAGATATCTTCAGAAATATTGAGGATATTTACAATGAAAGATACGATAATATCTTGGAATGTTAGAACCAAATTGTGATGAAGAAATTCATTCACGATGATTTAGAGCGGTTAAGGAGTAAGGTATTGGCTACAAATTTCATCAGAAACAGAATCATCAGAATTCTTTAAATACAGGGTTTGGTCCTTGTATTTGTTCTTGGTCTCCTTCATGTTTGCTCGATTCATTTTTCAGAACTCAGAGATCTGATTCGTAAGCTAGAGTGATTTTCAGAATGAAAGTTCATAATTCTATGAGATAAATGTTATATGTATACATATAACTGTTGATGTAGAAATGCTACGAGATTCAAAATACTGACTGCTGATTTCCTGTAATTGGTATGGCAATTCTCGTTACAAGATGCGGATGAATATTTGATACAATTTTGATGAACGGATATAATGGTTCCTCAGAGAGACTTAAGCAGATGAGTAATGAAGTTGCTGCTAAGTTTCTGTTAATGTAGTGAGATATAAACGGTTTCTCGGTAACGATGATGAAGGGGTAATTGTTATAATACGGCTTATTCAAATGAAAACTTGAAGTTGATTTGCTGGAGCTGTGACAAAATTGGCTATTTTGGAAAGGGATTGTAATGTTATTTTCGGTAATAACAACGCCAAAGGAGCTAGTACCGATATGTGTTAAACATTTACTCAGGTTCCGAGTGTTTTCAGGTGCATAACTATATGCATCAATCTTTTCTTTCGTAGATGAAGTGCGGTTAATTCATCCTCTCGATTGTGGTGTTTTCAAGAATCATGAAAGGTTTGAACGCAGATTGTAATCGTCGAGATATAAATGAGGTTTAAGATGAAAATCAAGTGGCAAACTTGAAGAATTATTTAGTTTCATATGTTATAATCAATATTTTAATTCATTTTAATTGTCCACTGTTGGTAGTCCTCAGTTGATTAGTCCACAGTTAGCTAGGAACAGTTAGTTAGGATTTTGTTAGCGTGGATTCTTAACAAAATTTCTCATAGTTAATTTGTTTGTTTCTAACAAATTTTTATTCCGTCAAATGTTTTTCTTCATTATACCACTTGTTGGATTCTGATAGGTCAAAATCCAAATATGAAATTTGAATGAAAATGGTTATTCTGTGGTGAACGGATTCATTTATCTGTGGATGTAAGTAGGATAGGAAATGACTGTTGAATCAGATTTAAAGAATGTACAGTGTAACTTATTAATGTGAAATCTTAAATATTCCTCGGGTATTACCTACCCGTTAAAATATTTCCATCATTAACAGTTTGTACGAAAGAATTTTAATCACAATCTTTATGAAAATATATATACATATATATTTTCTTCAGATATAATCATGGATTTAATGAGTCAATACAATATTAGACTCATTTGATTTTCGGTTTGAGCTAGAATAAGTAATCTCTAAAACTATTAGGATCCACATATTCTTCGCAGAATATTAATGAAGTTATGGATCAATACTTCATTGTTCATTGCTGTTGGGTACTCCTTGGTATCTATGATGCGTGTGATGTTGATACTCGAGGTACAGATTGTGATGTTGAGGCGTGTGATGCGGATATGATTGTTGGTGATGGTAATGATACTGTTGGTGTTGATGATGGTGGTACCGTTGATGCCAGTGATGCTGCTGGTGATTAGGGTATTGAGGTTTGTGATGTTGATGTTACTGGCGGTACGGTTATGCTGCTGGTGCTGCTGATGGTGTTTGTAATCCTTGCACCATAATCTCCAAAACCGTCACGCGAGCGCGAAGTTTGTTAACTTCTACTAGTACAACCGGATGACTGGCGGTTGGAGCGAGTGGATGAATAAGATTCATAATATGGGATAGTATATAATCATGACGGGATACTCTAGCAATGAGTGAGAAAATAGTGTCTTGAACAGGTTCGCCGGTAAGTGCTTCAGGTTCATCGCCAAGAGGGAAATTTGGTTGATGAAAGGATCGCCTTCTTCTCGTCTCCATTGTTTTGGTCGACTACGAACTCATCAGATGAATTGGGGATGGATGATTGGTTGGTTCATTCTGGTGCCGCTATTTTCGGAGCTGGAGTGGGACTCCATATCGGAATCCGAGGGACTTGAACTAGTGGTGAGTTCCATTGCGTACGATTGAATAAAGGATTTTTCGATATGAAATGATTTTCTGATATCGGATGATATTCTATTTACATAGAATACCTATACATAGTACCGAAGATCCCGTAGATTACGAAGGGAATTTAGGAAACGTGTCAGATAAAGTCTGCAGTAACAGATACGCTAAGATATGAGTTAGCAAATACGCTAAGATATGAATTTTGTCTATACACTATTCATGCAATCAATGCAGTAAGACGTGTCTAGACTAAGAATGATAAGCAGATAATTTCTGACAAGAATGATAAGCAAAACTTTTGACATGCGGACCAGGTTGAAGTCCAAACTTATTAATATAACCTAACAACTACTAGGTCGAAGTACAGACACACTAATGTATCCTAACAACTAACTGTTAGATACACTAATGCAGACTCACTAATGCATCCTAACAACTACATGTTAGACACACTAAAGTAGACTCACTAATGCATCCTAACAACTACCTGTTAGACACACTAATGCAGACCTGGTTCGCTAAGACCACCGCTCTGATACCAACTGAAACGCCCCGTCCTAATCCATCCGGACGAAGTCCAGATTGATTATAAATGATTCATGATAGTTGATTACATCGCGAGGTACTTGACCACTAAATGATACATTTTACAAACATTGCATTCGTTTTTAAAAGACAAACTTTCATTTCATCGAAAGTTGACAGGTATGCATACCATTTCATAATATCCAAACTATAAATGACCTAATCCGTCATTTACTTAATAATAATCTCTAATGAACTTCAACGACTCGAATGCAACGTCTTTTGAAATATGTCATGAATGACTCCAAGTAATATCCTTAAAATGAGTTAATGCACAGCGAAAGATTTCTTTCAAACCTGAGAATAAACATGCTTTAAAGTGTTAACCAAAAGGTTGTTGAGTTCATCAGTTTATAGTAATCAATTCATTTTCGTCATTTTAATAGACCACAAGATTTTAAATATTATAATACGTGCAGAAATCCCATTCCAACTGCACAAAAAAAATATCTTTCATATGAAGAACACCTGGTGAGGATTCAAAATATAATAGTAACCATCTGTGCAGGTCTTTCACCCCACGGCTGAATACAGGTGCCTTCAAAATATAGAACCTCTGTGCCGGTCTTTACACCCCACGGCTGAACACATGTTTATAAAATATAGGACAACCGGTGCCAAAATGTCATAAATAATAAACCATCCACCCCGCTCGGGAGCTCATACGCTCTAACGGAAACCGGGGACTAATGCGTGTCATAATAATCAACCCCAATCCCAGATAATTCTATCATAGAATGCAGTTAAGGTACTTGTGTCTATTGCGTCAAACATTTATAAAAGCGCATGTATTCTCAGTCCCAAAAATGTAAAGAGTAAAAAGGGAATCAAATGAAACTCACATAATGTATTTTGTAGTAAAAATACATAGAACGACATTGAACAAGTATAGGGTTGGCCTCAGATTCACGAACCTATATCATTTGTATATTTATTAATATACATAGTTGTAATCGAACATATATACATATAAATTTATTAGTTATATCCTTTTTATATGGTTAATATTTATATGTTTCATTTATTCATTTTGTATACGAAAATATTAATTTTTATAATGTTATATGTATTAAGTATATATATATATATATATATATATATATATATATATATATATATATATATATATATATATATATATATATATATATATATATATATATATATATATATCATTTGTTTGTTAAAATATAGTAATTATAATAATGCCATAATATTATTGTAATGGTAAAAATGATAATAATGATAATACCTAATGTTACTAATAAAAATAATAAAGCTAATAATTTTGTTAATAATAATATTGAAGGTAGTTTTTGATTACAAATTTGATAATGATTATATTAGTAGTTTTTGATAAAATGAATAATTTAGAAATGATATTAATAATTAGTAATTCACTTAAATCGTAGTTAGTAAATCTATACATTTATGATCTTAATAATAATATCTTTAAACTTTTATTGTCATAATTATAATACTCCTAATAATAATAATATGGATACTACTGATAATTTTAATGATAACCTTTATAAAATTTATAGTGATGATACTAAGTTTTATAATATTAATGATAATAAGAATAATTAACATTGATAGTAATAATAATAATTGATATTCATACTACTTATTAATAATAATACTTATACTAAATATTAATACTAATATTAATGATAGTAATAATTATAATTCTTATAAATATGGTAATAATAATAATAATTGTAAGTATGGTACTAATAATAATAATAATAATCATAATAATAACAATAATAATAATAATCAAACAATAATAATCATATTAATATTAACAATACTAATAATTAAGATTAATAAGTATTAACAAATAAATAAATAAAGTCTACCTCAAAACCTCTTCAAAAAAAGAAAACGTCGCAAACCGGTTTCGAACTCACGACCTCTCGCTTCCCGACACTAACCCCCAACCATCCAAGCTACACGTTCTTTCTGTTTTTATACAACCCCGAAATACTTTTAACCCGTATTTCTTATTATCCCGGCCCAACTGCAATTAATCGGCCCAACAGACAATACCGGCCCAATCTTTACTCACAATCCCAATCCATGAAGTGAAATAAGCCACAATCGATTAATCAGAAAAAAAATAAAACGTCGGTGGTGTTCGCAGAACACAAAACACGGCACTAATTTTCTTTACAACTCATCATCATCCAATGGTATACCTTCATCATCTTTATTATTATTATTTTTTTATGCCACTGTCATCATCATTAATCATCTATCATCCCTATCAACTAAAAGCAGGAAAATAAGTTAGCAGGTGTGATTAAAAGATCGAGTAAAAGCTGTTGGGTCTTCAAACAAAACCGAAGGAAAAATAATAGCATATATTGGTTCTTGATTGGGCTGCGTTTGCAAGGAAACAGAAAACAAACGCAGGTATTGATCATGGTTAGCGATAGTGGTGGTATTTATCGTTGGTGGGTTGTGGTGATTCTCGGTGGAGGGTGCAGTGGTGGGATTAAGGGTAACCGTATAGAATAGTAGAAGGTTATAAAGAGGGTTTAGTTAGGGTCCTTGTTCTTCATTATCAACGACAAAGAAGGGTTCGGTTTGAGTTGGTTTTTGGGTTATTTTCGTACAAAACTGAAACAGAAAACAATTAGGGTTTCGATTTTGAATTGCTCGATCAATCAATAGCAGGTTATAGCGGTTACATTTGTAATTAAAGTGGTGATGGTTTGTTGGGGGTTTCCTGGACATCAACAACATCACGTGTCATCACTTTCTTCGTGACATCGCCACTGTTTCATCTTCATCACTTAATCACAATTGTCTCGCTCATCATCTTTAACTTCTCATCACTATCCTTCATTCATCACTGATGTAACATCCCGCGTTTTTCCGTTAAATTTATTTTTAACACTGTCTTTTTCTTTTAAATAATACCTTTCGTTATTTAAATTCGTAGTTTCCGTTGACTAACGTTCATAATAATTCCGTCATTTAATTATAACATCTCTCGTTAACTTGCGTTTTAAAAATATTCGATCGGTTAAATCCCGCACCCGCTTTGAAACTCGAGGGACCGGAGTTGCCAAATGGGCAAACTAGTTGACTAGGTCAACTAGTCAACCCATTTCATCCATTCCATCATCTCCCTCATCCCTTTTCTCTCCATCTCAAGAACACACACACAAACCCATTCCATTCATTCATCATCTAAATTCAATCTTGGAAGCTCACAACAAATCCGATTACATATTTGGAATCCTCTCTTCATCCTCTACAATTTGATACCAACTTCATCTCGTTTGGGTAACATTTCTAAAACTCTAGATTTCTCTAAATTCGTGTTTTAGATTTGAAATGGTGTTAGTTAGTGTCTATGGCTCGAGTCTAACATGAATATATGTTTGGTTTGATCGATTTGTTGTTTTTGGAGTAACTAGCATGGACTTGAAATGGGTGTGCTTAATCCTTGATTTTGGATGAGTTAATGTTGTTAGATTGTTAAAGTGCATGTTTTAATTGTGTTACTAGTATCACTAGCTTCGTTTTGATGCGTAGGTTGATTAAGAAAACTTCAAAAACATGAATATTGATTTTGTGATGTTTGACTAGGGTTTGATAGTTCTTGACATGAACTTTTGATGCTTGAATGCCATGGAATGTTAATTGTTAGTCATTAGTTGTAATGTATGCTTAATTACCTTCGAAACGGCATATCGTATGTGTAAATTGGATTCCCGAATCATAAAATACGTTTTACGAACTTGAAACTTTGAAAATAAACCTTTCTTGATCAATTGACGAGTTTTCGGTTATTGTAAATGATGTTTTTGATTGATGAGATGTGGTTAGTTGTATTCCTCGTCAAAATACCTTTTCGACGATATATGATAGGCATTATAAGTGTTTGCGGGTCAAGAATTGGGTTGGAAAAGGTTTTGGTTCGTGCACACTTGGAAAAACTGACCAGAATTCTCTGCCCAGGTAGTGGCGCGGCGCGCCACATCCCCGCGCGGCGCGCAGAATCGCCTGGCCAGATTCTGCTCACTTTGTCACATTTCACGCGAAATGTTTGACTAGCTACCGACCTCCGATTCACATGAAACTTGTTTTAATATACTTGTATATGAATATTTAGCATAGAAAAATAGTCCGGGACCCGACCCGAACGCGTTGACTTTTTCGTTGACTTTGACCAAGTTTGACTTTTAGTCAAACTTAACCAAACTTTTATACAATCGTTCTAACATGCTTTTGTACGTGATTCTTGCATGAAACTTGACAACGTGATTCACATGCTATACTATTCAAGTCGTATTGAGCCATAGGACTAATTGAACACATTTCACCCGACCTTGTGTCGTAACCGGTTAATTGATACAACTTATTTGTTTAGGTCAAGGCTAAGCAACATTCATGCACACGTTTACTTTGTGAAGTACATTTATACTCGTGCAATCAAAGGTGAGATCATAGTCCCACTTTTACTCTTTTTGAACTTATATTTGGGATGAGAAAACATAAACGATTCTTTTGAACTAAGTGAACACAAGAACGGGAAAACAAACATTCTACATACGAGTTTAGAACAAAAATCCTCAATTCGATTATCATTAGTTACACTTGCCGGGTGTAAGCGAGAACTTATGTTATATGGCCATATGGGTTGACAACCCTCATCCTTGACGGTTCGCTACCGTCTACGGATGAAATATATTTTCGAGAATCAGTGTTTGTTCTAGCACTATGGATGGGGTATACAATGGAAGGAATGTTAAGCTTTGATAATTGGGTGCTCGTGAAATAAACTTTTGGAATGTATTACTATTATTTCATTGATGCAAATCTTGTGGTTCACTTGTACTTACTTACTTAAACCTATGATTTCACCAACGTTTTCGTTGACAGATTTCTATGTTTTTCTCAGGTCTTGCACGATATGTGAAACATGCTTCCGCTTACTATTTGATACTTGCATCCGATGTCGAGTATACATGCATTTCATGGAGCGTCTTTTGACTTTACTTTAAACCGTGTCGCCTAGATTTCAATCGTATCTATAACGTTGTAACTTAACTTTTGGTTGAACAATTCTTGTAAACTTTGAAACAATCTTTATTTTGAAATGAAGGCGACATATTTTGGTCAAACGTTATCTTAAAGACTTATAATCAGGTAATGGGACCCACGTAGCCGACGCCGTCACTTGACGATTTGTCGGGGTCGCTACAGGTGGTATCAGAGCCTTGGTTGTAGGGATTTAGAGTTCATTTGTGTTCACCCCGAGTCATAGGGTACATAGGTGAATCTAGACTACAACCGGCATATAGACTGAAGTAGGAATTATTTGACTAATTGTGCATTTATACTCGAACTCTTCTATCATATCTAACTCGTATTCGATCTTGATCTTACGTTGATAAATTTTGTTGGTGCGCCACCTTGACTTTATGAAGTAATGTTAAATGCACATGAGAATCAGGGTAATATAATTTCCGGGATTATATTACGGTGATTCACATGGACGTTCCGACATTATGACATAGAGAATTTAAGGCGAGTCAAGGAAAAAAAATTTCTCTCTATCCTTATTCCATGCCACGGTTAGTATTGTTGAAAATACTAACCAACGATATTCTTGTCTCATGAAGGAACAATGGCTCACCAAGGTCAACACAATACTCCTCTCGAAACTCTAGAACAAGCTCTTCAACGAATGATAACCACCGCCGTGGGTACGGCCGTGGCCGATCACTTTTCTAACAACAACAATCATGGAGCCGGTAATTCAATCGAAGGTTGCTCCTACAAGAACTTCATGAAGTACAATCCTCCCACTTTCGATGGAACCGGGGGAC
Source organism: Rutidosis leptorrhynchoides (assembly GCF_046630445.1). Taxonomy (NCBI): domain Eukaryota; kingdom Viridiplantae; phylum Streptophyta; class Magnoliopsida; order Asterales; family Asteraceae; genus Rutidosis; species Rutidosis leptorrhynchoides. The sequence continues at coordinate 447,610,873 of NC_092337.1, read as the reverse complement.
CGGTTACTCTCACCCGATGGTTTGAACAAATGGAGACCGTTTTTAACACAAGCGGTTGTCGAGACCAAGATAAGGTCAAGTTTTCCACCCTCACTTTCACCGGTATTGCTCTCTCATGGTGGAACACGTATGTACAATTAGTGGGAAGCGATGAAGCCCACACACTCTCTTGGACCGAATTAAGAGAAAGAATGATCACCGAATACTTCCCGCGCGACGAGACTCGAAGGCTCGAACAGGGTCTAAGGAATTTAAAAACGGCCGGAAATGACCTCAAGGCTTATAATCAACGGTTTACCGAACTAGTCTCGATGTGTCCAATTCTCATGACTCCCGAATCCCTAAGAGTCGAACTTTACATGGATGGCCTCCCTAAGAGCATTCAACACAAGGTAATGACATCTCAACCCACTAACCTACAAGAGGCTTTAACAATGGCCCGCCAAGCCTTAGAAACGGTGAATGAAATGGAAGCACCGGCACCAATGGTCGAGAACCACCCGAGTAACAACAAAAGAACATGGGAAGCCTCTCAATCAAGCAACCACAACAATAACAACAACCCCGCCAAGAGGCCTTTTACCTCCAACGACAAGAAAGGCTATGCCGGAAAACTGCCTTTTTGTGACGAATGCCACAAGCATCACTTTGAAGGATGTGGCAGGTTTCGCCACCGGCGCCAAGGACCCGTCGCTCGAAAGATGCCCAACGCACACAGAACGGGTGCTTGCTTCGAATGTGGCCAACTGGGTCATTTTAGGAATGTGTGCCCAAATAAGAAAATCAACCCCAACGCACGCCGTTGAACCTTCGACATCGACACCAAGGATGCCCGGAACGACGATGGACTAGTAACGGGTACGTTTCTTCACAACAAACCGTATATTTCATACTTGTTCGATTCGATTACCGCTAGACGTTTTATAACCAAGGATTTGACTCATGCTCTTTATATTCCACCTCTTTCCCCCAGATACTACTTAGACGATTTAAGTGACCGACGGAAAAATATTGTGTGCCTATAAATTTTATTGGAGGAAATACGTTAAGACTTTTGACTTGACACCTATAGAACTAGGGAGCTCGGAACCTATTCGTAAAAAAAAAAAAAAAAAAAAAAAAAAAAATGTTTCCCCATCATCTTGTATAGATTATTGTGAACTGAGTAATTTTCGGTTGGAAACCGATACCCTCTCCCTCGCATCCATGACCTCATGATTATTTGCACGAATCCCGTATGTTCCAAATCGACCTCCGTTCCGGTTATCATCAATTGGGGGTTAAGTGAGACGATGTCTCCTAAGCCACTTTCCGAACTCGCAACGTTAGTTGTAAATCTCTCTTAGTACCGCTTGATTTATTTAGGGCTCGCCCGTATCCATAAACCTCTTGAACCGCGTATGCAAATTCATATAGACTAATCTGTTATCGTATTTATAGATGACATCTTAACTTATTTAAGTAAAGAAGGAAAACGAACAACATCACCATCTTACGCTCGAACTTTTGAGAAAAGAGCAACTTTATACCAAATTCTCCGAGTGAGAATTTCTGTTGAACGAAGTCCAATTTTCTAGACCATGAAGTTAATGGTCAAGGAATTACAATCAATCTCGAAATCAAGCCACATGTAATCAGGAAACTCTCCCAACTCAGACTTGTATTCGTAAAAATCTTAGATCTCACCGGTTGTTACCGAAGATTCATTTCTGACTTTTCTCGTATTACACGACTTTAATCTCTCCGCGATCGAACCTTGAGCGTGATTCTTCACACCAACATTTCTAGCTAAATTCGTACAACACCAGATGGGACTCAAATATGGAAATATTTCTACTTGGACGCCGAAAGGCATACTCCCTCGACTCGAAATCAACGGGACGGAAATTCGTTATTTTGCACGAAGAATTCGAATACTAAATTGTGGATCCGATCAATATTCTTGTCATCACGTACCACACTACATACCTCTGTTATTTCACCGTTACCGTCTGATATTACTGGAAATTAAGATAACACACAATCCAACGATACTTCACTCTTCTTTGACTTAACGCCCTTGTGTTTCTGATAATCGGTCAACTATTATTCAACCTCGAACTATACAACTACGTGTACTACCTCGTTTCTCTTTCAGACTTCAACTTTTGACAACTAGAGGCACGTTATAGCAACCTCGAGATGTAAACTCATCCTATTCTAAGTCCTCATTTCACTACTATCTTTACCGTTCGCATTTCCGTTTAAAGAAACTCCTTGTAACATTTCTCCATGGATAGAGAAACTCCTCATATTACATAAGTATTCGCCACGAGGGTGAATAGTCCTAACGAACATTTTTCGAACCCTAACTAACTTGTTCAAACGTATCTTAAGAGATTCTTTTCCAACACGGTGTATCTTTGTCAATTATTCTGTATCGAAATACTCGTTTCACTTCTAGTTTTACAAGAAACCTTGGGAACCTGCTTAGACATGAGTACCGCGTACCACCCACAAACTGACGAACCGAGCAAACGAACGATTTACGTCTTGGAAAGACATCTCACAAACTCGTATTGTCACCTTTAGTAGATCACTCTTACAACAGTAGTTACCACTCGTGTGTTCACGCGCACTTTTCGAAACCTTATATGACCGCTAATGTCATACCCCTGTTCATTTAACCAAAGCATCAACCACCGAAATCTGAACTCCATCAAGAAACAACAATTGAGATCGTTCAAGTCCGAGAAGGGCTCGAGACAACCCATTGTCGCCAGAAGAGTTATACCAAACTTAGAGGAGAACCTCACAAATCCCAGTGTGTAACCGCGTAATATTGAGAACCCGCACCTTGGAAGGGTGTAATCCGTTTCGGGAATCAGGGAAAGTTAAACCCGCGACATGTTAACCCTTTTGAAACCTTGGGGCGTATTGGAACCGCTCCCTACCGTTTAGAACTTCCGACTCAATTAAGTTTCCGTTTACCCTACATTTCGTGTAACAAACTTAGAAACGTGTCCTGCGGAACAGGAACGTGCAATCCTGCTGGATACATCAACTATCGATGACAAACTTCTCTTCATAGGAAAACCAGTTGAAACTGGGGATCGTAAAAACCGAACCTTAATGCAACGTAAAACCCTGACTATCCAAATTCATGAGAACCCTCAAGAACGTACTTTCACTTATTCATAGCATTGACAACGTAAAGTCTCGAGTAAGAGATATCGACTACTACTTCCAACTAAATTTCGGGACGAAATTTCTTTTGAGTTGTGGATAATGTAACATCCCGCGTTTTTCCGTTAAATTTATTTTTAACACCGTCTTTTTCTTTTAAATAATACCTTTCGTTATTTAAATTCGTAGTTTCCGTTGACTAACGTTCATAATAATTCCGTCATTTAATTATAACATCTCTCGTTAACTTGCGTTTTAAAAATATTCGATCGGTTAAATCCCGCACCCGCTTTGAAACTCGAGGGACCGGAGTTGCCAAATGGGCAAACTAGTTGACTAGGTCAACTAGTCAACCCATTTCATCCATTCCATCATCTCCCTCATCCCTTTTCTCTCCATCTCAAGAACACACACACAAACCCATTCCATTCATTCATCATCTAAATTCAATCTTGGAAGCTCACAACAAATCCGATTACATATTTGGAATCCTCTCTTCATCCTCTACAATTTGATACCAACTTCATCTCGTTTGGGTAACATTTCTAAAACTCTAGATTTCTCTAAATTCGTGTTTTAGATTTGAAATGGTGTTAGTTAGTGTCTATGGCTCGAGTCTAACATGAATATATGTTTGGTTTGCTCGATTTGTTGTTTTTGGAGTAACTAGCATGGACTTGAAATGGGTGTGCTTAATCCTTGATTTTGGATGAGTTAATGTTGTTAGATTGTTAAAGTGCATGTTTTAATTGTGTTACTAGTATCACTAGCTTCGTTTTGATGCGTAGGTTGATTAAGAAAACTTCAAAAACATGAATATTGATTTTGTGATGTTTGACTAGGGTTTGATAGTTCTTGACATGAACTTTTGATGCTTGAATGCCATGGAATGTTAATTGTTAGTGATTAGTTGTAATGTATGCTTAATTACCTTCGAAACGGCATATCGTATGTGTAAATTGGATTCCCGAATCATAAAATACGTTTTACGAACTTGAAACTTTGAAAATAAACCTTTCTTGATCAATTGACGAGTTTTCGGTTATTGTAAATGATGTTTTTGATTGATGAGATGTGGTTAGTTGTATTCCTCGTCAAAATACCTTTTCGACGATATATGATAGGCATTATAAGTGTTTGCGGGTCAAGAATTGGGTTGGAAAAGGTTTTGGTTCGTGCACACTTGGAAAAACTGACCAGAATTCTCTGCCCAGGTAGTGGCGCGGCGCGCCACATCCCCGCGCGGCGCGCAGAATCGCCTGGCCAGATTCTGCTCACTTTGTCACATTTCACGCGAAATGTTTGACTAGCTACCGACCTCCGATTCACATGAAACTTGTTTTATTATACTTGTATATGAATATTTAGCATAGAAAAATAGTCCGGGACCCGACCCGAACGCGTTGACTTTTTCGTTGACTTTGACCAAGTTTGACTTTTAGTCAAACTTAACCAAACTTTTATACAATCGTTCTAACATGCTTTTGTACGTGATTCTTGCATGAAACTTGACAACGTGATTCACATGCTATACTATTCAAGTCGTATTGAGCCATAGGACTAATTGAACACATTTCACCCGACCTTGTGTCGTAACCGGTTAATTGATACAACTTATTTGTTTAGGTCAAGGCTAAGCAACATTCATGCACACGTTTACTTTGTGAAGTACATTTATACTCGTGCAATCAAAGGTGAGATCATAGTCCCACTTTTACTCTTTTTGAACTTATATTTGGGATGAGAAAACATAAACGATTCTTTTGAACTAAGTGAACACAAGAACGGGAAAACAAACATTCTACATACGAGTTTAGAACAAAAATCCTCAATTCGATTATCATTAGTTACACTTGCCGGGTGTAAGCGAGAACTTATGTTATATGGCCATATGGGTTGACAACCCTCATCCTTGACGGTTCGCTACCGTCTATGGATGAAATATATTTTCGAGAATCAGTGTTTGTTCTAGCACTATGGATGGGGTATACAATGGAAGGAATGTTAAGCTTTGATAATTGGGTGCTCGTGAAACAAACTTTTGGAATGTATTACTATTATTTCATTGATGCAAATCTTGTGGTTCACTTGTACTTACTTACTTAAACCTATGATTTCACCAACGTTTTCGTTGACAGATTTCTATGTTTTTCTCAGGTCTTGCACGATATGTGAAACATGCTTCCGCTTACTATTTGATACTTGCATCCGATGTCGAGTATACATGCATTTCATGGAGCGTCTTTTGACTTTACTTTAAACCGTGTCGCCTAGATTTCAATCGTATCTATAACGTTGTAACTTAACTTTTGGTTGAACAATTCTTGTAAACTTTGAAACAATCTTTATTTTGAAATGAAGGCGACATATTTTGGTCAAACGTTATCTTAAAGACTTATAATCAGGTAATGGGACCCACGTAGCCGACGCCGTCACTTGACGATTTGTCGGGGTCGCTACAACTGACATATTCATCATACAGCTGTAACAGTGACCATAACGTAGTGATTTGGAATGATTTAAAACAGAAATAATAGTAAGCGATCAGTGGCAGCGTAGCATTAATAATCAAGCGTGAATGTAGTAGATAACAACGAGTAGTTGCAGGTGTGGTGGTTGATCAAGTAGAAGAAGAGAGAGAGATGAGAGAGATGGGTGGTGATCGTATTGTGAATTGTAGTGGGTCAATTTTAGATAAAAGAAAACAAGTGGGTTTACAAGTGGTAATTGTGTTTGATCATAAAATCTTTAGTATTTTTATATATATGCTCGAAGTGTTAGTATCAAACAAAAAGAAAAAAAAATAGTCACACAAGTAATTGAAATAGTAACAGTTGTTGTATTGTTTGAGATTCTATGATGGAACTTAAAACAGAAAGAGGAAACTCAAATATGATTGATGTGTACACACACACACACACACACACACACACACATACACATATATATATATATATATATATATATATATATATATATATATATATATATATATATATATATATATATTGAACTAAAAGTGGCATTATCACAATTATGAATTCAACAATAACAAGTGCATGCATATTAGTTGGCCAGTTGTTTAATTTGATTTTTATGAGTTGGTGGAAGTATTATATTATATAGAGAAAAAGGAAACAAGGACATGAGTTGGTGGCTTATGATCATATACGTATTCATATATATAAATTTAGCTAGTGGGAATCAAAAGTACAACAATAATATAACACTAATAGTAAAGAAGTCAGGAATTTTAGAATCTAGTGTGTTGACATGTATAATACGGAGATCATTTCGTGCTCCGTTGATATTTAGTGCAGATAAAAGTCTTCGGAAAAATCCCGTATTTTTAAATCAAATATCTTTGTTTATTTTAGTCATTATGGTATAAAAATTCGGTCATTAACTTATTAGATAAAATTTACATCAACTGTCCCTCTCAATTCTGGGTAAAATATAAAAAGTGTTAAAATTAAATAACTAGATCCTAAATACATTTTTAGTAAGCCTAAAATTTATAGAACTCAATTTCGGATCACCGTTTATTTTAAAATCGCATAACTTCGAATTAAGTTTCTCTAATTAATAATCGAAACGTCTAACGAGTATTACAATCATTTAATATTTATTTTTAATATACTTTATTTATATATATAGATATATTTTAAATAATAATCATTATAATATCCTATTTTTATCTTTTTAATTTTTAATAACAACAACATATAATACTTCAAATTATATTTCGAATTATTATTATTATATACATACACACATATCTATTTACAATTAATTGTTCGTGAATCGTCAAGGATTAGTCGAAGGGTAGTTAAACATATGAACATAGTTCCAAAGTTTTCGAGACTCAATATTACAGATTTTTTCTTATCGTGACGGAACATATAAAGAATAAAGTTTAAATTTGATCGGAAATTTCTGGGTCATCACAGAATGACTCCAAGTAATATCTCTAATATGAACAAATGCACAGCGGAAGATTTCTTTCATACCTGAGAATAAACATGCTTTCAAGTGTCAACCAAAAGGTTGGTGAGTTCATAGGTTTATCATAAAACAATAAAATTCATCATTTTGATAGACCACAAGATTTAAATGCTGCATGGTACAAATGGGCCCGAATCCTATACCCACCTGTAATGTACATACGATATCTTTTAAATACAGTACACCTTTCTCGTGTACGAAATCATCTTTCATAAATCTTAGTAACCGTACACATATCTCGTGCACAAAAATAACATACACATAACATGTGTATAAAATCATTCTCTCGATACATAACATTCACTTTTCATTGCTTTCATAGCTTGGATTGGTAACCGACCTTAACATATAATGCGCATAATAATATCCCTAAAACAGAACATCTCGTCTGTATAATAATCATATAAACTTCGAAGTACTAAACACCACGCCCACTAGCCCTTCCGTCGAGTGAACATTCTGGGTGGAGGTGTTAAACCCGGTAGCTACCTTTAGGATTCGCGTCAATTAGGCGTGCACTAATTCTCAAAATTAGTGATGTTCCCTAATTCTTAGGTTACCAAGCAATAATAATCAGGGAAAAAATATTCATTTCAATTGTGGCAATTATCACGTCCACATAGTTCAATGGTGGCAATTATCAGGTCCACATAATTCATTCGAGGAATGTTTTTCTTGTGTCTATCTCATCAAACATTTATAAAAGCATCTTAGTCCAAAAATATAGATTTCAAAGGCATTTAATAAAGCAGTTGTAAAACAGTTATAAAGCAGCGCATGTATTCTCAGTCCCAAAAATGTAAAGAGTAAAAGGGAATCAAATGAACTCACCTAATGTATTTTGTAGTAAAAATACATATGACTATATTGAACAAGTGTAGGGTTGGCCTCGGATTCACGAACCTATATCATTTGTATATATATATTAACATACGTAATTGTAATCGAACAAATATATATATCATTATTAGTGATGTAATTTATATATATAATAAATTAATAAGTTTCATTATATATATTTTCATAGAAATATTAAAGTAGTTAGGTTATGTGTATTAAATATATATTTATATATATAATCTTTATTTTTTTTATGTTTATAACTTTAATTGCGTCATTAAAACTTTTATTTTTCATAATCATAATTATTAATAATAATGATATAGATAATACAGATAACAAAAATAATGATAGTTTTAGTGATATCAAAATACTAATTTTAGTAAAAATGGTAATAATAATAATAATAATTTTTAATAATAACAATACTAATAATGGTAATCATATGATAATATTTATAATAATACATATGTTAATAATAATAATAATAATAATAATAATAATAATAATAATAATAATAATAATAATAATATTAAATATAATAATAATGATAATAAAACTTTTATGATGATAAGAGTTATACCTTACTAAACGTCATCGATCATAATCGCCATTCATCACCATACTCGATTTATAATCATAATCGTTCTCGTAACACTCCCTCGTTATCATTCATTCGGTATTCTTTATTATTTCAACAACATCACCATTATGCATAAAATCATAATATCATCGTTCATAGTTCAACAACCCGTAGCTATATCATCTAGTACATCATATCATCATCATAACAGACATCATCGCTCATCATCGTTTCAAACAGCAAGTGAGTATTGTCTACCTCAAATGGGCTGTTTCAACAGGAACTAAAGCAGCCCGACAGAAAACTTAATCCAACTCTCGGCCCAAAATACAAACATGCTCACTTTAAATAATAATTTGTTGGGCCTGAGCTTAAGCCAAAAAAAAAATAATTCGCTGGCCTGCTTGAATTTATACGGTCCCCTGTCCTATTTATCTGTTTATTTATTTATATTTTTTTATTCACAGATCAGATCGTCTCCCCCAATTCATACGATGCTCCCACTTTCCAAGATCAATTTCAAGAAAATCAAATCACAAGATCAATTGAACTGGTTTTCTAGACCCAAGATTAAGAGGTTCTGGGAAGGAAATCAAGGCTAAGAACAACAAAAAATTTCAATTGTTGCTATGAACAGGCAATGGTGATGATGAATTTAAAAGCCAGAAACTGAAGTCTAATGCAGTTCAGGTATAGGTTTCCTTCTTGAAAAGTGTTTAGAGTTTTCTATAGAACACTCGTGATTTTTAATTTGTTCCAGAAACACCTCATAGTTCTTGAATCAACAGGTAGACCGAAAATATTTATTTGTTGACTTTAAATTTTGGAATTTAAAAGTATAATTCAGTTTAGGTTAATACCTTATGAGGCTCAAATAGCGTGCAGAAATCGAACTAAATCATTAATTTGATTTAAATCGTTTGTTCTAGGGATCTCATAAATTTGTTAATTTAGCAAGTGTTAATAAAAAAAATAGATCCTGATGGTGATGATGATATATGAGGATAGATATTCTATGACTGGTTTGTTTATGAAAGATTTGAGTATTTTGTTTTTCCTTTACTAAATTGTAAACAGATCCCATTCGTGAAGAAATTTTTCGATGGTGTTATGGGTTGATTCATAATTTAACTTTAGAAATCGGAAGTGTTCTAATTTGATGGTTTGCAGGTGTAACAATAGCAAGTTAGTAGCACAACGATAGTGCTTGGTTTGTGTTCGAGCTCGAAATAAAAAAAAATACCGGACAGTATAGCTGTAGTAGCAGCTTCTTCAATTGAAACAGACATATGAAACCTGGTATGCAGCAGCAGTATTCTTGGTTTTAATGGTTGTGAAGGTTTTCGAATAGTAGCAGAAGGTATAGCATAGCAGCAGCTCGATAACAGGGTTTCTTGATGGTTATGATGGTTGACGAATTAGTTGCAGAAAACATAACAGTGGCGTGGCAGCTCTGGTGATTTTGAGAAGAATTAAGAAAGAATGTGTTAGATCATGGGGTGTTGTGGTTTTACATGTAAAGTATGTATGTGTTTATATATTTTTAGATGATAAAGGATAGATAGATAGAGATAATTGAATCTTTAAATAATACTATCACTTTGTCTATATTACTTTTATCTATTCAATCACGGATGGATCATATTCATTTAATATATATATAATTCAATTTAATGAATTTTTTAGCCGCCTGAATTATTGTTGTAACTATTCCTTCACGGACTGGATTTCGTGCTCCTTTGATACTCAATGGTGGATAAAAGTCTTCGGAAAAGATCCCAAAATTTTATATTAAGTTCTTTAATTATTTCAGTCTTTAATATGTTAAAATTGTTCCTTAACTAATTAAAGTTTATTAAATAAAATTTAAATCACTATCCGCGCTCGATCTTAGGTAAAATATAAAAATTGTTAAAATTTAATAATTAGATCCTAAATATATTTCTAATAAGTCTATAATTTATATCACTCATTTTCGGATCACCGTTTATTCTTAAAATCATATAACTTTGAATTTAGACTTGTCTAAAATCAATCGGAACACTCAATAAGTATTACAATCATTTATTATATATTTTTAATATACTTTATATATATATATATATATATATATATATATATATATATATATATATATATATATATATATATATATATATTAAAAATAATATTATCATAGTTTATTTTTATTTTACATTTTTAATTAAGCATGTGATATTATACTTCAAATGTATACATATCTATACATATAAAATATATATGTATCTATTTACAATTAATTGTTCGTGAATCGTCGAGAGCAGTCGAAGGTCAATTGAATATATATAACAGTTCAAAATTTTTGAGAATCAACCTAACAGACTTTTCTTATCGTGTCGGAAACATATAAAGATCAAGTTTAAATTTGGTCGGAAATTTCCGGGTCGTCACATTGTCTGCCAGATCCGGACTGAATCCTACTTGCTGTCGCTACTTCGGTTCTTGATTTCAACTTCGATTTTCAGGTGGTCAGCGGCCTCCAATTTCAGGTGGTCTCTGGTATGTGACTTGGGTCTTTTCGGGTTCGGGGTTTTGAAGTGGTAGCAAGTGGGTTCTATTCGTGGTTTTTTAATGTTCCTGGTAGCGGGTGCATCTGGTTAATCGTGTGGTGTCGTTCTATCTTGGTTTGGCTCTTGTAAAAGATCTTGACATATTACATGTTCACCTCTCGATTTGAGTGTGTGATTATGGTTCGTGATTATGGTTTTGGGTGCTCGAGTTTCGTGATTGTCCGGCTCTCGTGGGGTTTGTGTGCTCCGGATTTCGTGTTTGTCGTTGGAATACTCCGAGTCCATGCTTCGATCGAGTGATTGCCTTATGTGATTTGTAATATGTTTGGTTCGAATCGAGAGTTTACTTTGATGGTTGGATCTTCCATTTGTCGTGTAATTTTCGTGTTCAGGTCATTCGAGTGAGGTTGAGGTTTGTTGTCATGTAATGTCAATTATCGAGTTAATTATCGTGTTTAGGCCAATTCCTAGGATCGTTATTGTCGTGTTTAATAGTCGTGGTTATCGTGTTATTGTTCGTGTGATGGTTTTAGGATGGTCGTTATCGAGTTAGTTTTTCATGTTTAATAGTCGTGGTTATTGTACCTCCTAGCATCTTGCTAGTTTTTTTCTATTAATATTACAATTATGATTGCCTTTCGAAAAAGAAAAAAAAAGTTGAAAGTAAATAATATTAGTAGTTAATTTGAATAAGACAAAAGTATGCGTTTGGTCCCTAATGTTTGTTCGAAATTGCATGATGGTCACTAATGTTTATTTTTAACCCGGTTGATCACACAACTATACACTTAGTTCGTGATTGATTACTCTCAATAATGATCATTAAAGTTTATGTTAAGTTTAATCACATGCCACTCACATTAGGGTAATTCTATCATTGTATATCATCTCAACCTTCATTATTATTATTATTATTACCAATAATATTAATTGTAGTGACTAGGTGAGGAGTTATTATTCATGATGGCATCACTGTAAATTCCCGCAACTTTGGAGGTGTTTTTGTTAAATAATATTCTCTTATTTTGAAAAATATTTTTTAATTATTATTCTATTACCTTTTTTACTTCCTTTATCTCCTTCCATTTTAACTCATTATTTTTTTAACGTTTAATTGTCCGACCGTTAACCGTTTTTGCCGTTTAATTTACCGACCGTTAGCCGACCTTTCAACTACGGAGTTCCGTAGTTTTTAACGTTCAGTTAACCTACCGTTAGCTAACCAAAACCACCTGCAGCGAAACGCGAGCTTTTTTTCCTCGTAAACAACAATCTTCATCTTTACGAACACTTTCATTATTACCAATGTGCGCGGCGCGAACTAAACTTGCACCAGACCTGCACCTACAATTTAAACTCGACTCACTTGCTCACTTGACCCAAAAGTTAAATACACTATTTCACTACATAAAACTAATCCGTTTTTACAAGTCTAAAACATACATCGTCAAAATCAACTTTTCTAGACAAATTGAAGAACGATACAAAAGACTTTCTCTTGTCCCAAAAGATTCACAACAATATAATTTCTTGACCTGCGACTTACTAGTTACGAAACTAAATGACTAACAAGTTCAAATATCAAGACATAACAAATTTATACAGATGGGGCGTGAACATTCAAGCGGGTACGTTTTCGCTATAGGACGATGAACATCCACTTACCAAAAGAGTTCTTCCAAGATATCGAACTAAGTCTTTCTTTTGCCTTTGTCGCTAGGACCAACGTCACCTACAACATACACATAAATAAACGGTATAAGCAAAAACTTAGTGAATATATAAGTGTAAATGAACTAACACGATTACTAAGAAATGCATACATACAATCATACGTGGTAACACTTACAACACGTAATGTTAGGGGATCCGTAGCCTAAACAAATTGTAACAACCGCACAAGGCTTATTGTCACCTACCATTACTAGCATTTGCTAGTCAACTAAGCACGATTTGGGATATATGCCAATCTAAATCACACGTCACCACTTGCTCAGATGTGAGTCAATGACGTACGACCCATTTACTACTCATATTCTCACCTTGAGTATAGAAAACGTTTACTAATCATCATAAACTATAAGCAAGCTCCTTCGCAATCTAATAACGCGAATACGAATGCACATATCACATTCTAAACTTTCCTAATACTATTTTTACATTTCAAGTAAAGAGGTGTATCAATGATACACTTCCTTTATTACAAGTTTCTAAGTTAAGGTATATAATCAAAATTCATTAAGAAAATATTTAGGTGTTAAATCCTTCACTTCAACACTAAAACACTAGCTACAAGTTACAATGTTAGTTTTATGGCCCGATGGGCAAGTTAGTTTATATGGACATTGCATGGCTTATTGGTTTACCCTTGTTTTGTTCTGAATATTTCTATCGTACGTATATTTATTGACATTATGAAATACAAATTCTCGTAATATAGTATCAGAGAAAATACCTAAAGTTCCAAAACTAAAAATTTATCCAAAGCTCTCGATCCAAAATAATCCACAAAGGAAATTATTATTATTTTTCTTTGCTTTTCATTTTACTTCTTTTGAGTTGGGTGCAATACATCAACCTAAATGCATACTACAGACGACTCTCCGTCTCTGCTTCTATCTTTCCCTTCTTTTTGGCAATCCTATTTAGCAAACTTTCCATGCCGCGAAGTGAAGACTTCTCACCTCGTTTGAACTATTTAGTAAAATTGTTGGATTCTCTTATTACCGTTGTTTAGGAAAAAGAAATATGCAACTTAACAAAATAAATCAATGTCATATGTTTGTTATTACATTCTTAGGTAGCTTTCAAATTATAGTAATGGTTCATCTTTACTAGATACATGTATATGGTATGATAAGGAAGCTAAATTCATATTCATCATTTTAGGAATAAAATTGAAAGTTTTTTATTTATACCCTTGTGAATTAAAAAATCCCACAAATATGCCCATAACTAGAAGTGACCAAAAAGTTGTCTACTACTTTCCTTCGCTGGTAGTTGATAATTCTTTTGTATTAAAATTTTATTTATTCAGCTAAATTTTATAAAATTTTATTTAATGCAATAATTTATAGGTCATAATTTATAATATTTATATTACTCCGTATTAGAAAATTGCTATAGCTATGAGAAAAGTTGAAAAAGACGTGAGACGGGGTCGAGACCTTAAAAAGTCGAGACGGGGGTCGAGAAGGACGTAGACTAACGTTGACTTTTATATATATACACATATTTTAATGCCAATTTTTTTTTACTAGTTTGTACCTATAATCGATATTATTGTTAATATAATAAAAGAAGTAACACTAAACTACGTCAATTTTGATCGATTTAACCGACTTTTGATCAATTTTAACCGAATTATTGACTTTCAACCGGTGTTGACCCGACTTTTTTCACATTTGACCCGAATTTTGACCGTTGACCGACTTATTAGAAGATGAGACGGAGTCGAGATGGAATAGTACTCACCAAAACGTCACAACAGGCGTCGCAACAAACGTCGCTTACAACATTGGCTATGAGCAACTAACCATCTTCAATGATACTTTGAGAACAATTTCTTTATTTTGTGGAATTCATGGAATCTTTACTATGGCCTACATAATTTTCTATTTTGGGGTTTTATTGATTGCAGCAATTATCGCAATTCTTTTTATCAATTAATAAAGTGAGTGATCAACCACTAGGAATAAATACTCCTTTATCTCTGGCCCTAAGACTATTTCTAACCATACCTGCAAAAGTGTACTTTTTGGCCAAAAAAGTGTACAGTGACTCTGACTGAACCACGTTAAATTTTGACCCCCAACAACCCAAAATGTCAAGTGTATGGTGTCAAATATTTGTAGGGTCCACTATTTTATTTATTTTGTTCATTTTATCATATTATTTTAAAACATAAAATTATTAAAACTAATTTACTTTATTTCAAAAAAAAAGTACAACGTTTAAAAAAAACACACACCGAAATTAAAAAAAAAAAAACCCCGAAAAAAACATAAAAAAGACAAATAATTAAATAAAACTAATCTTCATCGGATTGTTCTTCGTCGGTGTCTAGATTTTGTGATTTCTGTGGGTTGTCGAGCAAAAGCTTAAAATTATCAAGGTACATTCGCTTAAGCCTAGTGAGGAAGTCTCGTTGTTCCGGGTCGGTGATATCTTCGGTTTTCACCGATAAAACACTTGCACCCGTTAAAGCGGTGCGGAGGAGCTCCTGTTGATCTAAAAGTTTAATACTTTTAGTTTGTGCCTTTTTATGCTTCGAAATTGCGTTCAAAGCATCCTCCGCTTTTGACGAACGAGACGATTGACTAGAATCGGAGTCATGTGATTTTTTGGCCTTCTTTTCAGCCTTGTCACGTCCCATTGGCCTACGAACAAAATCATCATCAAAAAGATCGTTTTGAGACAACGAAGGTTCAAAACTCTCCTCATCCGCATTAAGATCAACTCGACCACCCGTGCCCGGAACATGCCACTTTGATTTATCTTTCAACACATACCAAGCGGCGAGGTTGTTAAACTTTTTCCCTTTTGTATTTAACACGTAGATTTGGTGGGCTCGTGTCAACACATCGACATCATTTGATCCACTTTTTGATAGTTGTTCGGGTTTGAAGAACCTCCTCCCATGTAAGTTCCGTACCAATCGGGTGGAGTGTTTGATCGTTGATTTGGATGTGACATAGTATTTTTGTAGAAGATTGAAAAAAAAATTGAAAAGGTTGTAGAGAGATGAAGAAGATGAAGATGGTAGAAGATGAAGATGGAAGGGATAAATTAAATAGATAAGTTATTTTCGAAATTAAAAAAAAAAAATTCACAAACGGATATATATCCGTTGTAATCTCCACCCTCTCACGCGTTGCCACCTGTCCCTGACGGCTATCTCACCCGACGTCAAATAGTAAACTGACGCCCCCACGCGTCAGATTCTAACGCCGCGTTGGAGGCGTCAGGGGCGTCAGATTTTGCCACCTCGTCTGACGCGATTGGATCTGACGCTGCGTTGTATCCAGTCTAAGGACACATTATGAATATTTTAGCTAAATACGTAATAAAGCGAGTAATACGTAATTAATTAAATATGCAGAGTTAGAAATTCATGAGTTTATTTTTTTAAGACAAAACGTACCTTTACAGGAAGCATGGGAATCCAACATGAATCGGAATCACTCATGCAAGGCACACAAATTCAACCATACAAAGAGCAAAATGGGTTGCAAAGAAAGCAGCTCAAAATTAAACATAAACATGAATCAAGACATATTGAGGTATACACTTGAATTAGACAGCCATGTAAGCTAATCGAAGTTTCTTCCTTTCGCTTTTCATGCTATCAACTCGAACGATTTAGTGTGTATCTCATTTAATGCCACCAGATTAAAACACCATATTATTTCGGTTCATTCAAATTAGATACAAACTTACCCATTTTAAAGCTTGCCACACCCTCTTCCCGAAGCACGACGTTGTGGGGTTTCCAATGTTATTTAATAGATTGTAAATTTAAAGTTGTAAGATTACCCAAGTTCCACCATTTATGAACCCGGTCCCAAATGTCTAGTGCATACTTACAAAAGATAAGTGAGTGATCCACCAATTTCAAAACGTCGTTGCACAAAGGACACCGAACACTATGTAAATGCACTCCTCTTTTATCAAGCTCAAGCCTTACGGGAAATCTCTTCTTCAATGCTCATTAAACAAAAATCTAAACATTTTTATGTATGAGATTATTTTGTAAAGTGGCTTGTTGTGTGTTGTGCAACCCAAGTACTTGATCGTCGATTATTGTTGTAAGTTTCTTGACAGTGTACACTCCGTTTGCAGCCATGTTCCAACGCCACTTGTCCCTGACGTTGCTGATGATTAAAACAGAAGACAATAGGCTGGTTAGAGAGTTTTGTTCTCCAGTTGTTCGCCCTGTTGGTACCCAAGACCCAGTGTTGTAATAAACCCGATTACTCGCCGATTAATCCCCTATTAATCATTTTTAAGAGCAATCCGTTCCGATTTTCCAAAAATTAATCGATCAACGTCAATTGATGAGTCAAAATCGAATTCGGTAATCAAAGTCGGTCAAAGTCAAAATTGATTAGCATTTTAACATGAATTTAAACTAGAAATGTATAGTTTTCGAACAAAATGAATACATTTATACAATTATGATAAAGTTTATGTTTATGTTTATGATTATCTTCTATATTTACACATATAATTTTTGAAATTTAATATTTAAATGCATAAAGTACAATCCGATTAATCCCCGATTAATCCCCGAGTTACCGATTAATCCTTCCAAAGTCCTGACAGATTAATCCCCGAATAGCGAAATTTGCAACCTTGCCAAGACAAGCTCCAATTTAAGTCGCCAGATCCTTCAGCTAGTCGATCCTTGATTATAGATATCTTGTTGACTTCCAGCCTATACAATCACGAAAATAATTGAACAATTTTTCCTCTCCGATCCAATGTTCTATCCAAAACGAGGTAGACCCGCCATCTCGAATTGATTTGACGAACGAAGTTCGGAAAGGTAAACGCAAGTCTTCAATTGCTAAACCTGTTGCAACAATGTTACTCCATACACCTAATGTCGAAAAGTGAATATTTTCACTTTCCGCCATTAAGCCACCGTGAAAACCATGAATGCTACGTATAACTTTAACCAAAAGTGATTCGGTTTCGGTTTTGAACCTCTACCACCATTTTCATAGAAAGAAAGATTTTTTACTCTTTAAAGACCCGATATCTAGCCCCCATTCCCGTAAGTGTTAATGACATTTTCTCATTTTACCCACGAGATTTAAGAAACCCAATCCGCCCCGCCCCAAAAGAAGAATCTCCTTACACTATCAAGTAGTTTAATTACACACGACGCAGTACGAAAGAGCGAGAAATAGTACAACGAGAGACTAAAGTACCGATTTAATAAGGACGAATCTTCCTCCAAATGACAACGATCTCAATTTCTATCCGAAAGTCTAGCGTTAAATTTATCGATAACTGGATGCGAATCTTTTAATTTATTCATTTTTGAACAAATCGGTAGGCCAATATAAATGAATGGGAATTTACCAAATTGGCATCTTTAGTGACAAACTACAATTTTAACTTCCGTATGATGAACCCCAACAACGTACATACAACCTTTTTGAAAATCAACTTTGAGACCCGAAGCTAACTCAAAACATTTTAGAAGATACCTTAGGTTAAGTGCATTTGAACGAATCCATTCTCCAAAATATATGGTATCATTCTCGTATTGAAGGTGTGAAACTTACACTTTATCAATCCCAACTTCCACCCCTACGAAAAGACCCCTATCCAAAGTCGCCTTTACAAGTATGTTTAAACCTTTCTCCAGCTAAAATAAAGATAAAAGGGGATAGAGGATCGTCTTTTCTTACTCCTCTACCAAGCGAGAATTCATTAGTAGGTGAGCCATCAATCAAAATGGAGATGGAGGCCGATTTAAGACATGAAGAAATCCAGTTTATCTATTTATGCCCAAATCCCATGCATTTCATCACATTTAATAAAGAGCTAATGAAAACTATCAAAGGCCTTTACGAAGTCGACTTTGAAAACAATGACTTTTTATCTATTAGCCTTAAGAAAGTCAATGTTTAATTTGCAATTAAAGCTCCATCTAAAATAAGTCATCCTTAAGAAAAGCACTTTGTTCTGATCCCAAGAGAGAAGGTAAAACTTTTCGTAGACGATTCGAGAGGATTTTGGCAATTATCTTATAATAAATACCAATTAGACTAATTGGTCATAATCTCCAAGTCCCATTTGGGTCAACTTTTTAGGGATAAGTGTAACAAAAGAGGCATTACAACCTCTTGAAATCTCTCGCTTATCCCAACATCAAGTAATCGAGTCAATAAGATCCACCCTGCTGACGCCCCAAATTTTTTTGAAGAATCGCAAATTAAAACATTTGGCCCTGGTGCTTTCGTACTACCACAGTCAATGATCGCATCATGGATTTAAAACTCGAGAATTGGACTTTATAATGAATTCGCTCCTTCACTTGACATCGAAGGATAAGTAAGATCCTCCAAAGAAGGTCACGAGTAATCGGATTCCTCGAATACAAGTTTGAAATGGCAGAATGCTTCGGTTCTGATGTCTTGGGGGTTTGGATTCCATGATCCATTAAATGTGAGTCCCCAAATGTTAAATCTATTGTACCTATTTCGAATGAGGGAGCGAAAACATTTTGTGTTTTCATCGCCTCAAGGTTCCACTGAACGCGTCTTTTATTTTAGCATGCATGACTTGATCTTTTCTTTTTCCAACCACTTCTTTCTAGAATTCTTCCACGAATCCAACTCAGTAGAATCCAATGCATTGTTTCTGCTTTTAGTTCTAAGTTTAAAATTGTATGTTTGAGCAATTTAATTTCTCCATCCAACTGTCCATATTTTTCGTAATTCCAAGATCTGAGTGTTGCTTTTAACTTTTTTCAATTTATTCCTGAAGTAACAATCTTTCCTCGCCCCTCTATTAATCTGTTCAGCCCACACATTAGATACAACACTTTCGATCTCATTCATCTAACCATACGTCAAAAATTTTAAAGGGTTTCGGTCCGAAGTTCTTATCATCGTCTTTCAAAACTATGGGGCAATGATCGGAACTAGACCTCTCTAACGCCATTTGAAATAAAAACAATGAAAAAATATATTCAAAGTTAGATATTATTATTATTGTTATTTAATATGAAATAAAAAGCATCATAGTGAAAGTGTTCAAAAACTCAAGTCCATTATTAAATTCATTCTTGGATAGTAGTGACAGTTTTATAATCCATTCTCTAGATCTTTTGAATGGAAGAGAAAAGAAATAATAGATAAAAAGAAAACATTGATTCTTGATTATTATTATTATTATTATTATTATTATTATTATTATTATTATTATTATTATAATAAACTTAAAAGTATTAAAACTTACAAAAAATTAGTGGGAAGCCTAGAGACAATCTGGGCCCCCACACCTCTAGCAATAGCAAAACCTATCCTAGTAAAAATATGAGCAGCAGCACCGGCACCAATATCTTGCGCCATCGAACTCTCCTGAACCCGCTTTAGCAAAGAAACAGCATCCTTATTATTATTATTATTATTATTATTTTTGAATGAAATGGAATGGAATTGAGAAGAATAGAAATCAATGATAGAGTGATAGATCAAAAAGCATTCTGCTTTTAGTCATTTCCGTCTATAAATTGACGGATTACGAGAAAAGAAAATCATGTATATCTATAAATCTATAAATGGATAATAACACCCATAAGTCCCACAAAAATTTACATTTTATCATTTATCCTGCTCAACAACAACAACAAAACCCAATATCACATAAGTAGTGTATTGGGGAGGTGAGATGTAGACAATCCTTCCCCTATCCGAGAATAAAGACAAGTCATTTCTCCACCCAAAGTGAAAACAATCTCAAAAGTAGAGAAAGTCATTCCTCTCTCTATTCGACGGATAGAGAGATTGCTCCGAGTGGACCTCCGACCAATAATGTGACGATCGCTCCAAATCTATATGGACGAACACGTCATTCATTGATTTCATTGCGAGGTATTTGACCTCTATGTGATACATTTTGTAACATTGTATTCGTTTAAAAAGGTATTTCATAAATGAATATATAAATTCCAGGTTTTTAACATCTGATGATTTCTACGTATAGACAATCACCATTTAATGGTTTACAATAATACATCTGTTGACAATACAGTCAAAATAAGATACATGGTAATGGTTTGGTGAATGCAAGTTTCTTGTATATAGCATGTATGACTCCAAGCACATATCTTGTATCACGTATAAGCAAACAGCGGAAGACTTCTAGAATCCTGAGAATAAACATGCTTCAAGTGTCAACACAAAGGTTGGTGAGTTCATAGTTTTAATATTACACATAATCCGTATATCAATGTGGATTACAAAAGTTCAGTTGTTTTATTTAAAACGTTTATCAATAGGTTTTACATAAAAGGTGGATCACAAGATTTCAGTTGTTTCATCCGAAACGTTTATCAATCGGTTCTACAAAATTGAGCACCCTGGTAACTAAACTTTAATGCTTATATTATTTGTACCCTTTGTATAATCATCTTAATAATACACGCAAACCAACGTGTACGCTTCTCAAATAGCATACGTCCGTTAAAAGGCTAGCGCTCTAGCTCGGACGGGGATATCAAGCCCTATGGATCCATATAATACTACTCGCGCCCACCAGTTCTTATAACCGGCAGTTACTAGTTACCAAAGCTAAGGGATTTTCGGTTCAAACTCGGTGTAGAATTTAGTATGTACTTGTATCCATTGCGTTTAAAATAAAGTGCATGTATTCTCAGCCCAAAAATATAGATTGCAAAAGCAATTAAAAAGGAAGCATATGAAACTCACACATATAAATATTGTATATCGGTTAATAAAACATTTGCATGTATTCTCAGCCCAAAAATGTAGAGAGTAAAAGGGATCTTATGAAACTCACGCATATAGATATTGTAAAACAGTTATTAAATCATTTGCATGTATTCTCAGCCCAAAAACATAAAGAGTAAAAGGGAGCAAATGAAACTCACGCATATAAATATTGTATATCGGTTAATAAAGCATTTGCATGTATTCTCAGCCCAAAAATGTAGAGAGTAAAAGGGATCTTATGAAACTCACAGTTAAATATTGATATACAATATTGTAGGAAAGCACGTAGACGCATCGGAGATGATAAACACGAGGTTTGATTCACAAAAAAATACCCCCGAACATTACCCATAACCTCCTTGGCAATAACCCATAATTTCCTTAGCTCTAGCTTGCTCGAAAACTCATTTTGAAAATTACTTGGACAGCACTCCGTCGTAATATTTTTTGTACATTATTATTTTTGTATCGCAAAAATAATAACACTAATAATAATAAAAAATAATAAGATTAATAATAATCTTATTAATAATAATAATAATAATAATAATAATAATAATAATAATAATAATAATAATAATAATAATAATAATAATAATAAATAATAAATAATATTACGGAGTATATATATATTTGTGTATGTGTGTGATTTAAATCGAGCGAAAACACTGAAATTTATAGATGTGGCCTGAAATCTGGAGTCATGCGACTCGCATGGAAATGGCCTTCTGGCCATGCGACTCGCATGAGGACAGGGACAGCTCACATTGTTTTGGCTCCTAGCTTGTCGACATAATATAAAATAAATATAAATATATAAATAATTAATATAATTATTTATATATTATATTTTATTCTTGTGCATAGTAGACTTGTAATTTTTGTTCCGATAAGTCGTACGTCATCACTCGACTTATGTCCCGGTTCCGGTTTCTCGAACGCATTTTCGTACGCTTAGAAAACTTGCATTTTACATTTCGTGACACGTACCTTTGTCAAAATATAGCCTTAAATTATCCCTTAATTATATCACTCAAAGTGTATCTTAAACTTTCGAGTGTTTTGGTCATTTACTTCTATAAATCATCGTCCCGCTATTTGTTAAAACACATTTTTATAATAGTGTTTTACTGTAGCAATTCACTGTAGCAAAGTCAATTTCACTGTAGCAAATAGTGATTTTCGAAAACACTGTAGCATTTTGAGTAATGTGGCAATTTGAAAACACTGTAACAAATTAGTGTTTAACTGGTTCATCTTAAACGCTTTAGTTAACTTAACTAAATATCAATTGAATCAATAAACGAATGTTACTATCGTTTATTATATATATGTATATATCTTTTTAATATACATAAATCAGTTTTTAAATACACATTGGAAGTTATTTATAAATAAATTTTAATAATAAATATTTCAACTTATCATATACATTCAAATAGATATTTAAACCAATAAGTTTAATGTACGGTATCAAACAATTAATACATTGTTACCTTTTCATGTTATAGTATATATGTATCTATTTACATATAATTGTTCTCGAATCGTCGAAAATAACCGAAGGGTATTTAAATATATAAAAGTAGTTCAAAAATTTTGAGATTCAGTTTTACAGACTTTGCTTATCGTGTCGAAAATGTTAATCATACAAAGATTAAGTTTAAATTTGGTCAGAAATTTCCGGGTCATCACAAATAAGTAGGAAAAAAGTTTTAAAAAAATAAAATTAAAAATAAAAATAAAATTAAGACGCCATGAAAATGGTAAAATCAAATTTCCATGGGTTTTAAATCCTGCCTGAAATTTAATTTATGCTCTAAGAGTCGGTCAAGTCGCCAATAAATCGACGCTTGTTGTCGACTCAATAACTAGAGCCGTAATTTATCCTCCTCATATGATAGTTATTACTTAATTTCATCACGTTATTTTTTTTACTAACTATTTTGTATTGCTTAATTTCGTCTCCTAAAAAAAATTTATTACCATCTACTACTAAATTTTAACATATTTTATCTACTACTAAAATTTAACATATTTTTGTGTGGGTGAAGTGGGTCGCCTTCCCAGTTCTCTCTTCCAAATTTATTTCACCCCACGTTCATATTTCGAACTTTCAAACTCAACAACTTTTTCCTCTTTCATCTTCTTCGGCAACATCATCTATTCTGGCCAATCTATGAAAGCTCATATTTATATAGTTCTTGCTATTTTGGCGAAAAAATTGTTGGAAAAATATGTAATATGTAAAAACTAAATAGACAAAATTTCATGGTTGGTTAATAAACTTTATATCTAATAATATAGATGATATTTTTTTTTTACTTCGTTGAACTCGAACTATTTACTAATTTCACAGTTAAACATGAACATAAGAGACATTAATTTTATCCCGTTAAATGAGATCACATAACAAGCACATGAGAGTATTTTGTCAGTTTCCATGTTTGCTTCTCTTTTTAACTCTATCATCTCCATCAACCATATTTTACTCAAATATCAAACCCTAATTTTTATTATTAATTCAAAATCAAATCACAATCCATGTGATATTATTAACCCAAAATCAATATCACAATTCATATCAATATCACAATTCATCTTTTACCTGTATATCTAACTATCCAGGAACTTTTTTATCTCTGCAAAATCAACAACATAAAACGGGGTCGATAATGTACGATAAAAAAATATTTTATATAATGTGTTTAAAAAAAATTGAAACACATACTATATCCTATCGTATGATCTTGTGCACAACGGCTATTATGATCAGGTTAACCTACAATCAATTTTAAGATCTCACGATCTTACATACAATAAAACCATATATAACCCTGCATGTAATGACACGGGCGAATTAAAAAAATTTTGATCAAAAAGTACAATCTGTCTGTGACGTGACAGATGTCAGTTTCTGACACTAAATAACCCTGACGCTCCATTTCTGTGTCATCCAAATGTGGGTCCTATCGGTTTTATGTTTTCTTTTTTATTTTATTTATTACGAATACAAAGTATATTTTATAAAATAAAATGCATATAAAATATAAAAAACATCACAAATTAATATTTCATAAAATTCAACCATTACATGAATTAATATAATTCAACAATACTTAAATCTAACCATTACATAAATTAAATTATAAAATAAACTAGTTCGTAGTGTGAAATGTGGACGAAAGGTTCCAAATATGCTCAACAAGATCATCGGTTAGTTGGTTATCTCTAATTCTCGGATGGTCTTGATCCCATCCTCTATTCGGTATACGCTATGGACGGATCTCCATCGGTTCGGTAATGAAATCTTCCTCCCAATCACATAACATAGATCCTTGATCTTTTAAAATCATATTATGTAATATGATACAACAATCCATAATAGGGATGACATCGGGTCGGGTTTAGGTAATCCCGAACCCGAACCCGATTAAGAAACCCCCGCCTCAAACCCGGCTCAAAACCCGTCGGGTCCCCATTTACATACATACTATCGGGTTTCGAATTTCCCCACGGGTATACCCAATTAGTCATTCTGTATTTATTTTTCAATAAATTACCAAATCAAAAAGCGAAAAATAACTTAACTACTTCATGTTTAAAGTATTATAAAATATCATATACAAAAAGTTGATTGAAAAGTTTCTAAAATACTCAAATACACAAAGTATATAAAATATCACGTCTCGAAAACTTGTTGTATATGATTATATTGAATAGAATTATACTCATTTTTAAAACAAATAAGAGAAATCTTTCATACATTAACAATATAATACTAATACTAAAATTTTACATAAAAATTATTATTAAAATTCCTCGGGTTGGGTAGACGGATATGCATGTCGGGTATACGGGTCGGGTAAAGGGGTTTGTATCCAAAACTATACCCGAACCCGAACCCAGAAATTTTTTTGTAACCATCCCCATACCCGGTCCATGACCTGATGGACTTGGGTCAGACCCGGGACAATTATAACGGGTTTCGGGTTTCCCCATTGGGTAGGGGTTGTTTTGCCATCCCTAATCCATAACTTTTCGCATCTTGTTTACCGACATAGTGCGTGCCACTCACCTTAAAATACGGAATCGACCTTGAAGAACCCCAAATGCACTCTCAACATCCTTTCGAGCACTAGCTTGAAACTGCATAAACTTAATCCTTAGGTCATCTGTCGGCACTGCAAAACCTTTGACTAGGGTAGCTCAGTCAGGATATATACCATCGGCTACGTAATAACCTTTTGTGTAATGATTACCATTTACCTCAAATGGCGTAGGTGGAGTTGTTCCGTTCTTTAGTTTATCAAAAACAGGTGATTGATTCAAAACCTTTGTAATGACCCGGAATTTTCCGACCAAATTATACTTATGAGATTAATATTTACATAAATTAAACCATACCAACATGATAAGCAATCCAAATTGTTGAGACTTGTGTTTTTGAAAAGAGTTTTACACAACGTTTGACCGTCCAATATGACCGATGATATCACGAACTATATAACATACGATAATTATACGTTTGTATATATATATGTATTTATATATATTTAACATGATTTAAGGATGGTTTAACATCTCATTGTGTACTAATGACAATGAGTTATAAGTATATTTTGAAACTACTAACTTAAGTTTTCAAAACGATAACTATACGTAACATTCTTTGATATATATACTTATGATCTATAATGATTATACATGTATCGTATATATAATGTATTTAATCACTTTTTAAGGACTTAAATACATAAAACAATATAAGTATATTCACAAAAGATAGCTATATTTGAATTCTCGTTCCGTTTCCTCAAGATTCCTATACGTATATCTAGGGTATATGTACCCATATCATACCCAGCTTCTATACGTATTTACTATTGGTATATACACATCAAATCAACATCCTAATAAACATTATTACTGCCCTAGATATGAGGTAACTAGGATTTGTCAAGTAGTATGAATTATTAGTAAGAAAACAAAATTAGGAATCCTTTTCTTTCTTTATAAACTAAAAACGTTTTTATAAATGAACACCATTTCTTCACTCCATTTTCTCATATATACACCCTCATTTATCTCTCAAAATACTCCTAACTTCATACTTGATCATCTCCAAGCATTTTCCCCATCATTTAGCTTCAATTACAAGCCTTAAACACCATAAGAAAATTCTTTCAAGAACATATCAAAATAACCACCCATTTGAAGAAGTTTACTTCCAACCTTTTGATCTAACTCCACCACTCTTTGATTCCAAGATTATTTTTTATCTTTTGCAGTAACTTTGTCCAAGTAACTTGAGGTAGTAACCTTGTTCATAATCTTATTCAATTCATATTCATATAGCTATCTTATTTTGTGGTATAAAATTTTAACAACAAGAACATGGTTTGAATGATTTCAAACTTGTTCGCAAACTAAATAGATCCTTCTAACTTGACTTTTAAAACACTTCAAGACCTGTAATATATCATAATGATATGCTAACCTAACAAAATATAACTTGGTTTTACAAAGAACATCTTAAAAACTGAATCTACGTCGTCAGAGTGCAACCGGGGGCTGTTTTGGGTTGGATAATTAAAAAACATCTTGAACTTTGAATTGGAAGTTCATGTTCTGGAAAAATGATATTTCTTATGAATATGTTAACACATAAAAATTTTATGGTTTAACTCAAAGTGTAAGTATTTTTAGAAAAATGATCATTAAATGTTGTTTTTATGATGGAAAATGATCACTTTCATAAGTTTCACCAAAGTTTTACCTATAACCTATGATTTCGAATACAAACTAAGGTATTTTCAGTTCATATTCTTAAAATCTGACTCGATCCAAGGAAGTGGCAAGTTGAACTAACAAAAACGGAGTTGTAATGAAGAAACTACGACTAAAACAAGATTAGGTATCCGAAGCTAGTTTAGCTACGAAAATATTTGGAGAAAAAGTAAATTAATCATATCTTTTCTAATTAATATGATATTTTATATATAATTACTTATGATTTGATTTTATATATTTCAGGACCACCCGTAAACAACACGAGAAGATTAATCATAAGACCTCATGATTGTACGCAACACGTCATTTGACAACACGGTACTTTATGTACGCAACACGTCATTTGACAACATGGTACCATGGGTCAAGATTAATTCTGATCAATACGAATACGATGGGGTCTTTATTTATTTTATTTAAGCAACTAATTGTGGATCACTAACATCGGACTGCTAACTACGGACTAAGAAAATATTAAAAGTATTAAAAGTATATATATATATGTAACGATTACTTAAAAAGAAAATATGTTGATATATTATATATATGGTTAGGTTCGTGATATCTATCGGAGACCAAGTCGAATTAAATACCTTCAAGGCAAAAGTGAGTTTCATTTGCTCCCTTTTTAATTGCTTTTGCAATATATATTTTTGGGCTGAGAATACATGCGCTGCTTTTATAAATGTTTACAAAATAGACACAAGTACTTAAAAATATATTCTACGTTGAGTTGTACCACTGGCATATTTCCCTGTAGCTTGGTAACTACTATTTACATGGGTATTGTAAACGCGAATCCTGTTGATAGATCTATCGGGCCTGACAACCCCAACCGGACTGGACGACCAATATTCAACGGTTGCACAATACTTCGTTTTGGTGACTACACTTGGTACGGTGTAGTGAAATTTCATAATAAAGGGAATATGCGACGTTGATTAAATGTTAAGTATGGTTACCAAGTGCTCAACCACTTAGAATGCTTTACATACACTTGCGAGTGTATTATGTTTATGATTATGAAATCTTGTGGTCTATTAACATATTGAAATGATTGTTATGATAAACCTATGAACTCGCCAACCTTTTGGTTGACACTTTAAAGCATGTTTATTCTCAGGTACGAATTAAGTCTTCCGCTGTGCATTTGCTCAATATAAGGACATTACTTGGAGCCGATCATCGCAATGGGACCAAATGTTGATGACTTCGTCCAGGTGGATTAGGACGGGTCCTTTCAGTTGGTATCAGAGCGGTGGTCGTAGCGAACCAGGTCTTGCATTAGTGTGTCTAACTAGTAGTTGTTAGGATGCATTAATGAGTCTGGACTTCGACCGTGTCTACATGTCAAAAGTTTTGCTTATCATTTCTAGTCGAAAATCATCTGCTTATCATTCTTAGGAAATTACCTGCTTGTCATTCATAAGTCTAGACACGTTTTACTGCATTTACTGCATTGATAGTGTATAGACGAATTCTTATCTTAGCATATCTGTTATTGCGAACTTTGACTGATATCTTTTCAAAGATTCTCCGTAATTTACGGGATTTTGGTATTATATATAGATATGTAAATTATGTATTGAAGAGTACCAAATCTAACTCCTATAATCTATTCCATACCAAAAATTCATTTTCCCCATTATACAAGATGGATTCCGCAACTAGTTCGAATTCTTCAGATTCCGACAGTTATGCCGATATGAATTTCCATTCGGGCTCCGAAAGCAGCGTCACCAGAATGGATCAACCAATTTTCCATCATCTATTCTGGATGAATTGGGGATGGGTTCGTAATATACTAAATCACTGGAGACAAGAAGAAGGTGATCCATTCCATCCACCAAATTGCCCTCTTGGCGATGAACCTGAAGCACTTACCGGCGAACCTATTCGAAACACCATTTTCTCTCTCATTTCTAGAGTATCTCGTCACGATTATATACTATCCCATATTACAAATTTTGTTCATTCGCTCGCTCCAACCGCCAATCATCCCGGTGTACTAGCAGAAGTTAACGAACTTCGCGCTCGCGTGACGGCTTTGGAGAACATGGTGCGAAGGTTGCAAACACCGGCAGCAGCACCAGTAGCATAATCAGCACCACCATCAATAACATCAACAATACCATCATCACCACTAACAAACAACATCCGCATCACACGTCTCGACATCATAATCTGTCCCACAAACATCAACATCATACGCACCATTGATACTAAGGAGTACCAACAATAATGAACGATGAAGTATTGATCCATAACTTCATTGATATTCTGCGAAGAATATGTGGTTTCAAAAAGTTTTAGAGATATCTTATTCTAGCTCAAACCGAAAAGCAAATGAGATTAGTATCATATTAACTCATTAAATTCATGATTTCATCTGAAGAAAATATATATGTATATATGTTTTCATAAAGATTGTAATTAAAAGTTCTTTTGTACAAAATATTAATGGTGAAATATTTTTTTAACGGGTAGGTAATACCCGAGGAATAATTAGATTTCATCTTAATAAGTTACATTGTACATTCGTCGAAGCTGATTCAACAGTCATTTACTATCCTACTTACAACCACCGATATACGTATCCGTTCACCGCAGAATAACCATTTTCATTCAATTTCATATTTGGATTTTGACTTCCCAGAATCCAACAAGTGGCATATGAAGAAAACATATGACAAAATAAAATTTGTTAGAAACAAACAAATTAACTATGAAAAATTTTGTTAAGAATCCATGCTAACTGTTCCAGCTAACTGTTCCTAGCTAACTGATTACATTTTATTTATCGCAGTTTATTTATCGTAATTTAATTATCGCACTTTTATTTATCGTCATTTAATTTCTGTAATTATTTTACGCACTTTAAATATCGGGACACGTATACAATGTTTTGACATATCATATCGACGCATCTATATATATTATTTGGAATCACCATAGACACTCTATATGCAGTAATGATCGAGTTTTCTATACAGGGTTGAGGTTGATTCTACAATAATATATATAGTGATCGAGTCTGAGACGTATACGGGTCACGACACGTATTAATTAATTCGTATATTATATTTAAACTATATATGAATTATTGGACTGTTACTGTGGACTATCGACTGTGGACTAATGACATTGGACAATTAAAATGAATTAAAATATTGATTATAACATAGGAAACTAAACATTTCTTCAAGATTGCCACTTGATTTCATCTTAAACCTCATTGTATCTCGACGATTACAATCAGCGTTCAAATCTATCATGATTCTTAAAAACAACTCAACCGAGAGGATAAACCAACCGCACTTCATCTACGGAAGAAAAGATTGATGCATATAGTTATGCACCTGACAAACCCTCGGAAACTGAGTAAGCGTTTGACACGTATCTGTTCTAGTTCCTTTGACATTGTTATTACCGAAGATCGTTTTGCATTCCCTTTCCAAAGTAGCTAATTTTGTCACAGCTCCAGCAAGTCAACTCCGACTTTTCATCCGAAACAACTTTATTATAACCGCGATATATATGCGTACTCTATATTGTTACTGGGGAACCTTTTGTATTCCACAATATTACCATCAGCGATTAATCATTCTATAAACACAATTCTCCTGAAACTACCTCGGTTTGATAACCGATGACCCAGATCAGTTAACTTTGAAAATGCTGACGAAGCAGCATGTTGTAGATGATCTTAATGGCCAAAAGTTTGATGATAAAGAAAGGAGTGTTAGGAACGCTCGATAGAAAATTTAGTACCGAAAAGCGGATTATGTGAAACTATGAAGAAAGCCGTGGACAAATCACAAAGAATAAGTTTGCCTTCAAAGAATCCAAATGATTCTGTGCCTGCTGAAATCGTTAGCAAACATCTTATTTCTCATTCTAAAGCTTCACAGACAAATCTTCTTCATCATCCATTGATATTAGAAATTCTAAGATATTCTCGTATGTTCTATTATAAATATCCTCCATATTTCTGGCGATATTTTCACAACTATTCTTATCTGAGATCATTTATCTCTCCGTAATATCTGCAACATAAAAGAAACTGTGTTAATTTCTAAATTCTGAAACCTTCGAGTTTAAAATATGAATGTTTTGAAGTAGTGTTGGGAACTGAAGCATGGATTAGTATAATATAATGACACTTGATCAACGTCATTATATTACAGTAAGTCATGCTGAGTTTCTAATAAAGCATGATGATTCACAGTACTGTCATCATGTGCCATTTACACGACTCTTACATTCTATCTAATCTCTAAACATATCAAGAGAATATTTTTCTGGATGACTCGGTCATCTCCAGGGTATTCTGGTAATTTAACAAATCAAAATCGTTCTATTACCATTTTCTTCTTAGAGCATTAGCTTTGTTCATTCTGAATTTCATATCTACGAATTCTGGACCATTACTCGCTTGACTCGAAGTCGGGAAGAGAAAACGAAAGCATAAAGCTCCGAAAAATAAGGAAGAATATAAACTCCGATAATAACCCCAAAATTACAAACCGTGTATATCGATGCAGATAGCAATATAGAGACACGGGAGAATTAGAAACACTATAAACACAAGAGTATAGTAGAAGTAAATAGATTCTTCTGGTTGTAGATGAAAAAGAAGAATGACAGATATAAAAGTTAGGAGTATATCAAGAATCAGGACTGGATGGAGCATATTGATGAATGCTTTAAAGTAAGAATCAAGGGAGAAAGAATAGAAGGTGTGAGTCGTGGAAAATAAGGAAACGAAGGGGTGAATTTATAGTGAAATATCCGACAGAGCAATCGAAACAGATTATTTCATATAATCAAAGAAGATCCTGATTTCCTTAATCACCAAAGAACCAAATCTTATTACGTAAGATTCTCTTTAAATCCCTTAAATCCCGGAAATCAATCATAACTACGTCATCGGTTCAGACGAATATATTTTACTCATCTCACTCTTTTACGATAGTCTCATTTATATTCTTCGCATAATCGAATCGTTTTATCTACATTACTCAATAATGATAAAACTCCATTATCACCTTATATTTGTCATGAAAACCATCTTATTGTTATCCATAACAACCTCTATCAAATTTCGGGGACGAAATTTCTTTAACGGGTAGGTACTGTAATGACCCGGAATTTTCCGACCAAATTATACTTATGAGATTAATATTTACATAAATTAAACCATACCAACATGATAAGCAATCCAAATTGTTGAGACTTGTGTTTTTGAAAAGAGTTTTACACAACGTTTGACCGTCCAATATGTAACATCCCGCCTTTTTCCATTTACTTTTCCGTTATACTAATTTAAACTCCGTTATATGTTTATAACATCTCCCGTTAATACGCGTTTTAAATTATCTCGTTTAGGTAATTCACGCACCCGATTCAAATTAGAGGGACTAAACTTGCCAAGAGGCCAAAGATTTGACTAGGTCAACTAGTCAAACCTTCAACCTCCTCCTCTCATTTCAACATCTCCATCTTTCTTCTACTCCCTTTTTCTCTCAAGAACACCAACAAGAATTCATCATCTAAATTCGGATTAGGAAGCTAGCAACAAAACAAATTACAAATTCGTGATCCTTGCATCTTCCTCTTCGATTCCATACCGATTTCATTACATTTGGGTAACTTTCTAAAATCACTAGATTTTGTGTTCTTGATGTTTTTAACTTATAAAAGTGTTAATTAGTGTCTATGGCTCAAGTCTAACATGAATATATGATTTATATGCTCGATCTCATTGTTTTAGTGTAACTAGCATGAACTTGAATTTTGATGCATTGTCCTTGAATTTTGGATGATCATATGTTGTTAGATGTTAAAAGTTGATGTTTTAATTGTGTTACTAGCATCACTAGCTTCAATTTGATGTGTAGGTTGCTTTAGAAAACTTCATCAACTTGATTATTGATTTTGGTGAATTTGGGTTGGGGTTTGATAAGCTTGAAATGGACTTTTGATGCTTGGAATGGCATGAGATGCTATTAGTAAGTGTTAGGTTGTATTGTATGCTTGATTACCTACGAAATGGCGTATTGTATGTAGGTAGTAAGTTTCCGAATCATTGATTTGTATTTATGAACTTGGATGCGGTTAATGATGAGCATTAAATGCGGTTTTGGTTGTTGTAAGTGTTGAATTGATAGACGAAATGTGTTTAGTCGTTTTCCTCGTCAAAATACCTTCCCAACGGTGTATGATACATGTTCTAGGTGTTTTCGGTTAGCAAATTGTATTTGTTTGAGTTTTGGTTCGTGCACTTGAGAGTTGCTGTAAACAGGCCTGGATACTAATCTGGACGCCGTCCAGCCTTTTGGACGCCGTCCAGGATTTCAAACTTGGACGCCGTCCAGGCATTTTGGACGCCGTCCAGGCTTTCAAACTTGGACGCCGTCTGAAATGTCCCGTTCTTATTGATTAAAAACGTTCCATATTAATTGATTTCGTTGCGAGGTTTTGACCTCTATATGAGACGTTTTTCAAAGACTGCATTCATTTTTAAACAAACCATAACCTTTATTTCATCAATAAAGGTTTAAAAAGCTTTACGTAGATTATCAAATGATGATAATCTAAAATATCATGTTTACACACGACCATTACATAATGGTTTACAATACAAATATGTTACAACAAAATAAGTTTCTTGAATGCAGTTTTTACACAATATCATACAAGCATGGACTCCAAATCTTGTCCTTATTTAAGTATGCGACAGCGGAAGCTCTTAATAATCACCTGAGAATAAACATGCTTAAAACGTCAACAAAAATGTTGGTGAGTTATAGGTTTAACCTATATATATTAAATCATAACAATAGACCACAAGATTTCATATTTCAATACACATCCCATACATAGAGATAAAAATCATTCATATGGTGAACACCTGGTAACCGACAATAACAAGATGCATATATAAGAATATCCCCATCATTCCGGGACACCCTTCGGATATGATATAAATTTCGAAGTACTAAAGCATCCGGTACTTTGGATGGGGTTTGTTAGGCCCAATAGATCTATCTTTAGGATTCGTGTCAATTAGGGTGTCTGTTCCCTAATTCTTAGATTACCAGACTTAATAAAAAGGGGCATATTCGATTTCGATAATTCAACCATAGAATGTAGTTTCACGTACTTGTGTCTATTTTGTAAATCATTTATAAAACCTGCATGTATTCTCATCCCAAAAATATTAGATTTTAAAAGTGGGACTATAACTCACTTTCACAGATTTTTACTTCGTCGGGAAGTAAGACTTGGCCACTGGTTGATTCACGAACCTATAACAATATATACATATATATCAAAGTATGTTCAAAATATATTTACAACACTTTTAATATATTTTGATGTTTTAAGTTTATTAAGTCAGCTGTCCTCGTTAGTAACCTACAACTAGTTGTCCACAGTTAGATGTACAGAAATAAATCGATAAATATTATCTTGAATCAATCCACGACCCAGTGTATACGTATCTCAGTATTGATCACAACTCAAACTATATATATTTTGGAATCAACCTCAACCCTGTATAGCTAACTCCAACATTCACATATAGAGTGTCTATGGTTGTTCCGAAATATATATAGATGTGTCGACATGATAGGTCGAAACATTGTATACGTGTCTATGGTATCTCAAGATTACATAATATATAATACAAGTTGATTAAGTTATGGTTGGAATAGATTTGTTACCAATTTTCACGTAGCTAAAATGAGAAAAATTATCCAATCTTGTTTTACCCATAACTTCTTCATTTTAAATCCGTTTTGAGTGAATCAAATTGCTATGGTTTCATATTGAACTCTATTTTATGAATCTAAACAAAAAAAGTATAGGTTTCTAGTCGGAAAAATAAGTTACAAATCGTTTTTGTAAAGGTAGTCATTTCAGTCGAAAGAACGACGTCTAGATGACCATTTTAGAAAACATACTTCCACTTTGAGTTTAACCATAATTTTTGGATATAGTTTCATGTTCATAATAAAAATCATTTTCTCAGAATAACAACTTTTAAATCAAAGTTTATCATAGTTTTTAATTAACTAACCCAAAACAGCCCGCGGTGTTACTACGACGGCGTAAATCCGGTTTTACGGTGTTTTTCGTGTTTCCAGGTTTTAAATCATTAAGTTAGCATATCATATAGATATAGAACATGTGTTTAGTTGATTTTAAAAGTCAAGTTAGAAGGATTAACTTTTGTTTGCGAACAAGTTTAGAATTAACTAAACTATGTTCTAGTGATTACAAGTTTAAACCTTCGAATAAGATAGCTTTATATGTATGAATCGAATGATGTTATGAACATCATTACTACCTTAAGTTCCTTGGATGAACCTACTGGAAAAGATAAAAAATGGATCTAGCTTCAATGGATCCTTGGATGGCTCAAAGTTCTTGAAGCAAAATCATGACACGAAAACAAGTTCAAGTAAGATCATCACTTGAAATAAGATTGTTATAGTTATAGAAATTGAACCAAAGTTTGAATATGATTATTACCTTGTATTAGAATGATAACCTACTGTAAGAAACAAAGATTTCTTGAGGTTGGATGATCACCTTACAAGATTGGAAGTGAGCTAGCAAACTTGAAAGTATTCTTGATTTTATGAAACTAGAACTTTTGGAATTTATGAAGAACACTTAGAACTTGAAGATAGAACTTGAGAGAGTTCAATTAGATGAAGAAAATTGAAGAATGAAAGTGTTTGTAGGTGTTTTTGGTCGTTGGTGTATGGATTAGATATAAAGGATATGTAATTTTGTTTTCATGTAAATAAGTCATGAATGATTACTCATATTTTTGTAATCTTATGAGATATTTCATGCTAGTTGCCAAATGATGGTTCCCACATGTGTTAGGTGACTCACATGGGCTGCTAAGAGCTGATCATTGGAGTGTATATACCAATAGTACATACATCTAAAAGCTGTGTATTGTACGAGTACGAATACGGGTGCATACGAGTAGAATTGTTGATGAAACTGAACGAGAATGTAATTGTAAGCATTTTTGTTAAGTAGAAGTATTTTGATAAGTGTATTGAAGTCTTTCAAAAGTGTATAAATACATATTAAAACACTACATGTATATACATTTTAACTGAGTCGTTAAGTCATCGTTAGTCGTTACATGTAAGTGTTGTTTTGAAACCTTTAGGTTAACGATCTTGTTAAATGTTGTTAACCCAATGTTTATAATATCAAAAGAGATTTTAAATTATTATATTATCATGATATTATGATGTACGAATATCTCTTAATATGATATATATACATTAAATGTCGTTACAACGATAAACGTTACATATATGTCTCGTTTCAAAATCATTAAGTTAGTAGTCTTGTTTTTACATATGTAGTTCATTGTTAATATAATTAATGATATGTTTACTTATCATAATATCATGTTAACTATATATATAACCATATATATGTCATCATATAGTTTTTTTTACAAGTTTTAACGTTCGTGAATCACCGGTCAACTTGGGTGGTCAATTGTCTATATGAAACCTATTTCAATTAATCAAGTCTTAACAAGTTTGATTGCTTAACATGCTGGAAACATTTAATCATGTAAACATCAATCTCAATTAATATATATAAACATGGAAAAGTTCGGGTCACTACAGTACCTACCCGTTAAATAAATTTCGTCCCGAAATTTTAAGTTGTTGAAGGTGTTGACGAATCTTCTGGAAATAGATGCGGGTATTTCTTCTTCATCTGATCTTCACGCTCCCAGGTGAACTCGGGTCCTCTACGAGCATTCCATCGAACCTTAACAATTGGTATCTTGTTTTGCTTAAGTCTTTTAACCTCACGATCCATTATTTCGACGGGTTCTTCGATGAATTGGAGTTTTTCGTTGATTTGGATTTCATCTAACGGAATAGTGAGATCTTCTTTAGCAAAACATTTCTTCAAATTCGAGACGTGGAAAGTGTTATGTACAGCCGCGAGTTGTTGAGGTAACTCAAGTCGGTAAGCTACTGGTCCGACACGATCAATAATCTTGAATGGTCCAATATACCTTGGATTTAATTTCCCTCGTTTACCAAATCGAACAACGCCTTTCCAAGGTGAAACTTTAAGCATGACCATCTCTCCAATTTCAAATTCTATATCTTTTCTTTTAATGTCAGCGTAGCTCTTTTGTCGACTTTGGGCGGTTTTCAACCGTTGTTGAATTTGGATGATCTTCTCGGTAGTTTCTTGTATAATCTCCGGACCCGTAATCTGTCTATCCCCCACCTCACTCCAACAAATCGGAGACCTGCACTTTCTACCATAAAGTGCTTCAAACGGCGCCATCTCAATGCTTGAATGGTAGCTGTTGTTGTAGGAAAATTCTGCTAACGGTAGATGTCGATCCCAACTGTTTCCGAAATCAATAACACATGCTCGTAGCATGTCTTCAAGCGTTTGTATCGTCCTTTCGCTCTGCCCATCAGTTTGTGGATGATAGGCAGTACTCATGTCTAGACGAGTTCCTAATGCTTGCTGTAATGTCTGCCAGAATCTTGAAATAAATCTGCCATCCCTATCAGAGATAATAGAGATTGGTATTCCATGTCTGGAGACGACTTCCTTCAAATACAGTCGTGCTAACTTCTCCATCTTGTCATCTTCTCTTATTGGTAGGAAGTGTGCTGATTTGGTGAGACGATCAACTATTACCCAAATAGTATCAAAACCACTTGCAGTCCTTGGCAATTTAGTGATGAAATCCATGGTAATGTTTTCCCATTTCCATTCCGGGATTTCGGGTTGTTGAAGTAGACCTGATGGTTTCTGATGCTCAGCTTTGACCTTAGAACACGTCAAACATTCTCCTACGTATTTAGCAACATCGGCTTTCATACCCGGCCACCAAAAATGTTTCTTGAGATCCTTGTACATCTTCCCCGTTCCAGGATGTATTGAGTATCTGGTTTTATGAGCTTCTCTAAGTACCATTTCTCTCATATCTCCAAATTTTGGTACCCAAATCCTTTCAGCCCTATACCGGGTTCCGTCTTCCCGAATATTAAGATGCTTCTCCGATCCTTTGGGTATTTCATCCTTTAAATTTCCCTCTTTTAAAACTCCTTGTTGCGCCTCCTTTATTTGAGTAGTAATGTTATTATGAATCATTATATTCATAGATTTTACTCGAATGGGTTCTCTATCCTTCCTGCTCAAGGCATCGGCTACCACATTTGCCTTCCCCGGGTGGTAACGAATCTCAAAATCGTAATCATTCAATAATTTAATCCACCTACGCTGCCTCATATTCAGTTGTTTCTGATTAAATATGTGTTGAAGACTTTTGTGGTCGGTATATATAATACTTTTGACCCCATATAAGTAGTGCCTCCAAGTCTTTAATGCAAAAACAACCGCGCCTAATTCCAAATCATGCGTCGTATAATTTTGTTCATGAATCTTCAATTGTCTAGACGCATAAGCAATCACCTTCGTTCGTTGCATTAATACACAACCGAGACCTTGCTTTGATGCGTCACAATAAATCACAAAATCATCATTCCCTTCAGGCAATGACAATATAGGTGCCGTAGTTAGCTTTTTCTTCAATAACTGAAACGCTTTCTCTTGTTCATCATTCCATTCAAATTTCTTCCCTTTATGCGTTAATGCAGTCAAGGGTTTTGCTATTCTGGAAAAGTCTTGGATGAACCTTCTGTAGTAACCAGCTAGTCCTAAAAACTGGCGTATGTGTTTCGGAGTTTTCGGGGTTTCCCACTTTTCAACAGTTTCTATCTTTGCCGGATCCACCTTAATACCTTCTTTGTTCACTATGTGACCGAGGAATTGAACTTATTCCAACCAAAATGCACACTTTGAAAACTTAGCGTACAAT
This sequence comes from Rutidosis leptorrhynchoides, assembly GCF_046630445.1. Classification (NCBI taxonomy): domain Eukaryota; kingdom Viridiplantae; phylum Streptophyta; class Magnoliopsida; order Asterales; family Asteraceae; genus Rutidosis; species Rutidosis leptorrhynchoides. The sequence goes on along the minus strand of NC_092337.1, from coordinate 447,571,561 downwards.
TCTTCCTTCCTCAATACTTCTAACACCTTTCTCAAATGTTCACCGTGTTCTTGGTCATTCTTTGAGTAAATAAGTATGTCATCAATGAAAACAATGACAAACTTGTCAAGGTATGGTCCACACACTCGGTTCATAAGGTCCATGAACACAGCTGGTGCATTAGTTAAACCAAACGGCATGACCATAAACTCGTAATGACCGTAACGTGTTCTGAAAGCAGTCTTTGGAATATCATCTTCTTTCACCCGCATTTGATGATACCCGGAACGTAAGTCAATCTTTGAATAAACAGACGAGCCTTGTAGTTGATCAAATAAGTCATCGATTCTCGGTAGTGGGTAGCGGTTCTTGATGGTAAGTTTGTTCAACTCTCGGTAGTCGATACACAACCTGAACGTACCATCTTTCTTCTTGACAAACAAAACAGGAGCTCCCCACGGTGATGTGCTTGGTCGAATGAAACCACGCTCTAAAAGTTCTTGTAATTGGCTTTGCAGTTCTTTCATCTCGCTGGGTGCGAGTCTGTAAGGAGCACGAGCTATTGGTGCAGCTCCTGGTACAAGATCTATTTGAAATTCAACGGATCGATGTGGGGGTAATCCCGGTAATTCTTTCGGAAATACATCGGGAAATTCTTTTGCAATGGGAACATCATTGATGCTCTTTTCTTCAGTTTGTACTTTCTCGACGTGTGCTAGAACAGCATAGCAACCTTTTCTTATTAGTTTTTGTGCCTTCAAATTACTAATAAGATGTAGCTTCGTGTTGCCCTTTTCTCCGTACACCATTAAGGGTTTTCCTTTTTCTCGTATAATGCGAATTGCATTTTTGTAACAAACGATCTCCGCTTTCACTTCTTTCAACCAGTCCATACCGATTATCACATCAAAACTCCCTAACTCTACTGGTATCAAATCAATCTTAAATGTTTCGCTAACCAGTTTAATTTCTCGATTCCGACATATATTATCTGCTGAAATTAATTTACCATTTGCTAATTCGAGTAAAAATTTACTATCCAAAGGCGTCAATGGACAACTTAATTTAGCACAAAAATCTCTACTCATATAGCTTCTATCCGCACCCGAATCAAATAAAACGTAAGCAGATTTATTGTCAATAAGAAACGTACCCGTAACAAGCTCCGGGTCTTCCTGTGCCTCTACCGCATTAATATTGAAAACTCTTCCACGGCCTTGTCCATTCGTGTTCTCCTGGTTCGGGCAATTTCTAATAATGTGGCCTGGTTTTCCACATTTATAACAAACTACATTGGCATAACTTGCTCCGACACTACTTGCTCCGCCATTACTCGTTCCGACACCATTTGTTCCTTTCGTTCTATTAACCCCTGGTCCGTAGACCTCACACTTCGCCGCGCTATGACCATTTCTTTTACACTTGTTGCAAAATTTGGTGCAGAACCCCGAGTGATTCTTTTCACACCTTTGGCATAGTTGCTTCTGATTGTTGTTGTTGTTGCGGTTATTATTGTTGTTGGGATGATTGTTGTAGTTGCTGTTGTTGTTGTTGTTGTTGTTGTTGGGCCGTTTGTTGTAGTTGCGATTGATGTTGCGATTGTTGGGATAATTGTTGCGATTATTGTTGTAATTGCTGTTGTTGTTGTATTGGTGATTCTTATCACCGTTTTCCTCCCACTTTCTTTTGACTTGCTTCACATTGGCCTCTTCAGCAGTCTGTTCTTTAATTCTTTCTTCAATCTGGTTCACTAGTTTGTGAGCCATTCTACATGCCTGTTGTATGGAGGCGGGCTCGTGTGAACTTATATCTTCTTGGATTCTTTCCGGTAATCCTTTCACAAACGCGTCGATCTTCTCTTCCTCATCTTCGAATGCTCCCGGACACAATAGGCACAATTCTGTGAATCGTCTTTCGTACGTGGTAATATCAAATCCTTGGGTTCGTAACCCTCTAAGTTCTGTCTTGAGCTTATTGACCTCGGTTCTGGGACGGTACTTCTCGTTCATCAAGTGCTTGAATGCTGACCACGGTAGTGCGTACGCATCATCTTGTCCCACTTGCTCTAGATAGGTATTCCACCATGTTAACGCAGAACCTGTGAAGGTATGCGTAGCGTACTTCACTTTGTCCTCTTCAGTACACTTACTTATGGCAAACACCGATTCAACCTTCTCGGTCCACCGTTTCAATCCGATCGGTCCTTCGGTTCCATCAAATTCCAAAGGTTTGCAGGCAGTGAATTCTTTGTAGGTGCATCCTACACGATTTCCTGTACTGCTAGATCCAAGGTTATTGTTGGTATGTAGCGCAGCCTGTACTGCGGCTATGTTTGAAGCTAGAAAAGTACGGAATTCCTCTTCATTCATATTCACGGTGTGTCGAGTAGTCGGTGCCATTTCCTTCAAAATAGTTAAATGGAACAAGTTAATCATACAGAATATTAAGAGTAGTTAATAGTATTTCGTAGCATAATATGAACTCATTTATAAAAGCTTTTTCTTCATATTAGCGTTTTATAAGTTTAAATTCGGGTAGTACCTACCCGTTAAGTTCATACTTAGTAGCTAATATACAATTCAACTACTACAATTCTATATGAAAAACTGATTATAATAATATTTCGCGTTCAAACTTTTATACAATATTTTACAAACTTACAATACCGCTTATTTTACATAAAGCATGAAATATAGCACACAATAACTTTGATACAAGATAGTTGTGAAGACAATTCTAGCTAGTACACAAGTCGTTCAGCAAAGGCAACAAAGACACGTAATTCATACGTCCAGAAACAAGTCATGCATTCTGGTTTTACTAGGACTACTTCCCATCCTTGGTCTTGTGCAACATAACCGTTATGGCCGTTGATAAGACAGCGTGTTGTAACGTCATCAAAGGGACGAGGGTTACGTAATGTCCAACAGTCCCGTAATAATCTAAAAACCTCATTTCTTACCCCAATTACCGACTCCGTCACTTGTGGAAACGTTTTGTTTAATAGTTGTAGCCCGATGTTCTTGTTCTCACTTTGGTGAGAAGCGAACATTACTAATCCGTAAGCATAACATGATTCTTTATGTTGCATGTTAGCCGCTTTTTCTAAATCACGAAGTCCAATATTCGGATATATTGAGTCAAAATAATTTCTTAACCCGTTGCGTAAAATAGCATTTGGGTTCCCCGCAATATATGCGTCAAAGTAAACACATCGTAACTTATGGGTTTCCCAATGTGATATCCCCCATCTTTCAAACGAAAGTCTCTTATAAACCAAGACATTCTTGGAACGTTCTTCGAATGTCTTACAAACTGATCTCGCCTTAAATAGTTGTGCCGAAGAATTCTGGCCGACTCTAGACAAGATTTCATCAATCATGTCTCCGGGTAGGTCTCTTAAAATATTGGGTTGTCTATCCATTTTGTGTTTTTAAACTGTAAAATAGACAAGAGTTAGATTCATAAAAAAAAATACTTATTAATACAAACAATTTTTACATATATCATAAAGCATAAGAACACTATATTTCATATATTACACCACACGAATACAACTATCTTATTCCGACTCGCTCGTTTCTTCTTCTTCGGTTTTGGTTCATTTTGCCAAGTTTCTAGGGATATATGATGTTCCCCTAATACGAGCCGTCGTTGTCCACATTGGTTTAGAAAAACCTGGTGGTTTAGAGGTTCCCGGGTCATTGTTACAACTTAAGGACTTCGGGGGTTGACGATACATATAAAGTTCATCGGGGTTGGAATTAGATTTCTCTATTTTTATGCCCTTTCCCTTATTATTTTCTTTTGCCTTTTTAAATTCAGTTGGGGTAATTTCTATAACATCATCGGAATTCTCGTCGGAATCCGATTCATCGGAGAATTGGTAATCCTCCCAATATTTTGCTTCCTTGGCGGAAACACCATTGACCATAATTAACTTTGGTCGGTTGGTTGAGGATTTTCTTTTACTTAACCGTTTTATTATTTCCCCCACCGGTTCTATTTCTTCATCCGGTTCCGATTCTTCTTCCGGTTCCGATTCTTCTTCCGGTTCCGACTCTTCTTCCGGTTCCTCTTCGGGAACTTGTGAATCAGTCCACAAATCATTCCAATTTACATTTGACTCTTCATTATTATTAGGTGAGTCAATGGGACTTGTTCTAGAGGTAGACATCTATCACATAATATCAAACACGTTAAGAGATTAATATATCACATAATATTCATATGTTAAAAATATATAGTTTCCAACAAAAATGTTAAGCAATCATTTTTAAAGAAAACACGGTCGAAGTCCAGACTCACTAATGCATCCTAACAAACTCGATAAGACACACTAATGCAAATTTTCTGGTTCTCTAAGACCAACGCTCTGATACCAACTGAAATGTCCCGTTCTTATTGATTAAAAACGTTCCATATTAATTGATTTCGTTGCGAGGTTTTGACCTCTATATGAGACGTTTTTCAAAGACTGCATTCATTTTTAAACAAACCATAACCTTTATTTCATCAATAAAGGTTTAAAAAGCTTTACGTAGATTATCAAATAATGATAATCTAAAATATCATGTTTACACACGACCATTACATAATGGTTTACAATACAAATATGTTACAACAAAATAAGTTTCTTGAATGCAGTTTTTACACAATATCATACAAGCATGGACTCCAAATCTTGTCCTTATTTAAGTATGCGACAGCGGAAGCTCTTAATAATCACCTGAGAATAAACATGCTTAAAACGTCAACAAAAATGTTGGTGAGTTATAGGTTTAACCTATATATATTAAATCATAACAATAGACCACAAGATTTCATATTTCAATACACATCCCATACATAGAGATAAAAATCATTCATATGGTGAACACCTGGTAACCGACAATAACAAGATGCATATATAAGAATATCCCCATCATTCCGGGACACCCTTCGGATATGATATAAATTTCGAAGTACTAAAGCATCCGGTACTTTGGATGGGGTTTGTTAGGCCCAATAGATCTATCTTTAGGATTCGTGTCAATTAGGGTGTCTGTTCCCTAATTCTTAGATTACCAGACTTAATAAAAAGGGGCATATTCGATTTCGATAATTCAACCATAGAATGTAGTTTCACGTACTTGTGTCTATTTTGTAAATCATTTATAAAACCTGCATGTATTCTCATCCCAAAAATATTAGATTTTAAAAGTGGGACTATAACTCACTTTCACAGATTTTTACTTCGTCGGGAAGTAAGACTTGGCCACTGGTTGATTCACGAACCTATAACAATATATACATATATATCAAAGTATGTTCAAAATATATTTACAACACTTTTAATATATTTTGATGTTTTAAGTTTATTAAGTCAGCTGTCCTCGTTAGTAACCTACAACTAGTTGTCCACAGTTAGATGTACAGAAATAAATCGATAAATATTATCTTGAATCAATCCACGACCCAGTGTATACGTATCTCAGTATTGATCACAACTCAAACTATATATATTTTGGAATCAACCTCAACCCTGTATAGCTAACTCCAACATTCACATATAGAGTGTCTATGGTTGTTCCGAAATATATATAGATGTGTCGACATGATAGGTCGAAACATTGTATACGTGTCTATGGTATCTCAAGATTACATAATATATAATACAAGTTGATTAAGTTATGGTTGGAATAGATTTGTTACCAATTTTCACGTAGCTAAAATGAGAAAAATTATCCAATCTTGTTTTACCCATAACTTCTTCATTTTAAATCCGTTTTGAGTGAATCAAATTGCTATGGTTTCATATTGAACTCTATTTTATGAATCTAAACAAAAAAAGTATAGGTTTCTAGTCGGAAAAATAAGTTACAAGTCGTTTTTGTAAAGGTAGTCATTTCAGTCGAAAGAACGACGTCTAGATGACCATTTTAGAAAACATACTTCCACTTTGAGTTTAACCATAATTTTTGGATATAGTTTCATGTTCATAATAAAAATCATTTTCTCAGAATAACAACTTTTAAATCAAAGTTTATCATAGTTTTTAATTAACTAACCCAAAACAGCCCGCGGTGTTACTACGACGGCGTAAATCCGGTTTTACGGTGTTTTTCGTGTTTCCAGGTTTTAAATCATTAAGTTAGCATATCATATAGATATAGAACATGTGTTTAGTTGATTTTAAAAGTCAAGTTAGAAGGATTAACTTTTGTTTGCGAACAAGTTTAGAATTAACTAAACTATGTTCTAGTGATTACAAGTTTAAACCTTCGAATAAGATAGCTTTATATGTATGAATCGAATGATGTTATGAACATCATTACTACCTTAAGTTCCTTGGATGAACCTACTGGAAAAGAGAAAAATGGATCTAGCTTCAATGGATCCTTGGATGGCTCAAAGTTCTTGAAGCAAAATCATGACACGAAAACAAGTTCAAGTAAGATCATCACTTGAAATAAGATTGTTATAGTTATAGAAATTGAACCAAAGTTTGAATATGATTATTACCTTGTATTAGAATGATAACCTACTGTAAGAAACAAAGATTTCTTGAGGTTGGATGATCACCTTACAAGATTGGAAGTGAGCTAGCAAACTTGAAAGTATTCTTGATTTTATGAAACTAGAACTTTTGGAATTTATGAAGAACACTTAGAACTTGAAGATAGAACTTGAGAGAGTTCAATTAGATGAAGAAAATTGAAGAATGAAAGTGTTTGTAGGTGTTTTTGGTCGTTGGTGTATGGATTAGATATAAAGGATATGTAATTTTGTTTTCATGTAAATAAGTCATGAATGATTACTCATATTTTTGTAATCTTATGAGATATTTCATGCTAGTTGCCAAATGATGGTTCCCACATGTGTTAGGTGACTCACATGGGCTGCTAAGAGCTGATCATTGGAGTGTATATACCAATAGTACATACATCTAAAAGCTGTGTATTGTACGAGTACGAATACGGGTGCATACGAGTAGAATTGTTGATGAAACTGAACGAGAATGTAATTGTAAGCATTTTTGTTAAGTAGAAGTATTTTGATAAGTGTATTGAAGTCTTTCAAAAGTGTATAAATACATATTAAAACACTACATGTATATACATTTTAACTGAGTCGTTAAGTCATCGTTAGTCGTTACATGTAAGTGTTGTTTTGAAACCTTTAGGTTAACGATCTTGTTAAATGTTGTTAACCCAATGTTTATAATATCAAAAGAGATTTTAAATTATTATATTATCATGATATTATGATGTACGAATATCTCTTAATATGATATATATACATTAAATGTCGTTACAACGATAAACGTTACATATATGTCTCGTTTCAAAATCATTAAGTTAGTAGTCTTGTTTTTACATATGTAGTTCATTGTTAATATAATTAATGATATGTTTACTTATCATAATATCATGTTAACTATATATATAACCATATATATGTCATCATATAGTTTTTTTTACAAGTTTTAACGTTCGTGAATCACCGGTCAACTTGGGTGGTCAATTGTCTATATGAAACCTATTTCAATTAATCAAGTCTTAACAAGTTTGATTGCTTAAAATGTTGGAAACATTTAATCATGTAAACATCAATCTCAATTAATATATATAAACATGGAAAAGTTCGGGTCACTACACCGTCCAGGCATTTTGGACGCCGTCCAATATGCCTGTTCTGTTCTGTTTCGTTTTACCATTTTTCGAAAAATGTTTACTATGCTACGCACCTCCAATTCATATGTAACTTGTTCTAACAAGCTCATATATGATTAAAAACCTCAGAAAAATAGTTCGGGACCCGACCCGAACGTGTTGACTTTTTCGTTGACTTTGACCCGACCTAAGTTGACTTTTAATCAAACTTAACCAAATGTTTGTGCAATCATTCTAACATGCTTTTATACTTGTACCTTGCATGAAACATGACAATTTGATTCACATGCTATTATGATCGAGTCTTAACGAGCCATAGGACTAATTGAACACTTTGACCTATCGTGTTTACCGATATTGATATAAACCTATTTGTTTAGGTCAATACTAGCATTGTTCCTTGCACACATTACTTGTTGAAGTACTTATTACTCGTGCACACAAGGTGAGATCATAGTCCCACTTTTACTCTTTTGCACTTACATTTGGGATGAGAAAACATAAACGTTTTTTTTACTAAGTGAACACAAGTACAGGAAAACAAACATTCTACATACGAGTTTGAACAAAAATCCTCAATTCGATTATCATTAGTTACACTTACCGGGTGTAAGCGAGAACTTATGTTATATGGCCATATGGGTTTGACAAACCCTCATTCAAACGGTTCGCTACCGTTTACGAATGAAATGTATTTTCGAGAAACAGTGTATGTTCTAACACTATTGTGATGGGGTTCTATGGAAGGAATGTTAAGCATTGATAATTGGGTGCTCGTGAAACAAACTTTTGGAATGTATTACTATTATCTCATTGTTGCAAATCTTGTGGTTCACTCGTACTTACTTACTCAAACCTATGATTTCACCAACGTTTTCGTTGACAGATTTCTATGTTTTTCTCAGGTCCTTGAACGATACATGATACATGCTTCCGCTCATTATTTTGATACTTGCATTGGATGTCGAGTATATATGCATACATGGAGCGTCTTTTGGCTACTTTTAAATTGTGTCGCATAAGTTTCATTTGTACTATAACTTTGTAACGTAACTTGTGGTGGAACTATTCTTGTAAACTTTGAACAATCTTTACATTTGAAATGAATGCGACATATCTTTTGGTCAAACGTTGTTTTAAAGACTTATGACCACGTAACGGGACCTAAGTAGACGGCGCCGTCAATGACGATTTTGTCGGGTCGCTACAGATGGTATCAGAGCGTTGGTTGTAGGGATTTAGAGTTCATTGGTGTCAACCTCGAGTCATAGGGTACATTGGTGAGTCTAGACTACAACCGGCATATAGACTTGAAGTAGGAATTACTTGACTACTTGTGCATTTATACTCGAACGCTTCTACTCATATCTACTCTTAGTTCATCTTAATCTCACGTTGTTTAATTTGATTGACACGCCACCTTGACTATATGAAATGATGTCGAATGCACATATGAATCAGGGTAATATAATTTCCGGGATTATATTACGGTGACTCATATGAACGTTCCGACATTGTGGCATAAAGAATTTAAGGCGAGTCAAGGAAAATTTTCTCTCTATCTTTATTCCATATCACAGTTAGTGTTATTTAGAATACTAACCAACGGTATTCTTGTGTCTTGAAGGAACAATGGCTCGTCGACGCGCTCCTCCCGAAACTCCCGAACAAGCTCTACAATGAATGATAGCCACCGCCGTGGATGCGGCCATGGCCATTCACTCTTCCAACAACAATAATAATAACAACCACAACAACAACAACAACAACAATGGAGCCGGTAACTCAAACGAAGGGTGCTCCTATAAATCCTTCATGGGGTGCAAACCTCACACTTTTGATGGAACCGGGGGACCGGTCGTGCTCACCCGATGGTTTGAGCAAACGGAAGCCGTCTTTAGCATAAGCGGTTGTCGGGACCAAGACAAGGTCAAATACTCCACTCACACCTTCGCCGGTGTCGCTCTTACATGGTGGAATACTTATGTACAATCGGTGGGTACCGATGAAGCTCAAGCCCTCTCTTGGGCCGACTTGAGGGAAAAGATGATTGTCGAATATTTCCCTCGTGAAGAAACCCGAAGGCTCGAACAAGAGCTAAGAACTTTAAAGGCGATCGGAAATGATCTCAAGGCTTATAATCAACGATTTTCCGAACTAGCCTTGATGTGCCCAAATCTTGTGAACCCCGAAGCTTTAAGGGTTGAACTTTACATGGATGGTCTTCCAAAGAGTATCAAACACGGAGTAATGTCATCCAAACCCACTAATCATCAAGAAGCTTTGAACATGGCCCGCAAATTGATAGAAACGGTTGATGAAATCGTAGTTCCGGCACCTAAGGCCGAGGATAAATCGAGCGGCAACAAAAGAAAGTGGGAACCCTCCCAATCAAGCAACAACAACTTTGCTAAGAAGCCTTACACCTCCGACGGCAAGAAGGGTTATGCCGGGAACCTACCTCTTTGCAACAAATGCAACAAACATCACTTTGGTGAATGTGGCAAGTTAATTTGCCACCGGTGCCAAGGAGTTGGTCATAAGGCCAATGAGTGTAAAAGTGTTGCCCCCATCGCTCGAAAGGGGCCCAATGCACCAAAAACGGGCACTTGTTATGAATGTGGCCAAACGGGCCATTATAGAAATGCATGCCCGAAGAGGAAAGATAACCCCAATACGCGCGGCCGAGCTTTCAAAATCAACACCGAGGAAGCCCGAGATGATAATGAATTAGTCACGGGTACGTTTCTTCTCAACAACACTTATGTTACTTGTTTATTCGATTCGGGTGCCGATAAGAGTTTTGTATCCAAGACTTTGACTCATTCTTTTAATACTCCACCACGTCCACTAGATACCACTTATACCATTGAAGTGGCCAACGGAAAACTATTGAGTGCCGACACATATTACCGGGGGTGTACGTTAAACATTTTGGGTAATGAGTTTGAAATCGACTTGATACCCATGGAACTAGGTAGCTTCGATGTAATAATCGGTATGAATTAGCTAGCCAAAATGAAATCTCACATCCTTTGTGATCTTAACGCAATCCGAATCCCTATCGAGAATGGTGAACCTTTGATCGTCTATGGCAATAAGAGTTGCACCGGACTCAACCTCGTTTCGTGTATTAAAGTTAGAAAACTACTCCGTAAGGGTTGTTTTGCGATCCTTGCTCACGTTAAGAAAGTCGAGTCCGATGAGAAGCACATCGATGATGTGCCAATTGTTAGTGACTATTCCGATGTATTTCCCGACGAATTGCCGGGTCTTCCACCTCATCGACCGGTTGAATTCCAAATCGATCTTATTCCGGGAGCCGCACCCGTAGCACGTGCACCATATAGACTCGCTCCATCCGAAATCCAAGAATTGCAAAGTCAAATCCAAGAACTACTTGATCGTGGTTTTATCCAACCTAGCCATTCACCTTGGGGCGCTCCGATTTTGTTTGTTAAAAAGAAAGACGGATCCCTACGAATGTGCATTGACTATCGTGAACTAAATAAATTGACGGTTAAGAACCGATATCCTCTTCCTCGCATCGATGACCTCTTTGATCAATTACAAGGGTCTTGTGTATATTCAAAAATCGATCTCCGCTCGGGTTATCATCAATTAAGGGTTAAGGGGGAAGATGTCTCCAAAACCGCTTTCCGAACTCGTTATGGTAGTTATGAATTTCTTGTAATGCCATTTGGTCTCACTAACGCACCGGCGGTGTTCATGGATCTTATGAACCGCGTGTGCAAACCGTATCTTGACAAATTCGTTATCGTGTTCATCGATGATATTTTAGTCTATTCAAAAAGCGAAGAAGAACACGAGGAGCACCTCCGACTTGTGCTTGAACTTTTAAGACAAGAACAACTCTATGCCAAATTCTCCAAGTGTGAATTTTGGTTAAAGGAAGTTCAATTTCTTGGTCATGTTGTACGTGACCAAGGTATTAAAGTCGATCCAACGAAAATCGAAGCCATTAGTAAATGGGAGACTCCTACTACTCCTACTCACATCCGTCAATTCTTGGGTCTCGCCGGATACTACCGTAGATTCATCAAGAATTTTTCTTTGGTTGCTCGTCCTCTAACCACGTTAACTCATAAGGGAAGAAAATTCGTTTGGGCAACCGAACATGAATCCGCATTCCAAATCTTGAAAACGAAGCTAACCACCGCTCCTATCTTGTCACTTCCCGAAGGCAATGATGACTTTGTTGTATATTGCGATGCCTCGAAACATGGTTTTGGGTGTGTATTGATGCAACGAACGAAAGTCATTGCTTATGCTTCTCGACAACTCAAAATTCATGAACGAAACTACACGACGCATGATCTCGAACTCGGAGCCGTTGTCTTTGCACTTAAAATGTGGAGACACTATCTTTATGGAACCAAGAGTACTATCTTTACCGACCACAAAAGTCTCCAACACATTTTTGATCAAAAGCAACTAAACATGAGACAACGAAGGTGGATTGAAACCTTAAATGATTACGATTGCGAGCTTCGTTACCATCCCGGGAAGGCAAATGTAGTAGCCGATGCCTTAAGTCGAAAAGAAAGAGCGGTGCCTCTTCGTGTCCGAGCCTTAAACATCACTGATGAGGGTGAAACATAACCTTTATTTTGAACGGATTTGAGTTTTTTTTTTTGTTACACGAACTGATTTATTGTATATGTGGTATTATATTGAATTCAGGTTGATTTCACACATATATAGGCAACTAGTCCTATTCGTATAGTTTAGTTTGTCGGTAAATCCGATTCGTTCCACAGGGAGATGGAGTGTTTAATGGTTTTTTCAATAGTCTTTGATGTCAAACTTAATTAAAGGGGATTTTGGATTAGGAATTTATAATATAACAGTAATAGAAAATAACCTAACTAATTTCATAAATAAAATTACAAGATTACAATAATTAACTTAAAAAGGAACTAAATGAGATTATACTAATTAGGATGCGAATATTTTATTACTAAAGGGTAATTAGTAAAATAGTAACTTTTAATAAAACTATATGTTTAGAATTTTGTTTTGAGCAATTATAATATAAACTTATTTAAATTAACTAAATGACATGTTTAATAAAATTACTACAAGTTAAAAGGAATTAAATTAATTATCTAATTATAAACTAATTATAAATTATAAACTTATAATAATTAATACTAATTATTAGGATTAAAACATGTATTTAAGTTATTTTATAATAACTAATACTAATTATATAGTAATAACCTAAATATAAATAATTAAATAACTAAAACCCTAATTTTTAACCTAGCTGGTACTGTAGCCGGATTACTGTCTACGCGTTTCGCGTATTTATACGCGTATCGCGTATATCTTAAACCTTACACGAATTGTGTAGATCTGATCGTACAGTTTGATAAACAGGCGTACGCGTTTCGTGTAATCATACACGTTTCGCGTATGACTTATACGATGTGACAAACAGTCTGGTACGAATTTTAAGTATTTTTATGTAATCTTTTATATTTTATAATAATAATTCGTAAATAATAATAATAATACTTTTATAATAAATATAAATGGGATAAATGGGAGTGTTTACTTAAATGTGTCACCCCTAGGTCCATGGATTGTTTTAAGTTTACGCCCTATTTAAAATGTTTTAGTAATAAACTTTATATTTTTCTTTCGAAAAAATATAAGGTTACGACTAACTAAAATAAATCTAATTTTCATCGGATTCTATTTAGATAGCTACTATTCCCTAAGTATTTAAATTGAGACCTAGCCTAGTTTTGACTTTCGCCAATACCCAAATCGTAACGGTTTCCCTTTTTACAATTTCACTATCATATAATTATTGATATTACCCAAACCACCGAAGTTTATTTCTAAATTGGTGTTAATAACTTATCCATAAATTCGTCTAGATCATTTTTAATGTTGAAACTTAATTTATGTAAATAAAAACAACTTTCGTTATTTAAATTTAATAAATTAAGTGGCAAGGGTTAAATACCTAATTACATAATAATGGTTCTTTTAACTAGGCTCAATATTAAAAATACTAAAGTTACATTTTAACTTTTACAAATGATAACAATCCATTTCACTAGGGGCTCTACATCTAAGCAAACACTATGGAAATTTAGCTATTCATTACACTAAGGTAAACATAAAAATATAAATATGCAAACATAATAACAATGATAATTTTAACAGAGTAAACTTACTAAAAATTCTTCACTTTCATTAACTTCAAACGGTAGAAAATTACAATAATAACACCCTTTTCATGCGTACAATAATACCCTTAATCACGAACAATACACCCTTAATATTTGAAACTACCCTAAATATTTGAACTTGAAACTAATTTTACATAATGATATTATCTTGTGTATAGTAATTGTTGTATGTAATATATTCTGTCTTGTACTACAAATGTGTCCTCATTCTGTTGATAGTACTCCGTATTTATCATCACAATGGAAGTAGTAGGTAAGTTCAATTGAATCCTTGCTGTAGCTCATTGAACCAAAAGAATTGATTTAAAACACAAAAAGCAGCCGCCCCTTATCTGATTCATGATTAAATTCGGCCTAATATTACGCGTTTCGTGTAGACTCACACGATTCGCGTAAGGCTAAATTGCTACGCGTTTCGTGTAAGGTCACACGATTCGCGTAAGAGTAAATGGCAGTTTTCATATTTTTATTTTCTCGTTTGTTCTTTGTTGACCTCGTATCGATATATATTGACTTGGGACTTTCCATTTGAAATCTTTTTCTTCGATCATCTTGTACTTTCATTCGGATAAACGTTTCTTGATATAAATTTGGTTAAAACCCCTCGTTTTATCATCGTTTCTTCAAACTTCAAGCTCGTGTCTGCTTTTGTCGTTTTTCTTGAATATTATACATTGAATGTCTTTGTAAATGATAAAAGCTGATGAAATATAACTGATATTGCGTCGAATAATATGTATGTTTAGAGCAATATCAAAATACCCCACACTTGAATGTTGCTTGTCCTCAAGCAATTACATCTTTTAACAGAATCGGAACATTACATATTTTTCCTTATTGAACATTAGATCACACAACACACACTACACGAAATGAAACACACGCTATATGGAATAGTTTGAAACACTACACAATTTTTATTGAATCACACGCACACCACACGAAACGAAATTCTGACAACAGAAACAAACATGAAACTCGTGATTAGGGTTTAAAAATTTGGATCCTTAGGGAAAATTGGACCTTGTGAAAACGTTTTATGATTTTATAAAATGTCAAGCTAGTTTTTACACTAGACACGTTTTCCGGTTTTAACCTCAAATTCCGGTTGAGGGTAACTGAAAACCGAAGTCTCAGTCGGCGATTAGCAAGCTATTCGCCCCCATGATTGTAGTATCATGGAACTTGAAGCCGAATGTCCAAAAAATAGTTTTACACAATATAATTCATAAAATAGCATAAGTTTTAGAACAAAATTATATCGTGTCCAAATATCATCGGTGAACCATGAGTTTGCACACCTCAATTTGTTATGGCATATGTATGTTGACCGCGGTCAAACATAGATGCAGTTGATCTTTACAGAGATCATCCATCTGGGGATTAGATTCATTAGTCTTAAAAGCTAATTTGCATTGTGCCCCCCCATTGTACGAAACATATCCTTCTCATGGTTAGGATAAGTCTGACCACCAAAAACCCTGTTTGATGCTGAGGTTAGGTGGATTTCCAGCCGATCTTAGGGATGACTTTTCAAGATTTTTCGTCAACCTACAGCTGTTCTGGACTACATCTTCTAACATAAGTTAGCAAGTGTGTCAATTTGGAATACTTTACTTCCTTACGGGATGGACTTGATTCATCCTCTATTACTCGTAATAGTGGAATATTCAGGTTTATACGTTCCAAAGCAATGATATCTGCAATAACTTCATAGAAACATGTGATATATGGTTCTCAACATAAGGTTTTATAAATTCTTGTTATAATTGGTTTTCTTTTATTGGTTTTAAACAAATAAACTTATGCGTTTTTAATGTATTGAGACGATAATTTCGGTTTTTGACACCTATGCTTTAATCGCTCGTAGTTACCTTAAAAATTCATTTGATATATTTGTTTAAAAATTTTATAAATCTTGATAAAAATCACCAAATTATAAGTTCTCGAGAATTTA
The DNA here is from genome assembly GCF_046630445.1 of Rutidosis leptorrhynchoides. Classification (NCBI taxonomy): domain Eukaryota; kingdom Viridiplantae; phylum Streptophyta; class Magnoliopsida; order Asterales; family Asteraceae; genus Rutidosis; species Rutidosis leptorrhynchoides. Next base: position 447,555,743 of record NC_092337.1, on the reverse strand, counting down.
TATATTCCCACCCCACACTTGAGATTATGTAATGCCCTCATTACATAAAATCAGATAATAATGTATAAATTTGAGAGGACAAAAAGTGTGAAGTATTTGGAACTTCCTTTGTTAACCGATTTGGATTTTCAAATTGTTTTACCTATGATTATATCCAACGTTTGTATCACAATGTAATTCGATGTTTCGTTTCGTCTAATTGCATTTTCTTCTGTACCTGTCAAAACCATGTTAAAAACATACAAAACATGGGGTTGTACTTCAATCGTACAAAACAATTTTTACCCCACACTACTTTCTTGCTAATATATAATAAAACATAAGAAACATAAAAAGTATCAATACACACCATACAATTATGTTATTACAAACCATAAAAATAAAAATGTTTTAAAGAATAGAACTAGTTAAATGGATTCCAAAACGGGCCTCCCTGTTCGCCTTCTTCCTGTTGCTGTCGCTGTCGTTGTTCGTTTAGGCGTTGTTCCTCGTAGAAACGCCTATATGCATCCTGACTCGCGGCTATGGCGGCGTTATGGTCATATGGTGGAGGTAGAGGGTCATTGGGTGTCTGCCATTGGGGGTATGAAGGATAGGCTGAGGGTGCGTAATTCTGCGGGTTAGACGCGTATAAATATGCCTGATGATGCGCCCACTCTAATTGTGCTCCCTGACCCCTCTGATCGTATCGGATGTTAGACAGAATATTATACTGATCTAGTTGGGTATGCCTAATATTCCCCAATTGTCGAGACAAAGCAGTATACTGGTCTTCTGATCTCACTCCCCAGTTTTGATATGAGTTACGTACATCTAAACTCAATGCGTTAAAAGAATTTTGGAGCATATCAAAATCAGAAGTACCTGTATGAGACGAGCTAGCCTGATCTGTCTCTCTGCGTCTCCTCCTAGCTTCCCTCGCGGGTTCATCATCCTCCTCTATAGGTGCGTGAGCAGCAACTTCCTGTTGCCTTAAACTACGTACCCCACCCCTCACACGTATAGCCTTAGCTGTCTTATACACCTCCAATCCTAAAGTACGAACCCGTTGATCTATCGGCTGGATTGGAGGATCTAATTCGTTCGGGTTGAGACCGAACCAGGCTGCCAAACACGTGACATAGTGACCCCCCGACATGTCACTGGATCCTCGAACACCCTTACCTATATGGGCCAAAAAGTAGGCCACTCCATAGGGTATACTAATAAATGTATCCCTATCTCTGATTGCATCTAAATACCAAAGGTCAACATAATTAATCTTATCTGTATTAAGGAATGCCCTTTGGTTAATTGTGTTTGCTATAAATTTATGAATTATTCGATAGCGAACATCAGTGATCTTAAGGTATGATTCTTGGCCTGCTACATATGTATTCTTTTGGGAAAAAGAACGCCAGACGCTCAAAGAATCATAATCTCCTGTATACCTAGCTCCTGTAAAAATATATTCCCAAAAACCTGGAGCATTTATCTCATTACCGTCGTAAATCCCTAAAGCCAAAGTCATGTCGCCTAGGGACATTACTCTATCTACCCCACCCAGTCGAAATTGTAGAAATCTAGTATCTTCGATATTTTCAGGGTGTATATTCATCCTAACGGTAGAATAGAATTCCAAACACAATTCTCTATATACAGGAGAATTCAACCTAAACAATCTCTCAAAGTCATTATAATACGTAATTACCCCAAATTCATCCGTGAAACTTTGGGTTAAAATTTCCCTTATCGGTGTATCTAGGTTGACTGGGTCTCCTAGGGGAGCCCAATCAACAACGTAAACTGGAGAGATGGTTCTATTTACCAGAATGAGCAAATCCTTAACCTTTTGTACCCTTTGATGTAATTCGTTAGGAAATTGCAGGATCGGGTGTAGGTTCAAGAGTTGTTGTTCCATTTCGGGTGTAACCTGATTTTCTGCTTGTTGTTGGTTAAATGCCCTCATTCTAATTGGTCCCTGCATAACATTTTAAATCAAGAAAATCATCCCAATAGGATGTGTTAATGTTAGCAAAGAGTCTAAATTCAACATACAAGCTTGTTTTCAATCAACACAAGAATCAACTTGTTTCAGCAACATTGGAATTTTTAGTTCTATGATTCAAAACAAAGCAGAAACAAACCAAAAATCATAAATCAAAAATCAAGTTTCATATACAAAGTCTAATTCATAAGTGAAAACATGCAATTTATCTAAGTATATCGAATTTAATTCAATCACATTGCGTGTATTTCAGCTTCTAAATAATCCTTAACAACATTACAATTCATACTTGATTCATGATATTTACAAAAATTATCAAATTTAGGCTAAAATTAAAAATCACAAAATCAAACAATCAAAATCATGTTCAAGAGTTCTAACTACCAACAAAATACTTAAAAACACCTAATTACAACCAAAATAACACACCTCAGTATCAATTTCTCAATTATTCCCAATTTGTATAAACCCTAATTTTTCAATAATCAATTAAACATCAGTTTTTCATGCTAATCGGGTTTATTATCTTACTAACAACATAGATATAGCAATAATCAAGCAAAAATCAACAATATCATGCATATAATTCGGATTAAAGCCATAAAAATAAATAATGAAAAACTTGAAGAACATGAGGTAAAATGGGTTTAGGACCCTTACCAATCTAGGCATGTTGAAAAATTGAAGAATTGGGGAAGATTGGAAGTGTTAATTTAAGTTTTTGGGTGTGATTTTTTGGGTTTTTGTGTTTTCTTCTCGTCCACAGCAGAAAAAAATTGAAAGAGAGTGTGTGAAGAACAGCCCTCTGCCCGATCTGATATGTCCAGATTTTTGACCCTACGCGTTTCGCGTAGGTCTACACGTTTCGCGTATGCTTTAAATTCCACACGATTCGTGTACTGCTACACCCTACGCGTAAGCTTTGGCTCTCTTTTTTTTTGTTTTTTTTTTGTATAACTTAAAATCAATTGAATTTTTAAAATATCTTTTATAAATTTATATTTGTAACGGAAATTCGGTTGTTACACCTGATCTTAATCCGTTTATAAATTTGTAATTTCAATTTATAAAATTCAATCCATTAAAAGTTAAAGTTTTTAATCTTTTTCGAAAACAAATTTAAAATAAAATAAAAACACTCTATTTTTTTGTGTTAAAAATATTAACATTTTTAATTTTTAGAACAAGTACATGAAAAATAAAAATTACACAAATTAAAATACACTCTATTTTTTTGTATACCCCTAAATCAACTAATTTTCAAACTTAAAACTTTGTTTCCTATCGATTAGGTAGAGATAAATTCGGTCGTCAAACCTATCATTATCCACGACAAAGATTTACAAGTTATATATTTTTACGGTTATTGATAAAAAGGTATATTTTGCAATCTACTGTAGACTTTTAGAATTTAACAAAAAATTTTGTGCAATTTGAAGAATGAAAATTCAGTTGTGACACCTAAACATTTTCATTTTCAAAGAAACAAGTTAAACTCAAGGCGTTTCACCTTCAATTTAGTAGAAAGGATTTTTTTTTAAATTTTTTTTTTTGTTTTCGTGGTTTACTATTTAACAGATATCTTATGAATCCAACAAGAAATTTCGTGCAATTTGAAAAACGATAATTCAGTTGTAACACTTAACATTTATCGTTTTCAATGAAAACATATTGAACTCAAGGTTCATCACTTTTAAATGGTAGACCGTTTTAATAGAACATACAACAAACAAAAACAAACCAAACACACCAAAACGTTACACACAAAAATGCACAAACACACAATTGGCGAGAAAAAGATTTAAAGAGTGAAGCCTCGTTGGCTCGCCTCGTAGTGGAGTCGCATTATTTCGCTCCCCATTTCTTCGTAGGCGTAACCTCGCTGGTTTAAGAGGTTTTCTTCTGCACATTTTAAAGGCCCTTCTCGGCATAAGGTTACGTACTCGTAATTAGAGTCCGTTTGGTTCTTTGGGCAATCTCCGGAGTGAGTCGGTTTTCCACATTTCACACATTTACCCAAATGACGTGCTCGACGCCTTTTAGCTGATTTAGATTTTCCTCTTGCATAGTTTGTCTCATTTAGTTTCTGTCTTTCTTCTTTCCTCGCCTTATCGCATCTTTTCTTAATATCTAACACCACATCCCTCGGTAAAATCTTATCGCACTTTAAAATGAAATGGTTGTAGATATACTGACTGCGCATCTTGAAATTACACAATAAAAACAAAAAGAAATTAAAAAGGTAGAATGGAGGGAGAAGACTAGTTCTTTAGGGTCTGCTAGGGAAAGACCAATCTAACCCCACTCTTAAAGATAAGAATAAAAATCGAGAATGGAGTTTAAAACCTTAGAGTTACCCTGAATTTATTTGTCCTTAGGGTAGAAGGTGATTTCGTCTCTTTCCTAGTATTGATTTCTTCAAAGTATAACTTGAGACTGTGTCCGTTCACTTTGAAAGTTCCACCGTCTTTACCATACAACTCTGCATATCCAGATGGAAAAACCCGTTTTATTATATATGGCCCAGTCCATCGGGATCTAAGTTTACCAGGTGAAAACTTGAAACGTGATTGGAATACCAATACTTTATCCCCTTGTTCAAATTCTTTCTTTTTTAATCGTGCATCGTGCCATACTTTAGTTTTTTCTTTATATATTTTAGAATTTTCGTAGGCTTGTAATCTTAATTCATCTAGTTCGTTAAGTTGTAATAACCTATTTTCTCCGGCTTGTACAAGGTCAGTATTACATTCTCTCATAGCCCAGTATGCCTTGTGTTCAACTTCAACAGGTAGATGACACGCTTTACCGTATACAAGTCTAAATGGTGTGGTACCTATTGGTGTTTTATACGCAGTCCTAAAATCCCACAACGTGTCATCTAACTTGCGTTGCCAGATTTTAGGGTTGTTATTAACCGTCTTCTCAAGTATGCGTTTTAAGGCACGATTCGTGTTCTCCACTTGACCACTTGTTTGCGGGTGGTACGGAGTAGAGAAACGATGAGTTACGCCATACTTCTTCAACACCTTTTCAAGAAGGTTGTTGGTAAAATGTGTTCCTCGGTCGGATATGAGTGCTTTTGGGATTCCAAAGCGTGAGAAGAGATTTTTCAAGAAGTTTACCACCACCCTAGCATCATTTGTAGGCAAAGCTTTTGCTTCAGCCCACTTGGATACATAATCAACGGCTACTAGTATGTACTTGCACTTATGTGAACTTGGAAATGGTCCCATGAAATCTATTCCCCAAATGTCAAAGATTTCACAAACTTGGATGCCGGTTTGAGTCATCTCATCCTTTTTCGTGATGTTGCCCGTTCGTTGGCATGCATTACAAGTCCGAACGAAATTATGGGCATCTTTAAAGATCGTGGGCCAATAAAAGCCCGAATCAAGGATTTTTCTTGCAGTGTGGTTTGGTCCGAAATGACCGCCGGTTGGCCCTTGATGGCAATGCTCAAGAATTTGTTGAGCTTCTTGTCCGTACACAAAACGGCAAATTATTTGATCCGCACCAACACGAAATAGGTCTGGGTATTCCCAGAAATATGACTTCAAATCTGCAAAGAATTTCTTCTTTTGCTGATAAGTAAGTCCTTTTTGTAGAATGTCTGAAGCAAGATAGTTTGCAAAATGGGCAAACCATGGGATTTCAGATTCTTTTTCAACCCTCATTAGAGATTCGTCAGGAAATGTATCTTTGATGTTCTAGTTCCTTTGACATTGTTATTACCGAAGATCGTTTTGCATTCCCTTTCCAAAGTAGCTAATTTTGTCACAGCTCCAGCAAGTCAACTCCGACTTTTCATCCGAAACAACTTAATTATAACCGCGATATATATGCGTACTCTTTATTGTTACTGGGGAACCTTTTGTATTCCACAATATTACCATCAGCGATTAATCATTCTATAAACACAATTCTCCTGAAACTACCTCGGTTTGATAACCGATGACCCAGATCAGTTAACTTTGAAAATGCTGACGAAGCAGCATGTTGTAGATGATCTTAATGGCCAAAAGTTTGATGATAAAGAAAGGAGTGTTAGGAACGCTCGATAGAAAATTTAGTACCGAAAAGCGGATTATGCGAAACTATGAAGAAAGCCGTGGACAAATCACAAAGAATAAGTTTGCCTTCAAAGAATCCAAATGATTCTGTGCCTGCTGAAATCGTTAGAAAACATCTTATTTCTCATTCTAAAGCTTCACAGACAAATCTTCTTCATCATCCATTGATATTAGAAATTCTAAGATATTCTCGTATGTTCTATTATAAATATCCTCCATATTTCTGGCGATATTTTCACAACTATTCTTATCTGAGATCATTTATCTCTCCGTAATATCTGCAACATAAAAGAAACTGTGTTAGTTTCTAAATTCTGAAACCTTCGAGTTTAAAATATGAATGTTTTGGAGTAGTGTTGGGAACTGAAGCATGGATTAGTATAATATAATGACACTTGATCAACGTCATTATATTACAGTAAGTCATGCTGAGTTTCTAATAAAGCATGATGATTCACAGTACCGTCATCATGTGCCATTTACACGACTCTTACATTCTATCTAATCTCTAAACATATCAAGAGAATATTTTTCTGGATGACTCGGTCATCTCCAGGGTATTCTGGTAATTTAACAAATCAAAATCGTTCTATTACCATTTTCTTCTTAGAGCATTAGCTTTGTTCATTCTGAATTTCATATCTATGAATTCTGGACCATTACTCGCTTGACTCGAAGTCGGGAAGAGAAAACGAAAGCATAAAGCTCCGAAAAATAAGGAAGAATATAAACTCCGATAATAACCCCAAAATTACAAACCGTGTATATCGATGCAGATAGCAATATAGAGACACGGGAGAATTAGAAACACTATAAACACAAGAGTATAGTAGAAGTAAATAGATTCTTCTGGTTGTAGATGAAAAAGAAGAATGACAGATATAAAAGTTAGGAGTATATCAAGAATCAGGACTGGATGGAGCATATTGATGAATGCTTTAAAGTAAGAATCAAGGGAGAAAGAATAGAAGGTGTGAGTCGTGGAAAATAAGGAAACGAAGGGGTGAATTTATAGTGAAATATCCGACAGAGCAATCGAAACAGATTATTGCATATAATCAAAGAAGATCCTGATTTCCTTAATCACCAAAGAACCAAATCTTATTACGTAAGATTCTCTTTAAATCCCTTAAATCCCGGAAATCAATCATAACTACGTCATCGGTTAAGACGAATATATTTTACTCATCTCACTCTTTTACGATAGTCTCATTTATATTCTTCGCATAATCGAATCGTTTTATCTACATTACTCAATGATGATAAAACTCCATTATCACCTTATATTTGTCATGAAAACCATCTTATTGTTATCCATAACAACCTCTATCAAATTTCGGGGACGAAATTTCTTTAACGGGTAGGTACCGTAATGACCCGGAATTTTCTGACCAAATTATACTTATGAGATTAATATTTACATAAATTAAACCATACCAACATGATAAGCAATCCAAATTGTTGAGACTTGTGTTTTTGAAAAGAGTTTTACACAACGTTTGACCGTCCAATATGTAACATCCCGCCTTTTTCCATTTACTTTTCCGTTATACTAATTTAAACTCCGTTATATGTTTATAACATCTCCCGTTAATACGCGTTTTAAATTATCTCGTTTAGGTAATTCACGCACCCGATTCAAATTAGAGGGACTAAACTTGCCAAGAGGCCAAAGATTTGACTAGGTCAACTAGTCAAACCTTCAACCTCCTCCTCTCATTTCAACATCTCCATCTTTCTTCTACTCCCTTTTTCTCTCAAGAACACCAACAAGAATTCATCATCTAAATTCGGATTAGGAAGCTAGCAACAAAACAAATTACAAATTCGTGATCCTTGCATCTTCCTCTTCGATTCCATACCGATTTCATTACATTTGGGTAACTTTCTAAAATCACTAGATTTTGTGTTCTTGATGTTTTTAACTTATAAAAGTGTTAATTAGTGTCTATGGCTCAAGTCTAACATGAATATATGATTTATATGCTCGATCTCGTTGTTTTAGTGTAACTAGCATGAACTTGAATTTTGGTGCGTTGTCCTTGAATTTTGGATGATCATATGTTGTTAGATGTTAAAAGTTGATGTTTTAATTGTGTTACTAGCATCACTAGCTTCAATTTGATGTGTAGGTTGCTTTAGAAAACTTCATGAACTTGATTATTGATTTTGGTGAATTTGGGTTGGGGTTTGATAAGCTTGAAATGGACTTTTGATGCTTGGAATGACATGAGATGTTATTAGTAAGTGTTAGGTTGTATTGTATGCTTGATTACCTACGAAATGGCGTATTGTATGTAGGTAGTAAGTTTCCGAATCATTGATTTGTATTTATGAACTTGGATGCGGTTAATGATGAGCATTAAATGCGGTTTTGGTTGTTGTAAGTGTTGAATTGATAGACGAAATGTGTTTAGTCGTTTTCCTCGTCAAAATACCTTCCCAACGGTGTATGATACATGTTCTAGGTGTTTTCGGTTAGCAAATTGTATTTGTTTGAGTTTTGGTTCGTGCACTTGAGAGTTGCTGTAAACAGGCCTGGATACTAATCTGGACGCCGTCCAGCCTTTTGGACGCCGTCCAGGATTTCAAACTTAGACGCCATTCAGCCTTTTGGACGCCGTCCAGGCTTTCAAACTTGGACGCCGTCCAGGCATTTTGGACGCCGTCCAATATGCCTGTTCTGTTCTGTTTCGTTTTACCATTTTTCGAAAAATGTTTACTATGCTACGCACCTCCGATTCACATGTAACTTGTTCTAACACGCTCATATATGATTAAAAACCTCAGAAAAATAGTTCGGGACCCGACCCGAACGTGTTGACTTTTTCGTTGACTTTGACCCGACCTAAGTTGACTTTTAATCAAACTTAATCAAATGTTTGTGCAATCATTCTAACATGCTTTTATACTTGTACCTTGCATGAAACATGACAATTTGATTCACATGCTATTATGATCGAGTCTTAACGAGCCATATGACTAATTGAACACTTTGACCTATCGTGTTTACCGATATTGATATAAACCTATTTGTTTAGGTCAAGAATAGCATTGTTCCTTGCACACATTACTTTTTGAAGTACTTATTACTCGTGCACACAAGGTGAGATCATAGTCCCACTTTTACTCTTTTGCACTTACATTTGGGATGAGAAAACATAAACGTTTCTTTTTACTAAGTGAACACAAGTACAGGAAAACAAACATTCTACATACGAGTTTGAACAAAAATCCTCAATTCGATTATCATTAGTTACACTTGCCGGGTGTAAGCGAGAACTTATGTTATATGGCCATATGGGTTTGACAAACCCTCATTCAAACGGTTCGCTACCATTTACGAATGAAATGTATTTTCGAGAAACAGTGTATGTTCTAACACTATTGTGATGGGGTTCTATGGAAGGAATGTTAAGCATTGATAATTGGGTGCTCGTGAAACAAACTTTTGGAATGTATTACTATTATCTCATTGTTGCAAATCTTGTGGTTCACTCGTACTTACTTACTCAAACCTATGATTTCACCAACGTTTTCGTTGACAGATTTCTATGTTTTTCTCAGGTCCTTGAACGATACATGATACATGCTTCCGCTCATTATTTTGATACTTGCATTGGATGTCGAGTATATATGCATACATGGAGCGTCTTTTGGCTACTTTTAAATTGTGTCGCATAAGTTTCATTTGTACTATAACTTTGTAACGTAACTTGTGGTGGAACTATTCTTGTAAACTTTGAACAATCTTTACATTTGAAATGAATGCGACATATCTTTTGGTCAAACGTTGTTTTAAAGACTTATGACCACGTAACGGGACCTAAGTAGACGGCGCCGTCAATGACGATTTTGTCGGGTCGCTACACAATATGACCGATGATATCACGAACTATATAACATACGATAATTATACGTTTGTATATATATATGTATTTATATATATTTAACATGATTTAAGGATGGTTTAACATCTCATTGTGTACTAATGACAATGAGTTATAAGTATATTTTGAAACTACTAACTTAAGTTTTCAAAACGATAACTATACGTAACATTCTTTGATATATATACTTATAATCTATAATGCTTATACATGTATCGTATATATAATGTATTTAATCACTTTTTAAGGACTTAAATACATAAAACAATATAAGTATATTCACAAAAGATAGCTATATTTTAATTCTCGTTCCGTTTCCTCAAGATTTCTATACGTATATCTAGGGTATATGTACCCGTATCATACCCAGCTTCTATACATATTTACTATTGGTATATACACATCAAATCAACATCCTAATCAACATTATTACTGCCCTAGATGTGAGGTAACTAGGATTTGTCAAGTAGTATGAATTATTAGTAAGAAAACAAAATTAGGAATCCTTTTCTTTCTTTATAAACTAAAAACGTTTTTATAAATGAACACCATTTCTTCACTCCATTTTCTCATATATACACCCTCATTTATCTCTCAAAATACTCCTAACTTCATACTTGATCATCTCCAAGCATTTTTCCCATCATTTAGCTTCAATTACAAGCCTTAAACACCATAAGAAAACTCTTTCAAGAACATATCAAAATAACCACCCATTTGAAGAAGTTTACTTCCAACCTTTTGATCTAACTCCACCACTCTTTGATTCCAAGATTATTTCTTATCTTTTGAAGTAACTTTGTCTAAGTAATTTGAGGTAGTAACCTTGTTCATAATCTTATTCAATTCATATTCATATAGCTATCTTATTTTGTGGTATAAAATTTTAACAACAAGAACATGGTTTGAATGATTTCAAACTTGTTCGCAAACTAAATAGATCCTTCTAACTTGACTTTTAAAACACTTCAAGACCTATAATATATCATAATGATATGCTAACCTAACAAAATATAACTTGGTTTTACAAAGAACATCTTAAAAACTGAATCTACGTCGTCAGAGTGCAACCGGGGGCTGTTTTGGGTTGGATAATTAAAAACCATCTTGAACTTTGAATTGGAAGTTCATGTTCTGGAAAAATTATATTTCTTATGAATATGTTAACACATAAAAATTTCATGGTTTAACTCAAAGTGTAAGTATTTTTAGAAAAATGATCATTAAATGTTGTTTTATGATGGAAAATGATCACTTTCATAAGTTTCACCAAAGTTTTACCTATAACCTATGATTTCGAATACAAACTAAGGTATTTTCAGTTCATATTCTAAAAATTTGACTCGATCCAAGGAAGTGGCAAGTTGAACTAACAAAAACGGAGTTGTAATGAAGAAACTACGACTAAAACAAGATTAGGTATCCGAAGCTAGTTTAGCTACGAAAATATTTGGAGAAAAAGTAAATTAATCATATCTTTTCTAATTAATATGATATTTTATATATAATTACTTATGATTTGATTTTATATATTTCAGGACCACCCGTAAACAACACGAGAAGATTAATCATAAGACCTCATGATTGTACGCAACACGTCATTTGACAACACGGTACTTTATGTACGCAACACGTCATTTGACAACATGGTACCATGGGTCAAGATTAATTCTGATCAATACGAATACGATGGGGTCTTTATTTATTTTATTTAAGCAACTAATTGTGGACCACTAACATCGGACTGCTAACTACGGACTAAGAAAATATTAAAAGTATTAAAAGTATATATATATGTAACGATTACTTAAAAAGAAAATATGTTGATATATTATATATATGGTTAGGTTCGTGATATCTATCGGAGACCAAGTCGAATTAAATACCTTCAAGGCAAAAGTGAGTTTCATTTGCTCCCTTTTTAATTGCTTTTGCAATATATATTTTTGGGCTGAGAATACATGCGCTGCTTTTATAAATGTTTACAAAATAGACACAAGTACTTAAAAATATATTCTACGTTGAGTTGTACCACTGGCATATTTTCCTGTAGCTTGGTAACTACTATTTACATGGGTATTGTAAACGCAAATCATGTTGATAGATCTATCGGGCCTGACAACCCCAACCGGACTGGACGACCAGTATTCAACGGTTGCACAGTACTTCGTTTTGGTGACTACACTTGGTACGGTGTAGTGAAATTTCATAATAAAGGGAATATGCGACATTGATTAAATGTTAAGTATGGTTACCAAGTGCTCAACCACTTAGAATGCTTTACATACACTTGCGAGTGTATTATGTTTATGATTATGAAATCTTGTGGTCTATTAACATATTGAAATGATTGTTATGATAAACCTATGAACTCACCAACCTTTTGGTTGACACTTTAAAGCATGTTTATTCTCAGGTACGAATTAAGTCTTTCGCTGTGCATTTGCTCAATATAAGGACACTACTTGGAGCCGATCATCGCAATGGGACCAAATGTTGATGACTTCGTCCAGGTGGATTAGGACGGGTCCTTTCAACATTTATATCATTGTTGGAACCCCCCATCCCAAAAAATCATGCCAATCTACAAGTCATACGAAGTAACTGCTTCAAGCATAATGGTGGGTTTCTTGTGATCACCTGTAACATCCCAGGTAAACGTTCCCCGTAGCATGATATTGTCCGCTTTGCCCGTAGGCGCACAGATTTTTCTTGGCAACCACACACGATGAGCACTTTCCCAGGAGGTCACCCATCCTGGTAGTGCTCTCGCCTGAGCACGCTTAACTGCAGAGCTCTCATGAGATTTGCTGCGCTTGTGGTCCCAAAACGCGTCATGCTAGGAAAGGTCTCCACACCCTTATAAGGCATGCTTCGTTCCCCTCTCTAACCGATGTGGGACGGATGTAACACGGATGTTACAATCCTCCCCCCTAATGGGACACAGCGTCCTCGCTGTGCACGTTTGGTCCGGAACCTGGCTCTGATACCATATGTAACATCCCATGTAAACTTTCCCCGTAGCATGATATTGTCCGCTTTGCCCGTAGGCGCACGGATTTTTCTTGGCAACCACACACGACGAGCACTTTCCCAGGAGGTCACCCATCCTGGTAGTGCTCTCGCCTGAGCACGCTTAACTGCAGAGCTCTCATGAGATCTGTTGCGCTTGTGGTCTCAAAACGCGTCATGCTAGGAAAGGTCTCCACACCCTTATAAGGCATGCTTCGTTCCCCTCTCCAACCGATGTGGGACAGATGTAACACGGATGTTACACACCCTGAGTGTATTGTTCCTTTAAAGCAACTGGGCAATTCTTCCACTCCCAATGCATACAATCAATACGCCCGAACATACCCTTAAAACCATTTTTCTCCTCATGTTTACTATATAATCGTTCAACATCGTATGAATTGGGAGATCTGATGTAATTGTAACATCCCGACTTCAATTCACCAAAAAAAACGTGTACCAAAAAAAAAAAATTCTGGTGCAGCACATCTGGACGGCGTCGAGCAATGAAGGGTGGGACGGCGTCCAGCAGATCTGGACGACGTCCAATTGGCCTTCCAGCTGCTCTCCCCGGGTCCAACTTACACGAGCGGAAATCCCGCTTCCCGACACTTTTAAACGAAAACTTTTTCACAACATATCACAATATAATAAACTAAGAGGTTTTCATCATCAAAACAAGTTTTACATCACCGGGCCAACAACGGCCCGAATTACGCGTTTAGTTCAAAAATACAAGTTTCGACCATACTAGTTTAATTTCCAAACGACACTAGAGCATGGTGTTTGGGGTTAAACTACCCAAATCTTGGCCGAACTTCCAAAAACTACCCAAAAGCATCCCCTATCAAAATAAGCGGAAGACCACTAATCTAACCGAATACCTTTTCCTTTGTCCGCGCCAGAGCCTAAAAAGGTAAACAACGAGAGGGTAAGCTAAATTTTAGTGAATGCAACAATTATACATATACATATATAACCTACTTACGTGCATCACTTACATAATACGGACCACGAGCTAGCAATTCGACAATCATGCAAAACATTATGCATGTACCAATAACCGAAATTCACAATGAGCTAGCAATACCAATAGCATATAGTTCATAATTAAAATATGCCGATACAAAATTCATACAACCATGGTTAACCAATCGAACAAGGGAACGGTACTTAAAAGACCGTCGGAGTTCATAACATCCATTAGTGTTACTTAAACACCGCGTAATCACTAATCCCCCGGGTATGTCTTGAACAACGCGGCTCACTCACCCCCATGACAATGTGGCGTCTTGAACAACGCGACGAATCCACATGTCAATCAAAACAACGAGTGGTGCCTTGAACACCGCTGCATCCACTCCCATGACAATGTGGTGTCTTGAACACCGCGACATCCACATGTCAATCAACCAATGAGTAGTGTCTTAAACACCGCGATAATACTACTCGTTACTTAGAATGTGGTGTCTTGAACAACGTGACAATGCCACATTCTATACATTATATACGGACACGCATAATTATTCCACCCACCTTAACGATTCGATGATGGTTTTATACTTCCGCAAACTTCAAAGCAAAGTACCTAATATAATAAATACTTCAATCAACACACAATATAGTTGGACTAAATACCAACAATTCACTTATGTGCATTTAGTGACTTAAATGCATTAAATGCCCCATTTCACCAAAACCGCCCCTTAAGGGTCAAGACCATCATTAATCACTTAAAAGCTAGTGATTAAGGTCCAACAACACTAACTATTACACCATTAGGGTATTTCACACCCACATTTCTCAACTAGGTCAATCATTAGCCCTTTGACTAATTTAAAGTCAACATACCCATTTCGGGTCATCCACTAACTCAAATGACACCTACTAACATTAACTACAAGTGTGCTAGCGATTTACTAGGCCTTTAAGACCCATTTACATACTTTAACTTGTCAAAACCCTAGGTTAGTCATCTTTGAGTCTTCATGACCCAAAATTACCCAAAAACCCTCAAATCACTAACAAATGGGTTTTAATGTTCATCACTAGCCCAAACCCTAACCCTTAAACAATTTAAACTAAGGAAATCAAGTTTAGGACTTACCACCACAATCAAAACGTAGCTAGTGAGGAGATGAACAACTTTAATGCTCGAGATCTAACCCGAAACACGCTTCTTCTTCCTTAGATGGAGCTTTCTCACTCTAAAACTTTCCCCTCTCTCTCTCTAAACTTGAAATGGAAGGATGAGGTGGTTGATAATGGAGTGAATGAGGCTCCACCAACTGATCTAAGGCCTTAAATTCGTTCCCCAAGTGAATTTACCAAAATACCCACTTAAAATATCTAAAAACAAGGCAGCTGGCCTGCCAGCTAATCTGGACGACGTCCAGATTTCTAGACGGCGTCCAGCCCTTCACAATGGGATGGTGTCCCACCAATTTGGACGGCGTCAAAAGCACCTGGGAAAACAAGATCTTACAACTCTCCCCCACTTGAACCGGATTGCGACCTCGCAATCCAAGCAGCATGACAAGCAGGAAGATACACAAGAATAAACTCTTCGGGCTCCCAAGTAAACTCGGAACCTTTACTAAAACGCCATTGAAAGTTAAAAGTCCTAACCACTTTATTTCTCAATCTTTTGACCTTCTCATCGAGTATAGCAATCAGCTCCTCAACATACTCCAACTTATTATTTATCTCAATCTCGTCTAATGGTACCCATGATGAATCCTCCACAAGACACGTACGGAGATGGGAAACATGGAATGTATTATGGATCCCCGCAAGTTCTTCGGGTAATTCCAAACGATACGCAACTTCGCCAACCCGAGCTAAAACTTTAAATGGGCCAATAAACCGAGGAGCTAACTTTCCCCGTTTTCGAAACCAAATAATACCTTTTCATGGCAAAACCTTAAGCATCACCATGTCACCTTCTTGGAATTCGATCATTCGCCTACGTTTGTCGGCATACGACTTTTGTCTATCATGCGCCTTTTTCAAATGAGCCCGAATCATATCGATTTTGCTATTCGTTTCTAAAACCAAATCGGTACTCCCGATTTCCTTTTGTCCCACTTCACCCCAACAAATTGGAGTTCGACATCTTCGCCCATAAAGCATCTCATATGGTGGCATCCCGATACTAGTACGATAACTATTATTGTACGAGAATTCCATCAAAGGCAAGTGCTCGTCCCAACTACCACCGAAATCACAGTTGTAACTTTGGGTTTCTCACCGGTACCCAAATCCAAAGTAATCATACCATCGGAGTCAAAAGTTACACTAGCAGGTATAAGGAGGCACCTGACGTTATGTTATCCAACTCCAATTTAAAGTCTCCAAAGACTCGACCCTTACGGGGTCTACTCCCGGCGTCACACTTCACCTGACTACACGCGGTCACACAAATCTAACGAACCTTACGGCTCAACGCCCATGACTTCCTAGCGACACTCGTTAGTCACTACTCACCTAGGCCACATAGCTAGCATATTTATCTTTCAACTCAACACTAAGGGGGCGCTTGGAACAGCAAGGCTTACACCTTTCTAACTTCGTCATAACCATTAACCTGGTCACCTACATACATAAGAATAGTTAACCGCCATGACTCTACCCGTACACGAATGCGGTTAACGGAAATGCCTCACGAACGGCATACCGCGTACCCCCCCCCCCCCCAATCATAAAAGTAAAGAGTGGCTGTTAATAGCGTACAACACTCGGCACACAGTCACAAAACCGCCATCGAAATCGAACCGCCAATTAACATGTGTATATACATCATAGTATGTTATTATCGTCAAGCGTACTACCTCACTCTAGTTACGGCCTAATTGGTTTTACCATAAGTTCAACACAACAATTGGGACTATGCCTTACACGGTCTCATCATTATACGCTCGGTTAAGCTCTCGCGACTACCCCAAATCAAAAACACAACACTCTCAATAAGACGATTACACGTCACGTACTCTCACATGGTGATATAACACCCGGTGCATACTAACCCAATAACGCGCGCACACAAGTAATTAGTTGTTAAACTCACATACGAGCAACAATACACACACAATCTACAAAGCCTACGGGTCTCACTCGAATGAGCTTAACGACCCAAAACCACAACCATCTCATAAAAGAGAGACGAGGTTCACTCGTCTTGCATCTCATACCACACATATCACCAAACTTTGCTCCATCTTGAGCATACGAAGGAATTCAGATTATCCTTTGCCACTTAATCGAAACCCTATGTTCGATGTAACCGTAACAACATCGGAGTCGAATACCACGCTAGTAGGTATGAAAAAGACACCCAATGTTGGGTCCCATAGACTCCATTACCAACATTCGTCTAGATCGAACACTTTGTCTTAACAGTTCCATCAACTTTCACACGAAAGCGAACACACTCAATATCCAAAAACCAAAGCCCGTCTCCATGGCTTGGTATATACATTTTCCCAACACTAAGGAATGCTTGGTTGCACCATGTCTTACGCCCTGTAATCGTCAATCCAACTCCAACGTAGGGTAATTCCATTAGGAATGCTACCCGTAACAATACCACGTATTTACACTAATGCATTCGCACCCAAGTCGCATTCTCATGAGTTAATGACTCAAGCGCTACCCTAGTGTACCGTCATCATAATTACTAACCCCGCACTTATATGGGTACTATTGAAATATACGTTCACTCGAGACTAATTAGGTTTCGTAACGAGACTTAAGTCTCGACTTCGTAACCGAATACATCGGCACACAATAATTAATAAGGCATATTTGCATCGAAGACAAAAGTACCTGAAGCAGTATCGCTGGACTTCTGTGCTTCACTACCCATCAAGTAGTCGCGCTCTAATCTCTTAACCCGATCAGCAAACGATTTGGAACACTTCGACCTTTTGTGTCCCTCCGCCTGGCATATAAAGCACCTAATCGTGCCCACGGGTACACCCGTACAATCTCGTGCCGAATGGCCTCGCTGCAGACAATTATAACATGTAGGCACGAAACCTCGTAACTTCTTAGTCTGATTACTAGCCTGATCGGGACACTCAGACCTTTGGTGCCCTTCCTTCCGACAATAAAAACATACAGTTTTGCCCGACGGACATTCACAAGACTTATGTCCTCGTTGCCCACAATTGAAATGTCCCGTTCATATTGATTATAAACGTTCCATATTAATTGATTTCGTTGCGAGGTTTTGACCTCTATATGAGACGTTTTTCAAAGACTGCATTCGTTTTTAAAAACAAACCATAACCTTTATTTTATCGACAAGGTTAAAAGGACACCACCTAGATTATCAGAAATGATAATCTAAAAAAATATCACACTTACACACTACCAATACATATTGGTTTACAATATTAATATGTTACAACAAAGTAAATTTCGAATGCAGTTTTAAACAATATTATACAAGCATGCTGACTCCAAATCTTGTCCATATATTAGCATGCAACAGCGGAAGCTCTTTAATAATCACCTGAGAATAAACATGCTTTAAATGTCAACAAAAATGTTGGTGAGTTATATGTTTAACCTATATATTTATCAAATCGTAATAATAGACCACAAGATTTCATATTTCAATATACATCCCATACATAGAGATAAAAATTATTCATATGGTGAACACCTGGTAACCGAAATTAACAAGATGCATATAAGAATATCCCCATCATTCCGGGACATCCATCGGACATGGTATACAACTCGAAGTACTAAAGCATCCGGTACTTTGGATGGGTTTCGTTAGGCCCAATAGATCTATCTTTAGGATTAGCATCAATTAGGCGTACACTAATTCTTAAAATTAGTGATGTTCCCTAATTCTTAGGCTACCAAGCAAAATGGGCATATTCGGCTTCGATCATTCAACCATAGAAAGTAGTTTCATGTAAGATGTAGTCATTTCAGTCGAAAGAACGACGTCTTGATGACCATTTTGAAAAACATACTTCCACTTTGAGTTTAACCATGATTTTTGGAAATAGTTTCATGTTCATAAGAAAAATCATTTTCCCAGAAGAAAAACTTTTAAATCAAAGTTTATCATAGTTTTAATTATCAAACCCAAAACAGCCCGCGGTGTTACTACGACGGCGTATGTCCGGTTTTACGATGTTTTTCGTGTTTCCAGGTTTTAAATCATTAAGTTAGCATATCATATAGATATAGAACATGTGTTTAGTTGATTTTAAAAGTCAAGTTAGAAGGATTAACTTTTATTTGCGAACAAGTTTAGAATTAACTAAACTATGTTCTAGTGATTTCAAGTTTAAACCTTCGAATAAGGTAGTTTTATATATATGAATCGAATGATGTTATGAACATAATTACTACCTTAGGTTTTGTGGATAAACCTACTGGAAATGATAAAAATAGATCTAGCTTCAAAGGATCCTTGGATGGCTTGAAAGTTCTTGAAGCTGAATCATGACACGAAAACAAGTTCAAGTAAGATTTCCACTCGAAATAAGATTGTTATAGTTATAGAAATTGAATCAAAGTTTGAATATGAGTATTACCTTGTATTAGAAAGATATCTTACTGTAAATATGAAAGATTTCTTGAGGTTGGATGATCACTTTAAAAGATTGAAAGTAAGCTAGCAAACTTGGAAGTATTCTTGATTTTATGAAACTAGAACTTATAGAATTTATGAAGAACACTTAGAACTTGAAGATAGAACTTGAGAGAGATCAATTAGATGAAGAAAATTGAAGAATGAAAGTGTTTGTAGGTGTTTTTTGTCGTTAGTATATGGATTAGATATAAAGGATGTGTAATTTTGTTTACATGTAAATAAGTCATGAATGATTACTAATATTTTTGTAATTTTATGAGATACTTTGTAACAACCCGGAATTTTCCAACATTTAATTATTAATATTTATTATTAATACTTGTGTTTTAATGAATGTATTGTTTATATACATTTACTTGTTATCGCGATTGACTTTTATTTGCCCGACACATCTTTGTGACACATGAACTTTTCACGAATAATATTTAGAATATTATTTACATTCATGATTAATTTTTATTAATCATTTTTGATTAACTAAGGTTACTAGTTAATTACTTGGGCTTTAATTGGATTAACTTGTTAATTACTTGAACTTGGGGTTTTATTAATGTTAATGGAATTAGAAGCCCACCCTACTTATCTTAATGGACTAATTAGCCCACCTCATTATGCAAGTATTACTTTAAGGCTTAACTAGATTGATTAGTGCATATGGAATCTAGTTACTACATACTTACACCTTGTTCCAACACCATGCAACCTTATTACCATTTTTTGAGCCAAATACATGAAGTAACTAGTGGACTTTTTCCTTCCCCTTCCCCTTGTGAAAACCGTCGGCCAACCTTGAGTAGAGGGAGGTTTTTGTTTCAATTTTTGTGATACTTATTCTCTAGTATTACTTCATTATTCTCACACACAAACTTACATTTTCTTTCTCTCATCTCATTTGCTCTCTAACTTGTAAGTATCAAGTTTATTTTCCTTTCTTTTTCTCTCATGAAAACCGAAGCACTCATCATCATTCTTACTAGTTTCATCACTTGTTATTGCTTAATGTTTACTTACTAGTTGTTTGTTGTTGATTAAGAACCAAACTGTAACAGACTGAAACCCGGGCTAGTTGTAAGTTGCCTATTTTGCCCTTAGGGTTTGTGCTTAGTCTTAAGTGCTTTTATTTTAATTATTTTATTAGTATTTTATTATAATTGTGTTGTGACCAGTTTGTGACAAGGGTCCCAGAACAGGTTGGTTTATTTAATTTGGACTCCGTTAGGACCGCCTAAGGAGATACGAAAGGTTATCAGATAAGATAACTGGTAAATGTAACATCCCGTGTTTTTCCGTTAAAATTTAATTTTAACACCGTCTTTTTTTTTTTTATAATATCTTTCGTTATTTAAATTCGTAGTTTCCATTGACTAACGTTCATAATATTCCCGTTATTTAATTATAACATCACTCGTTTACTCGAGCGTTTTTAAAATATTCGTTTGGTTAATTCCCGCACCCGCTTTGAAACTTGAGGGACCAAAGTTGGCTAGTGGGCAAACTAGTTGACTAGGTCAACTAGTCAACCCACCACTACCACCACACATTCAATCCCACCTTCTTCCTCTTTTCTCTCTACTTCCCTTTTATGAACACAAAACCCTCAAACACAAATTCATCATCTAAAACCGAATCATGGAGCAAACATCAAAACAAATTGTACTTTTGGAATCCTCGTTTCATCCTCTTCGATTTGATACTAGTCTCATGGCATGGGGTAAGAATTTCTCATGAAACCCTAACTTGTTAAATTCGTTTTTAGACTTGTCAAGTGGTTAATTAGTGTCTATGGCTCGTAGGGATGTCGTGTATGTAATTTGTATGCTCGTTCTTCGTGTTTTGAAAATATGACATGAACACCCAAATGGGTCTAGCTTAATCTTGAGTTTTGGTTGCTCAAATGATGTTATAAGATAAAGTGTATGTGTTAAAAGTGTTAGTTACTTCATTAGCTTCGTTTTGATATGTTGGATGATGAAAAACTAGCTCAATAACATGAAATGTGTTTTTGGTGAATCGATTATCGTTTTGGTAGGAACTTGATGCGGTTGAATGCTAGTTGAGACACTTGTTTGAATGTATGCTAGTTAACTAGTTAAATTGTATGCGTAAATAGCTTCGAAATGGTGTGATGTATGCTAGCGTTTGATTAGTGAATCATAAGTCTCATTGTGTCGAAATTGATTTTGAAACGATAACGTGACTAGTGATTTTGACGTAGTAAATGTTTATTGAAACTTGGAATATGCGTCTAGTTGCAATGTATGCGTTATTACCTTCAAAACGGCATATCGTATGTGTAAATTGGATTCCCAAATCATAAAATACGTTTTACGAACTTGAAACTTTGAAAATGGACTTTTATTGATCAATTGACGAGTTTTCGGTTATTGTAAATGATGTTTTTGATTGATGATATGTGGTTAGTTGTATTCCTCGTCAAAATACCTTTTCGACGATATATGATAGGCATTATAAGTGTTTGCGGGTCAAGAGTTGGGTTGGAAAATGTTTTGGTTCGTGCATACTTGGAAAAACTGACCAGAAATCTCTGCCCAGATGGTGGCGCGGCGCGCCCCATCCCCGCGCGGCGCGCGGATTGGCCTGGCCAGATTCTGCTTTGTTTGGCGCATTTCACTCGAAATGTTTGACTAGCTATCGACCTCCGATTCACATGAAACTTGTTTTAATATACTTGTATATGAATATTTAGCATAGAAAAATAGTTCGGGACCCGACCCGAACGCGTTGACTTTTTCGTTGACTTTGACCAAGTTTGACCTTTAGTCAAACTTAACCAAACTTTTATACAATCATTCTAACGTGCTTTTATACTTGTTTCTTGTATGAAACTTGACAATGTGATTCACATGCCATACTTAATCGAGTCGTAACGAGCCATAGGACTAATTGAACACATTTCACCCGACTTTGTGTCGTAACCGGTTAATTGATATAACTTACTTGTTTAGGTCAAGGCTAAGCAACTATCATGCACACGTTTACTTTGTGAAGTACTTTTATACTCGTGCACTCGAGGTGAGATCATAGTCCCACCTTTTCAACAACTTTTATACTTTTAAATCGTGGGCTGAGAAAACATTTACTTTGTTACATCTTGTACCGCTTACTTTTATGTTTTGAACACAAGTGTGAAAACAAACATTCCACGTGCGAGTTAGAACAAAAATGCCTCAATTCGATTATCATTAGTTACACTTGCAGGGTGTAAGCGAGAACTTATATTGTGTGGCCATACGGGTTTAACAAACCCTCATTCGGACGGTTCGCTACCGTTATGCGGATGAAATATATTTTTGTGTTTTAGTGTGGGTTCTAGCACTGTGTGATGGGGTAACGTTGGTTAAGTCTTGATAATTGGGTGCTCGCGAACAATACTTTTGGAATGCAAACGATTTTGATAATCAACTATGGGAATACTAAATCTTGTGGTTCAAAAACAACGTTTACAAATACATCTATGATTTCACCAACGTTTTTCGTTGACAGTTTTCTATATGTTTCTCAGGTTCATACTTGGCTACTTGATACATGCTTCCGCACTCTTTGATTACTTGATTGGAGTCAACCATGCATGCATACGCTAGGGATAGCACTTTTGGATTCAAACTTTTGTTTACATACTTACGCTATTTGTAGCAACTGTGTTTTTCAACTTATATTATGTCGCAAGTTATTTCATTTATACTTTATGACTTTTGTAAACTTAGACTTGTTGTCGAACGGTTTTGTAAACTAAACTTGCAAGTCTTGTACCTTTCAAATGAATGCGACATAATTTTGGTCAAAAGAGTCTCATATAGGGACTACGACCACGCAACGGGACCTAAGTTAACGGCGCCGTCAATAACGGTTTTGGTCGGGTCGTTACAAGTGGTATCAGAGCGTTGGTTGTAGGGAACTAGGACGTGCATTAGTGTGTCTAACAGAGTCGTTAGGACGCATTAGTGAGTCTAGACTACAACCGGATAGTTAGCATGTTCATTCTGACATACATTTGCTATAGATAGCACTTACTTGACTACTTGTGCATTATACTTGAATCATTCTTAGGAAAACTTTTTAATGGTATCAACCTTCATCATACGAACTCGTATTCCGCCACTTTTGGTAACACACGTGGATTCATGATTCATACGCGTGAGAATGACGACGACTTCATTAGTCACACTAGTTCGGGAAACGCTTCTTTAGGGTTGCACTAATCCTTTCGATTCAAATACGAGTCACGTTAGAGACGTCGTTACACTTTGTTTATTTTAAACTTCACGATTACACGAACTTGAATCTATAGAGTGATGTGGGAATGGAGGTATGAGTTAGCGTAATATAACGACACTCGATCAACGTGGTTATATTACGGTAAGACATACCAAAGTTCTAGTGATACGTGATGGTGGTTAGACTCGATCAACCTAAACACCACCATGTGCCATGTACATGACTTCATCCTTTCATGTTTGGACATCTGAAAACTCCGAGAATATTGATAACAACCATACCGGGGACACACCTTCGACTTTTGTCAAACTGTATTTATGCTTCCGAATGAATTACCGATTCCTCTCGGCTTCAACCGTATGTTACACGTGTATACTAGCTCGTCCTCGCACAGTCTTATTGACTAATTACAATTTACTCGTTATGCTCGCACTGAGGCGGAAACTTCTCTCTCACCACACTCGTACTTCCGGTTCAGGAAATCTTTATTCTAAACTCTCAATGGAGGGAGGGACTCTCCACGTTATACTAGTATTCACCTCGAGGGTGAATAGTTCCGACGAACGTTTTTCTTTCAGAAACCGAGGAGAACTTGCCCCGACGAACGTTTTTGGAAACCGATGAATCTTCCGCGACGCGAATGTCTTGAGAAACTTTTCCTAGCTAACGTTTTCCATTCCTAGCAAACTTGTTTGATATGCCTTAAGGAAATGTACCTCGTTTCGGATCGAGATCCTCGTTTCATTTCTAGACTTACAAAAAGCCTCGGGACCCCGTTTAGACATGAGTACCGCGTACCATCCACAACCCGACGGACCGAACAAACATGCGATTTAAGTCTTGAAAACCATAATACGAATTTGTATTACCAACTTCAAATTTTCTTGAGAAACGTCTTTGCCTTTAATCAAACTCTCTTACTACAAAATTTTCATTCGAGTATTGACGCCACGCCTTCGAAACCTTATATGACCGGAAACGTCATTCTCCTTTTGTCGAACCAAGTAAACGATGACCAATTCACCGGGACTGGGATTATGCATGAGCGACCGAGAAAACTTATCCATATCCAAGAAAGACCCAACACGACTCGTTGTCGCCAAATGAGCTACGCCGATTTAGACGTAAACATTTCAAATTCCACGTGGGAAACCGCGTCACGTTAAGAGTCGCACCTTGGAAAGGTGCAATCCGTTTCGGGAAACGTAGGAAGCTAAATCCGCTATATTTCGATCCTTTAAATTCTTGGGGCGTTTTGGACCCGTCGCTAGCCGTTTAGACTTTTCCGACTCATTTTGGGTCTCCGTTATCCTACATTCGATGTATCAACTCAAAGACGTGTTTTGCGAAACGAGAACTTGTTATCTTCTTTGATGAACTCGCTATCGACGATAAACCTCACTTCCTAGGAGGACCGGAAACCATAAAATCATGGAACCAAACCTTAAAACAACATACGACCCCGACCTTCAGGTTCGTTGAAATACCCAAGGACGTACCTTCCCTCACTCGTAGAATCGGCAACACAAGACCTCGATGAAGATTCAACAACTACTACTTCCAACTAAATTTCGGGACGAAATTTCTTTTGAGGTGTGGATAATGTAACATCCCGTGTTTTTCCGTTAAAATTTAATTTTAACACCGTCTTCTTTTTTTTTTTTATAATATCTTTCGTTATTTAAATTCGTAGTTTCCATTGACTAACGTTCATAATATTCCCGTTATTTAATTATAACATCACTCGTTTACTCGAGCGTTTTTAAAATATTCGTTTGGTTAATTCCCGCACCCGCTTTGAAACTTGAGGGACCAAAGTTGGCTAGTGGGCAAACTAGTTGACTAGGTCAACTAGTCAACCCACCACTACCACCACACATTCAATCCCACCTTCTTCCTCTTTTCTCTCTACTTCCCTTTTATGAACACAAAACCCTCAAACACAAATTCATCATCTAAAACCGAATCATGGAGCAAACATCAAAACAAATTGTACTTTTGGAATCCTCGTTTCATCCTCTTCGATTTGATACTAGTCTCATGGCATGGGGTAAGAATTTCTCATGAAACCCTAACTTGTTAAATTCGTTTTAGACTTGTCAAGTGGTTAATTAGTGTCTATGGCTCGTAGGGATGTCGTGTATGTAATTTGTATGCTCGTTCTTCGTGTTTTGAAAATATGACATGAACACCCAAATGGGTCTAGCTTAATCTTGAGTTTTGGTTGCTCAAATGATGTTATAAGATAAAGTATATGTGTTAAAAGTGTTAGTTACTTCATTAGCTTCGTTTTGATATGTTGGATGATGAAAAACTAGCTCAATAACATGAAATGTGTTTTTGGTGAATCGATTATCGTTTTGGTAGAAACTTGATGCGGTTGAATGCTAGTTGAGACACTTGTTTGAATGTATGTTAGTTAACTAGTTAAATTGTATGCGTAAATAGCTTCGAAATGGTGTGATGTATGCTAGCGTTTGATTAGTGAATCATAAGTCTCATTGTGTCGAAATTGATTTTGAAACGATAATGTGACTAGTGATTTTGACGTAGTAAATGTTTATTGAAACTTGGAATATGCGTCTAGTTGCAATGTATGCGTTATTACCTTCAAAACGGCATATCGTATGTGTAAATTGGATTCCCGAATCATAAAATACGTTTTACGAACTTGAAACTTTGAAAATGGACTTTTATTGATCAATTGACGAGTTTTCGGTTATTGTAAATGATGTTTTTGATTGATGATATGTGGTTAGTTGTATTCCTCGTCAAAATACCTTTTCGACGATATATGATAGGCATTATAATTGTTTGCGGGTCAAGAGTTGGGTTGGAAAATGTTTTGGTTCGTGCATACTTGGAAAAACTGACCAGAAATCTCTGCCCAGATGGTGGCGCGGCGCGCCCCATCCCCGCGCGGCGCGCGGATTGGCCTGGCCAGATTCTGCTTTGTTTGGCGCATTTCACTCGAAATGTTTGACTAGCTATCGACCTCCGATTCACATGAAACTTGTTTTAATATACTTGTATATGAATATTTAGCATAGAAAAATAGTTCGGGACCCGACCCGAACGCGTTGACTTTTTCGTTGACTTTGACCAAGTTTGACCTTTAGTCAAACTTAACCAAACTTTTATACAATCATTCTAACGTGCTTTTATACTTGTTTCTTGTATGAAACTTGACAACGTGATTCACATGCCATACTTAATCGAGTCGTAACGAGCCATAGGACTAATTGAACACATTTCACCCGACTTTGTGTCGTAACCGGTTAATTGATATAACTTACTTGTTTAGGTCAAGGCTAAGCAACTATCATGCACACGTTTACTTTGTGAAGTACTTTTATACTCGTGCACTCGAGGTGAGATCATAGTCCCACCTTTTCAACAACTTTTATACTTTTAAATCGTGGGCTGAGAAAACATTTACTTTGTTACATCTTGTACCGCTTACTTTTATGTTTTGAACACAAGTGTGAAAACAAACATTCCACGTGCGAGTTAGAACAAAAATGCCTCAATTCGATTATCATTAGTTACACTTGCAGCGTGTAAGCGAGAACTTATATTGTGTGGCCATACGGGTTTAACAAACCCTCA
Organism: Rutidosis leptorrhynchoides; assembly: GCF_046630445.1. Lineage (NCBI taxonomy): Eukaryota > Viridiplantae > Streptophyta > Magnoliopsida > Asterales > Asteraceae > Rutidosis > Rutidosis leptorrhynchoides. The sequence continues at coordinate 447,528,317 of NC_092337.1, read as the reverse complement.
TTCGGACGGTTCGCTACCGTTATGCGGATGAAATATATTTTTGTGTTTTAGTGTGGGTTCTAGCACTGTGTGATGGGGTAACGTTGGTTAAGTCTTGATAATTGGGTGCTCGCGAACAATACTTTTGGAATGCAAACGATTTTGATAATCAACTATGGGAATACTAAATCTTGTGGTTCAAAAACAACGTTTACAAATACATCTATGATTTCACCAACGTTTTTCGTTGACAGTTTTCTATATGTTTCTCAGGTTCATACTTGGCTACTTGATACATGCTTCCGCACTCTTTGATTACTTGATTGGAGTCAACCATGCATGCATACGCTAGGGATAGCACTTTTGGATTCAAACTTTTGTTTACATACTTACGCTATTTATAGCAACTGTGTTTTTCAACTTATATTATGTCGCAAGTTATTTCATTTATACTTTATGACTTTTGTAAACTTAGACTTGTTGTCGAACGGTTTTGTAAACTAAACTTGCAAGTCTTGTACCTTTCAAATGAATGCGACATAATTTTGGTCAAACGAGTCTCATATAGGGACTACGACCACGCAACGGGACCTAAGTTAACGGCGCCGTCAATAACGGTTTTGGTCGGGTCGTTACAGTAAATACCCGTGTGTTGTGGGGTATGGGTTTTAATACCCACTTAAGAGTGTAAACTGCTTCTATTTTCTCATTTCTAGACTTTTCTCAAACAAGTACGTACCAAACTTATCTCATCTCAAACCCTAATTGATCTAAGTCTTAAATTGGATTATGAGGCTTTAAGGATTGATTCATATCATCCTTGTGATCATTTATCCAGGTTTGTTAGCTTGAATTTGTGCTTTAATTCATAGAAATTGGGTTTTTGGTGTAAATGGGTTTTTGATGAATTTTGAGCTTGAATCGTCATATTATGTGTTTGTATGTGTTAATTGATGTTAGAAATAGGTTGTATACATGTTTAGTAGCTTCCATGTGCTTAAAAACGGATCAAAAACACTCAAAAATCGAGTTTTGGGCGAAAAATGTTCGAAATCAGCGTAAGTATTCGAATCAGTTGCTACAGTGTTTGCTACAGTATTTTGCTACAGTATTTTGCTACAGTACCCGAACTGCTACAGTATCACTATTTGCTACAGTATCACTATTTACTACAGTATCACAATTTGCTACAGTGTCACTATTTGCTACAGTGTGCGGTATTTGCTACAGTACCACTATTTGCTACAGTCCCGAGTTGCTACAATACCCGTGTTGCTACGGTACCGAGTTTCTACAGTGTTCGGAAATCACTATTTGCTACAGTACCTTTTATGAAATTGAAACGGGCGTAACTTTCAAACCGTAACTCCGTTTTTGATGAATCAAATATCGTTGGAATCATATTGAAGAGTACTTTTCAATGATGAACTTTTAAGAAACTAGATCAAACTATTTTTAGGTCGAAAAAGGAGTTTTAGTGTGTATGTCGTGTTTTGCACGCACCTGTATGCCATTATTGAATGGAGTCATAATGTAGACTCATAAAATTATGAATATATGGTGTTATGACCTAGTTAATCATATGAAATGATTATATTATTTATTGGATATGTATATTAACTTTGTTTGTGTTGTTCTCAGGTTATAAGGACAAGGAGGAAGCTCATAAATAATAACTGAGCAGTTGCTGGTAATTGGTGAGTGGGTCTATCTCCGGATAGAGTTTAAGTAGCATATCATGCTACTGTGGTTGACTCTTTTACCATGCATAGTGTAGAAATTGCCATGTTAGAATGATATAGTATGCCTGATGTTGTATGTGATTTATGTGTACACTGTGTGAATGACACCAGTCGGGCCTAGGGAGACTGGGGACTCGAAACCGTGCCTAGGAGAGGTTAGAGTCCGTATGAGGTCAACCGTGCCTAGGGGAGGTTGGGTCCATAGGCTACTGATTGTAGAGTATAGTGTGAATGATGCATCCCCTGCATCTGGATAACTATATTGTGAATTGAGTAGCAGGGACATCGGTAGACTCAAGTCCGATCAGCTAGGAGTCGTGTGCTCGTACAAGCCGCCGATCCTCGTATTGTCTTATTGTATGCTAGTTGATAGTTAGCATGTGTTGTTGTTAGTATATAGCTTGTGTGTGACATAAGCTATATCTGTTAGATAGATTCCATTCACTTAGCGGTGCGCTAATCCCCCACATATTCTCCCCTTGCAGGTTTAGGTACTGCCAGTCGGGAAGGGTGCTATTGCAGAAGACATGTTTGACAACCCAACTCTAATGTGGACTTTTGTATAAATAATGTTTTGTGATAACGTAACACCGTTGTGTAAACTTAAACGTAATGACGTGACTTATATTGTGTTTGTTAATAAAGTCTTCCGCTGTGTATTTAAAAAAAAATGGCCGGTGTTACAAGTTGGTATCAGAGCATGGTTTGGCAGCAAATACGTGTGTGTATTTTGTTCCCAAACCCTGAGGCAAGTCAAACATGTCTGTGGGAGTGGGGGCTAAGTGAAAATAGGATATACGTGTGTTAGTTGTGATTGAACTAACTGTTATCCACTAAGCTTTTGTGTGAGCTGTTTTGTAGCACAGGTATGGCTGATAGAAATGCAACTGGCCCATCTAACCCCGGAACATTCAGAGCACCAGAAGAAGGTGTTGAGTCAGATGATGATCAGAGTAGTTACATCCTTCAGTTAGAAAGCAAGCTAAAAGAGGCCGAGGACAAAATTAATGAGCTTGAATTGGCGAGGCATTCTGGAAATGATGATACACCACCTGGATTCCCAACCGCGCAATCCCAAACGATACCTAATGTGCCCCAGAACCAGTTTCAGAATCAAATACCTAACCAATATTATATGCCACCACAAAACACCTTTACTTACCAAAATCCCATGATGATGAATCCATACCAAATGCAAATGTTCCATCAACCTTACATGCAACCACCCAAAAGATGTACGTATAAGAACTTTCGTGATTGCAAACCCTCCAAGTTCTCTGGAAGTACTGATCCGACTGTAACTCTCAATTGGTTGCGAGAAGTTGAAAGGGTATTTGAAGCGTGTCAGTGTGAACCCGAGCTGAAGGTAACATATGCTAGTAGACTGTTGAAAGGTAGGGCTATGATTTGGTGGGATTCTTTGATTTCTAGTATATCAAAAGAGCAAGTGGGTATGATCACATGGGAGCAGTTTCATGGGAAGGTGTGTGAACAATATTGTAATCCATTTGATATGAACCGAATCAAGACTGAGTTTCTTGAAATGAAGATGACACCTCAAATGACGATCGATGAGGTAGTAGAGAAGTTTATGGATAAACTGAGGTTTGTACAACAATGGGTGTCAGATGAAGCGTCTCGTATCCAGCATTTTGTTAATATCATTCTGCCTGAGTACAGAACTTTTGTTAGAACAGCTACATCATTGGCTCAAGCTGTTGTGATGGCTAAGATGGTAGAAAGTGATGTTCAGGCTGCCAGAAACAGAATGTTTGGTAATGTGCTACAACAAGGTGGGCAAGTATCTGGTCAATCAGGATCTAAATTCAAGAAGTCTAGTGGGTTTAAATCGAAGGGTAAAAGTGTTCAGAGTAGTACTGGATCTGGATCAGGTAAAGGGAATTGGTGTCACACGTGTCGATCTTCTCACAGTGGTCAGTGTTCTGAGGCTACAAGAAGATGCTTAAAGTGTGGTGTTGTTGGGCATGAGTCTTCAGCATGCCCGTATCCGAATAGTGTGTGTTGGAGTTGTTACAAACCAGGGCATCGTGCAATTAGTTGTCCGTCGAAGAGTGGTAGTTCCGGGGCAGGGTCAGGGGCGCGTTCAGCATCAGCTGGAGGGTCAACTGCCTCGAGTGGGCAGAAGAGGAAGAACCCTCCAACAGCAGAGGCTAGAGATTTTCAGATGTCGGTGGAAAATGCTGTGGCAACCGACGAAGTAATCACCGGTATGTTTCTAATCAACTCAATACCTGCTCGCGTATTGTTTGATTGTGGTGCCAATAGGTGTTTTATGTCCCTAGATTTCTGTGCTAAGTTGAATTTACCAGCTACTATGTTACCCAAGCCGGTTAGTGTAGAAGTAGCTGATGGTAAGACCACACCCGTCACAACCTATGTGACTGGGGTTTGTATAGAGATCGAAGGGAAGTCTTTCCCGGTGACTTGTTTAGTGTTACCTATTCCTAGCTTTGATGTAGTACTAGGAATGGATTGGTTGAGCTCGCTTAGGGCTAATATTAAGTGTGATAGGAAAATGATTACCTTTCGTTCGACCGATGGAACCCGTGTTGTGGCCCGAGGGGAGCGGGGAGGGTATAATTTTCTGTTGATAACCATGATGAAAGCGAAAAAGTCGATGGCAAAGGGTTGTGAATCATTTCTTGCATATGCGATTGATGCAAAGAAAGAAAAGAAAACAGTGGCCGATATTCCGATAGTATCAGAATTTCCCGAAGTGTTCCCAGATGAGTTACCAGGTCTGCCGCCGGTAAGGGAAGTTGAATATCAGATTGAATTGGTTCCTGGAACAACTCCAGTTGCAAAAGCTCCATACCGATTAGCGCCGTCTGAAATTCGTGAAATGATGTCACAGATTCAAGAACTATTAGATTGTGGGTTTATCCGACCGAGTTCTTCACCGTGGGGTGCTCCGGTATTGTTTGTTAAAAAGAAAGATGGGTCAATGCGTATGTGTATTGATTATCGTGAATTGAACAAAAGAACAGTGAAGAATAAGTATCCGTTACCTCGAATAGACGATTTGTTCGATCAGTTACAGGGTGCTTCATTCTTTTCTAAGATAGACTTACGATCCGGATATCATCAGGTTCGTGTTGCTGAATCAGATATACCAAAAACAGCGTTCAGAACAAGGTATGGTCATTATGAATTTCTTGTCATGCCGTTTGGGTTGACGAATGCGCCAGCAATCTTCATGGGTCTAATGAATAGAGTGTGTCGCCCGTTCTTAGATAAGTTTGTGATTGTGTTTATAGATGATATACTAGTGTATTCAAAGACCGAAAGTGAACATGCTGAACATCTGAGACAGGTTTTGAACATGTTGAAACGTGAACAACTATTTGCAAAATTTTCAAAGTGTGAATTTTGGTTACGTGAAGTGCAGTTTTTGGGTCATGTGATTTGTGCCGAAGGTATAAAAGTTGATCCGACAAAGATAGAAGCAGTAATGAATTGGAATTCTCCGAAGACTCCGACTGAGATTAAGAGTTTTCTGGGATTAGCCGGTTATTATCGCAGATTTATCAAGGATTTCTCGAAAATAGCAGGTCCGTTGACTAAGTTGACTCGTAAAGATGTAGCCTTTCGATGGACTGATGAACAGGAAAAGGCTTTTCAGATTTTGAAACAGCTACTGTGTCAGGCACCAGTGTTAGCTTTACCAGAAGGTTCAGACAACTTCGTGGTATACTGTGATGCATCATATGCTGGGTTGGGTTGTGTATTAATGCAAAGAGATAAAGTAATCGCCTACGCCTCGCGACAGTTGAAAGTTCATGAGAAGAATTATCCAGTGCATGATCTTGAAATGGCTGCAGTAGTGTTTGCTTTGAAACTGTGGAGACACTATTTGTATGGAACCCATTGTGTTATATGTACAGATCACAAGAGTTTGCAGTATATCTTCTCACAGAAAGAATTGAATATGCGTCAGAGACGATGGCAAGAGTTGATCAAAGATTACGATTGTGAAATTAAATACCATCCGGGTAAGGCAAATGTGGTTGCAGATGCGTTAAGTCGTAAAAAGTCAAGTGAAAATGTGAAATTTCTTCGTTTGAATATAACTTCAGATTTGATTAACAGCTTAAAAACCATTCAGGCCTGTGCTTTAGAGGACGAACATATTAAATCTGAACAAATGACCAAACGAAAAGTGGACTTAATTGATGACTCACGTGGACTAAAGACCTTAAACAATCGTGTTTGGGTGCCTAAGCTTGGAGATTTGAGGGATTTAATCATGACGGAAGCTCACAAATCCAGATTGACAGTACATCCGGGTAGTAATAAGATGTATCATGATTTGAAAACAGTGTATTGGTGGCCAACAATGAAATCAGATATCGCCCGTTATGTCGAAAAGTGTCATATATGTGCTCAAGTGAAGGCCGAACATCAGAAACCTTATGGTTCGTTACGTCAGTTACAGATTCCATAGTGGAAATGGGAACATATAACGATGGATTTTGTGACCAAATTACCTCGAACTCTGAAAAGACATGATATGATTTGGGTAATAGTGGATCGCCTAACTAAAAGTGCTCATTTTCTTGCTACTCGTGAAACAGCTTCGTTAAGTGAGTTAGCCGAATTGTATATAAACGAGATAGTTAGTCGACATGGTGTGCCATTATCGATCGTTTCAGACAGAGATTCCAGATTTGTGTCGAATTTTTGGAATAGTCTTCAACAGAATTTGGGTACACGTGTGAATTTAAGTACAGCTTATCATCCTCAGACAGACGGTCAGAGTGAAAGAACGATACAGACTTTGGAGGATATGTTAAGGGCTTGTGTGTTAGAATACGGTGGTTCGTGGGATACACATTTGTCGTTGGTCGAATTTGCGTATAATAATTCATATCATTCGAGTATAGGGATGCCGCCCTATGAAATGTTATACGGTCGTCGTTGCAGAACTCCAACTTGTTGGTTAGAAGCCGGGGAGAAACAGTTTGCAGGTCCCGAAATTGTTCAAATGACAGCCGAAAAAGTTGTAATTGCGAGAGAAAAGTTGAAAGCCGCTAGAGATAGGCAGAAAATGTATGCTGATCCGCGTAGACGTCCGGTAACCTTTAATGTGGGTGAACGAGTGTATCTGAAAGTTTCGTCGTGGAAAGGGGTTATCAGATTCGGTAAACGTGGTAAGTTAGCACCGAGATTTATTGGTCCGTTTCCGATCAGTGAAGTGTTGAATGATCAGACTGTGGTGTTAGATCTTCCGCCAGAGTTAGCTGGTATTCATAATACATTCAACGGATGTTATCTTCGTAAGTGTAAAGTTGACGATGAAACACAACTTCTTCCTTTAGAAGATTTAAGGGTCGATTTGAATAAGAAATTGGTGGAAGAGCCGGTTCGTGTGGTTGACCAAAAGATGACTAAGCTGAGAAAGAAAGAGATTCCGATGGTGTTGATTAAGTGGAAACACAGTTTGGGTTCTAATCTTACGTGGGAAACGGAAGAGTTGATGAGAAAACGTTACCCTCATTTGTTTGACCAAGACCAGATTCCGAGGACGGAATCTTCTTAAGGGGGGTGGATTTGTAACAGACTGAAACCCGGGCTAGTTGTAAGTTGCCTATTTTGTCCTTAGGGTTTGTGCTTAGTCTTAAGTGCTTTTATTTTAATTATTTTATTAGTATTTTATTATAATTGTGTTATGACCAGTTTGTGACAAGGGTCCCAGAACAGGTTGGTTTATTTAATTTGGACTCCGTTAGGACCGCCTAAGGAGATACGAAAGGTTATCAGATAAGATAACTGGTAAATACCCGTGTGTTGTGGGGTATGGGTTTTAATACCCACTTAAGAGTGTAAACTGCTTCTATTTTCTCATTTCTAGACTTTTCTCAAACAAGTACGTACCAAACTTATCTCATCTCAAACCCTAATTGATCTAAGTCTTAAATTGGATTATGAGGCTTTAAGGATTGATTCATATCATCCTTGTGATCATTTATCCAGGTTTGTTAGCTTGAATTCGTGCTTTAATTCATAGAAATTGGGTTTTTGGTGTAAATGGGTTTTTGATGAATTTTGAGCTTGAATCTTCATATTATGTGTTTGTATGTATTAATTGATGTTAGAAATGGGTTGTATACATGTTTAGTAGCTTCCATGTGCTTAAAAACGGATCAAAAACACTCAAAAATCGAGTTTTGGGCGAAAAATGTTAGAAATCAGCGTAAGTATTCGAATCAGTTGCTACAGTGTTTGCTACAGTATTTTGCTACAGTATTTTGCTACAGTACCCGAACTGCTACAGTATCACTATTTGCTACAGTATCACAATTTGCTACAGTATCACTATTTGCTACAGTGTCACTATTTGCTACAATGTGCGGTATTGCTACAGTACCACTATTTGCTACAGTGCCGAGTTGCTACAGTACGTGTTGCTACGGTACCGAGTTGCTACAGTGTTCGGAAATCACTATTTGCTACAGTACCTTTTATGAAATTGAAACGGGCGTAACTTTCAAACCGTAACTCCGTTTTTGATGAATCAAATATCGTTGGAATCGTATTGAAGAGTACTTTTTAATGATGAACTTTTAAGAAACTAGATCAAAATGATTTTAGGTCGAAAAAGGAGTTTTAGTGTGTATGTCGTGTTTTGCACGCACCTGTATGCCATTATTGAATGGAGTCATAATGTAGACTCATAAAATTATGAATATATGGTGTTATGACCTAGTTAATCATATGAAATGATTATATTATTTATTGGATATGTATATTAACTTTGTTTGTGTTGTTCTCAGGTTATAAGGACAAGGAGGAAGCTCAGAAATAATAACTGAGTAGTTGCTGGTAATTGGTGAGTGGGTCTATCTCCGGATAGAGTTTAAGTAGCATATCATGCTACTGTGGTTGACTCTTTTACCATGCATAGTGTAGAAATTGCCATGTTAGAATGATATAGTATGCCTGATGTTGTATGTGATTTATGTGTACACTGTGTGAATGACACCAGTCGGGCCTAGAGAGACTGGGGACTCGAAACCGTGCCTAGGAGAGGTTAGAGTCCGTATGAGGTCAACCGTGCCGAGGGGAGGTTGGGTCCATAGGCTACTGATTGTAGAGTATAGTGCGAATGATGCATCCCCTGCATCTGGATAACTATACTGTGAATTGAGTAGCAGGGACTATCGGTAGACTCAAGTCTGATCAGCTAGGAGTCGTGTGCTCGTACAAGCCGCCGATCCTCGTATTGTCTTATTGTATGCTAGTTGATAGTTAGCATGTGTTGTTGTTAGTATATAGCTTGTGTGTGACTTAAGCTATATCTGTTAGATAGATTCCATTCACTTAGCGGTGCGCTAATCCCCCACATATTCTCCCCTTGCAGGTTTAGGTACTGCCAGTCGGGAAGGGTGCTATTGCAGAAGACATGTTTGACAACCCAACTCTGATGTGGACTTTTGTATAAATAATGTTTTGTGATAACGTAACACCGTTGTGTAAACTTAAACGTAATGACGTGACTTATATTGTGTTTGTTAATAAAGTCTTCCACTGTGTATTTAAAAAAAAATGGCCGGTGTTACACAAACTTTCTAGTTTGTTCTTCATTTTATCTTGTTCATACAAGAACATACAAGAACCTAACTTTCTAGTTTATGTTCTACACTTAATGCTTTAAAAGATTGAAAGTTCATGAGTTAAAATCATACTTGTAGTTCATGTTGTAAACTTAAAGTTTACTTTCTTAAAGATCAAAGCCTTGGCTTGAATCTTTAAAGTATGAACAACTATGAACTTGTTACTTGTTTATTTAGTTTATTCCTTCATTTTGAACATGTTTGATTTCGTGATTTTGGTATAATGGTCAAGTATTACAAGTTAATCTTGATCTCATACTTCTTGAAACTAAATAAAAACTTTATAAGTTCAAGAACATGGAAGTTTAACTTTCTAGTTACAACTTCACATACTTATGAAAGATCTAAGTTTCTATAGCATATGGTCTTCTAATTTTATTATAAACAAGAGCTTGTAAGCTTACATTCACTTTACTAGATGAAAATCTAAGTTTTATAACTTATAGTATCATTTAAGTAAAGATTTAAGTGTTATAACTTAGGATTTAACTTAGTAACTTTAGATCTAGACTTTTGGGTCTAGGATCTTCAAGATCTAACTAAGAACTATGTTCTACAACTTAAGATCTTGATTAGTTGGTTTACTTTCAAGTTTGTAGTTCAATATTACTTTTAGAGTTCTTATATGTGTCGGATCTAAGATCTTGATGTAACTTTGGTTCATCAAACTACTTACAACACTTAATTGAGTTGTGCTACTTACCTTAGACCTACACTTGTGTTATTATGGTCAAAACTTGGTAAAAATGATGCAAACACATCAACGAGTTGTACACTTGAAGCTATATGCATCAAGGATGAGAACCGTGATGAGCATCGAGCACCAAGAACCCGCCGGAACACTAAACCTACTGCTTTTCGGGTCTGATCAGAATACCTGGGCTACTGTAAATTTGATTTTCAGTTAGATCTGCTTGAGTAGATAATTTTTCGTTAAAGACTCGTCTTAATCCGATTTTCGGTTTAGGATCTATGGCCCTCCGAACGTCACTATGTCCTTTTAACGTTGTGCTAAAAATTATGACCTACTCGCACTTAAACCGTCACCACGGTCAAACGAAGACGAGTTTGGTTCTAGAATTTTTATAGCAACTAAAGGACTCATATACGGAGCCATGGCCACTGGTCTCACTTCAATTCAGTTTGTTTAGAGGCCGTGGTGACTGATCGAAGTCAGCCTTTATTTTAAACTCTTTTCTAGAATGAAACATACTTTATACTTTTGTTTGATGATGAATGATGATGATACTTAAGACCTAATTTACATACTTATAAACCTATTGGGACAATTTACTGACTTAGTAACTTTTGACTTAGGTTGAGGACTTTCCGGACCTACATACTTGCTTACTTTCCCGTACCAACTTTACTACTACTTTATCACTGTGAGTTATAGCATCCCTTTTTACTTTAACTATTTTGGGAACTGAGAATACATGCGCATTTTATGTTTTACATACTAGGCACGAGTACTTAAACTTTATATATGTGTGGGTTATACAACGGCATAAACTTTCCCCTTAGCTCGGTAACGTTTAGTCATTGGTTTTTGAACCGGTGAACGCGAATCTTAGGTATGGATCCATAGGGTTTGACATCCCCACTCGGGCAAGTAGCGCTAGCATTTAACGGGTGTTTAATACTTCGTAATTATACGCACTCGCCAAGTGTACTTTCAGGGGGTTATAAACGTTAAGTTAGTTACCAAGTGTCCACGGTTAAACATATACTTTACATACTGTTTTGAAACACTGTTGAAGCACTGAAATCTGGTGGCCTACCTTACATACTATTATACTTAAACTATAGCTCACCAACCTTTGTGTTGATGGGTTTAAGCATGTTTTTCTCAGGTGCTTAAGGTTAGCCACTTCCGCTGTTGTAGTCTTGCTGTAGACACCCGCTGCTTTAGAGATGTCACCGCATGAACGTTTATCTTACATTCATAAACATTATTACTTTTGAACAATGATTTGTAACGACCTACGGGTCACGTACTATTATCCTTGCTTCTATTCATTAAAGCATACTTTTGGTTGTTAAACATTGATGTTGGTTAAGACATCACCTTTTATCATGAATGCAAACGTATTTTGAAATAGCATATAGTGTTTGACCTTGTAATGATCCTGTTGTTGATGGTCCATACATGATGATTTAGTACGGGGCATCACATTTGATATCAGAGCATTGATTGCAGGGAATTAGGTTGCATTAGTGAGTCTGAACCGACCCGAGTAGGATTCACTAATAGGACTAATCTACAACTTGCTAGTTTACTTGTTTCTGCGGAACTTGCTGCATGCTACTGCTTACTTTTACTACTATATGTCGTATGCTACTACATGATTTCACTACTGCATGCTATTATCTGCTTTCGATTGCATGATACTTGTCGTTATTGCCATGCTACTTACTGTTACACATGATTTAGACTGTCATAGTTACTTTGCCTAATACGTGCTTGCTTTATGACTTACTGACGTGGAAAAAGTTATTTTTCCTTGTTCAGATGTCGGATATTCCACCTGTCATCATTTTGGACAGTGACTCAGACTCGTCCGCCACTTCACCGACCGTTGTTGCCGATTCCCAGATGCCGTCGTCGACACCCTCCAGTGACCCTGGCGCTTCATCCTCTGGTGCCAGTAGTCATGCACCTACCCCAATAGTTACCTCTAACGGAGCCGAGGACCTCTAGGAGATTCCAGCTCCACTTGCCCCCGGACCCTCAGAGCCACAGCACCATCCCGGTGGTGCTGTAATTCCCGCGGATCTTGGGGAAGGTCCAGTCCGTAATGAGCATAACCATTGGTGCTGATGCGCTCCTGATGGACGTCTCGTGCCGATCGGACCCGCCAGATACCGACAGATGATGGCCGCCCGAGGAGAGCCAGTACAGCCACCCGTGCAGCCACCTTCACATGATTCGGACGACCCATCCTCCGCTGACTCTTTATCCGACGACACCTCCTCAGACGACTCCAGTGACGATGATTCTGATAAGGACCCTGATGATGCACCTGTACAGCCACCCTCCACCCCGCCGAAGAAGCGGTACCGTTTCGATGGTACCGTCATTCCAGGGATTAATGGAGGTCGAGCATTCACTGACGCATATGGTCGGTGTCGTGGGGTTACCGCCCGTAAGCGGCTTGTGCCGTATCCTGCTAATCCCTTCATCCGTAAGCCTTACCATTTCGCAGCCTCTACTTCTGGAGCCGGACCGTCTGCACCACCAGTTCCACCAGCACCACTCGTGCCGACTGCACCGCCTGCCCCACTATCTCCCTCTGTCGAGGAACTGATGAGGGAGGTGGAGATCCTCCGTGCTCGGGTAACTGAGCTTGAGGACCAGATGTCCCACGTAATGGACATCCTACACCCACCGTCACCGTAGGGCTTTTGTAGTAGATTTCATTATGTAATCTAGTTATAGTTTCATGTTTCACTTACGTATTGTACGAACCTATGCAGATGTATGCAACTTATTATTAATGAATGGAACTTTGTATTGTTTACTTTTTGTACAAGTGTTCTATCTACGTTACTATACGATGGTTTTGTGATATCTGTATCTAGTTGCTCTACTTAATTAACATGTGTTGTGCTATTTACATGTTGGTTGTTGTATACTGTATTATTACTATTTGAATACCGGATTTTGACTTGAGTCAAAAATTTTGTTTAGAACATCATGGCCAACGGAAGATCAACACCGACCACAGCCCAAATCGAGGAAATGATCAATGAACGAGTCACCGCGGCTTTAGCGGAAATGAACCCCCAAGCTCCACCGCCACCGGTTATCTAGCCCATTCGTAATGGATGTACATACAAAGAGTTTCAAAGCTGCAAGCCCCACAACTTTAGTGGAACTGAGTGACCGGTTGGTCTCACTAGATGGTTTGAGAAATTAGAATCTGTGTTTCGAGTTAGTAACTGCTCAGAGGCGAACAAAACCAAGTTTGCTTCATGTACCCTGTCTGACGATGCACTAACATGGTGGAACACGTTGGCTCAAGCAAAGGGTATTGATGAGGCGTTTGCTACCCCATGGGAGGAATTCAAAGGGGCCCTGATTGAAGAATATTGCCCTAGGACAGAGATCCAGAAGATGGAGATTGAGTTTATGCAGTTAAAGGTTGTGGGGAATGATCTCGATGGTTACAACCGTAGGTATCTAGAATTAGCCCTGATGTGTCCTACCATGGTTACCCCGGAGTTTAAGCGCATGGAAAGGTACTTGTGGGGACTTCCTAAGTCCATTAAGGGAAATGTCACCTCGTCTAAGCCACCCAATGTCCCGGAAGCAATGCGCATGGCGCATACCTTAATGAACCAAATCATCATCGATGAACCGAAAAAGGTAAAGTCCGAAGCGGGTAGTAGTGATAAGCGTAAGTGGGATAACAACAAGGGTAGAGCCTATGATCAAAACCCGGCGAAGCGACATGATGGTTTCAAAGTAAACAGCAACGGTGGAAATCCCAATCCGAATACTAACTCGAACCCCAACTACAAAGGTACTCTACCACAGTGCAAGAGGTGCTACAAGCACCATACCGAGTATTGTAACGTTGTTTGTGAAAAATGCAAAAAGACCGGGCATATTGGCAGGGACTGCAAGATCACCACCATGACTGGGAAGCCGAACACCAATGGACCGAGAAAGTGTTATGAATGTGGGCAGCTGGGCCATTTCAAGAAAGAGTGCCCCAACAAGCGAAAGGATGGCGGACCACCGCGTGGTAGAGCTTTCAATGTAAATGCAAGGGATGCTCGTGAGAACCCCGACTTGGTGACAGGTATATTCACTATCAATAATCTATTAGCTTCTGCCCTATTTGATACTGGTGTCGATAGAAGTTATGTATGTAGACACTTTTGCGATAAGATAAATTGGTCGTTAGTTCCTTTAAAGGAGAGTATGCTTGTAAAGGTAGCCAATGGAAAACTTGAGAAAGTTGACCATATTAGTCGAGGAGCCATTATCAACATAGCTGGTGTGGATTTCGAGATTGACATGATACCCATTAAGTTGGGAAGCTTTGATGTTATTGTCGGTATGGACTGGTTGACCAAGATAAGGGCTGACATTATCTGTGGAGATAAAGCTCTTCGTATACCGTACGGAAATGGTGAGCCACTGATTATTTACGGAGAGAGATGTAGCTCGAAACTGAATCTCATTAGTTGCGTGAAAGCGCAAAAGATCATGAAGAAAGGACGTCTTGCTGTGCTAGCACATGTGAAAACATTAGAAACCGAGGTGAAGAGTGTGAACGATGTTCGAATTGTGAACGAGTTTTCCGATGTCTTTTCGGAGGAATTTCCTGGATTGCCGCCACCAAGAGCAGTAGAGTTTCAGAATGACTTAGTGCTAGGAGCTGCAACTGTAGCTCGCGCACCTTATTGACTCGCACCTTCCGAAATGCAAGAGGTGCACAGCCAATTACAAGAACTGCTAGACCGTGGGTTTATCCAACCAAGTTTCTCGCCTTGGGGCGCACCTGTTTTGTTTGTGAAGAAGAAGGACGGATCATTCCGCATGTGTATCGACTACCGTGAACTCAACAAATTGACGATCAAGAATCGGTATCCTCTTCCCCAAATTGATGATCTTTTCGATCAGCTACAAGGATCAAGCATTTACTCTAAGATCGATTTGCGATCTGGTTATCACCAGTTGAGGGTAAAGGAGAGTGATGTGATGAAGACTGCGTTCAGAACCCGTTATGGTCATTATGAGTTTCTCGTGATGCCATTCGGTTTAACAAATGCACCTGCCATGTTTATGGATCTCATGAATCGTGTCTGCAAGCCATACCTGGATAAGTTCATTATCGTCTTTATAGATGATATCCTCATCTACTCCAAGAGTGAAGAAGAACATGAACAACATCTTCGTCTAGTGTTGGAACTCTTGAGACAAGAGCAACTTTATGCCAAATTCTCCAAGTGCGAACTTTGGTTGAAGGAAGTCCAATTTCTGGGTCATGTTGTGAGCGACCAGGGTATCAAGGTAGATCCCGTAAAGATCGAAGCTATCAGCAAGTGGGAAGCCCCCACTACTCTGACGCACATTCGCCAATTTTTAGGTCTCGCCGGTTACTACCGAAGATTTATTGAAGGTTTCTCTCTGATTGAATGTCCTTTGACCGCGCTGACTCATAAAGGGAAGAAGTTCATTTGGGAACCCGAACAGGAATCTACATTTCAAACCTTGAAGAAGAAGTTAACTACCGCACCTATCTTATCACTTCCTGAAGGCGGTGATGATTTCGTCGTTTATTGCGATACTTCGAAAAGTGGTTTTGGTTGTGTACTGATGCAATAAACAAAGGTTATCGCTTATGCCTCTCGTCAACTGAAGATTCACGAGCGAAATTACACTACCCACGATCTTGAACTTGGAGTCGTTGTCTTTGCGCTCAAATTGTGGAGACACTATTTGTATGGAACTAAGAGCACTATTTTCACCGATCATAAGAGCCTCCAACACATCTTTGATCAGAAGCAACTGAACATGAGACAGCGTCGATGGATCGAGATGCTGAACGACTATGATTGTGAACTTCGTTATCACCCTGGCAAGGCCAATGTTGTAGCTGATGCTTTGAGCCGAAAGGAGAGGATGGCACCTCTTCGTGTTCGGGCACTGAACATCACCATTCATTCGAACCTCAACAGCCAGATCCGAGCAGCCCAAGATGAGGCTCTCAAGGAGGAGAATATATCTCATGAACACTTGAACATTCTCGTCTCTCGATTCGAGGTTAAGGAGACTGGACTTCGATATTTTGCCGGAAGGATTTGGGTACCTCTTTATGAAGATCTACGGAACCTTATATTAGATGAAGCCCACAAGTCGAGATATTCGATTCATCCCGAAGCGGGCAAAATGTACCACGATCTTAAGGAACAGTACTGGTGGCCTAATCTTAAGAAGGACGTTGCAACTTACGTTGGTAAGTGTTTGTCTTGCTCGAAAGTTAAGGCCAAGCATCAGAGGCCCTCTGGATTACGTCAACAACTGGAAATCCCGCAATGGAAGTGGGAAAGGATAACAATGGATTTCATTACTAAGCTACCAAAGACGGTGGGCGGATACGATACCATTTGGGTTATCGTTGATCGTCTCACCAAATCTACACACTTCCTAGCTATGAAGGAAACGGATACGATGGAGAGACTCGCTCAACTATATATCAAAGAGGTTGTATCTCGTCATGGTGTACCTTTATCGATCATCTCATATCGCGATCCCCGTTTTGCTTCCAGATTTTGGTGTTCTTTGCAAGAAGCCTTGGGAACACGTCTCGACATGAGCACTGCTTATCACCCACAGACCGATGGTCAGAGCGAACGCACGATTCAGACTTTGGAGGACATGTTGCGTGCATTTCCAACATTTACTTATTAATATTTATTATTAATACTTGTGTTTTAATGAATGTATTGTTTATATACATTTACCTGTTACCGCGATTGACTTTTATTTGCCCGGCACGTCTTTGTGACACACGAACTTTTCACGAATAATATTTAGAATATTATTTACATTCATGATTAATTTTTATTAATCATTTTTGATTAACTAAGGTTACTAGTTAATTACTTGGGCTTTAATTGGATTAATTTGTTAATTACTTGAACTTGGGCTTTTATTAATGTTAATGGACTTAGAAGCCCACCCTACTTATCTTAATGGACTAATTAGCCCACCTCATTATGCATGTATTACTTTAAGGCTTAACTAGATTGATTAGTGCATATGGAGTCTAGTTACTACATACTTACACCTTGTTCCAACACCATGTAACCTTATTACCATTTATTGAGCCAAATACATGAAGTAACTAGTGGACTTTTTCCTTCCTCTTCCCCTTGTGAAAACCGTCGGCCAACCTTGAGTAGAGGGAGGTTTTTGTTTCAATTTTTGTGATACTTATTCTCTAGTATTACTTCATTATTCTCACACACAAACTTACATTTTCTTTCTCTCATCTCATTTGCTCTCTAACTTGTAAGTATCAAGTTTATTTTCCTTTCTTTTTCTCTCATGAAAACCGAAGCACTCATCATCATTCTTACTAGTTTCATCACTTGTTCTTGCTTAATGTTTACTTACTAGTTGTTTGTTGTTGATTAAGAACCAAACTTTCTAGTTTGTTCTTCATTTTATATTGTTCATACAAGAACATACAAGAACCTAACTTTCTAGTTTATGTTCTACACTTAATGCTTTAAAAGATTGAAAGTTCATGAGTTAAAATCATACTTGTAGTTCATGTTGTAAACTTAAAGTTTACTTTCTTAAAGATCAAAGCCTTGGCTTAAATCTTTAAAGTATGAACAACTATGAACTTGTTACTTGTTTATTTAGTTTATTCCTTCATTTTGAACATGTTTGATTTCGTGATTTTAATATAATGGTCAAGTATTACAAGTTAATCTTGATCTCATACTTCTTGAAACTAAAAGCTAACTTTATAAGTTCAAGAACATGGAAGTTTAACTTTCTAGTTACAACTTCACATACTTATGAAAGATCTAAGTTTCTATAGCTTATGGTCTTTTAATTTTGTTATAAACAAGAGCTTGTAAGCTTACATTCACTTTACTAGATGAAAATCTAAGTTTTATAACTTATAGTATCATTTAAGTAAAGATTTAAGTGTTATAACTTAGGATTTAACTTAGTAACTTTAGATCTAGACTTTTGGGTCTAGGATCTTCAAGATCTAACTAAGAACTATGTTCTGCAACTTAAGATCTTGATTAGTTGGTTTACTTTCAAGTTTGTAGTTCACTATTACTTTTAGAATTCTTATATGTGTCGGATCTAAGATCTTGATGTAACTTTGGTTCATCAACCTACTTGCAACACTTAATTGAGTTGTGCTACTTACCTTAGACCTAAACTTGTGTTATGATGGTCAAAACTTGGTAAAAATGATGCAAACACATCAACGAGTTGTACACTTGAAGCTATATACATCAAGGATGAGAACCGTGATGAACATCGAGCACCAAGAACCCGCCGGAACACTAAACCTACTGTTTTTCGGGTCTGATCAGAATACCTGGGCTACAGTAAAGTTGATTTTCAGTTAGCTCTGCTCGAGTAGATTATTTTTCGTTTAAGACTCGTCTTAATCCGAGTTACGGTTTAGGATCTATGGCCCTCCGAACGTCACTATGTCCTTTTAACATTGTGCTGAAAAATTCTGACCTACTCGTACTTAAACCGTCGCTACGGTCAAACGAAGACGAGTTTGGTTCTGGAATTTTTACAGCAACTAAAGGACTCATATACGGAGCCATGGCCACTGGTCTCACTTCAATTCAGTTTGTGTAGAGGCCGTGGTGACTGATCGAATTCAGCCTTTATTTTAAACTCTTTTCTAGAATGAAACATACTTTATACTTTTGTTTGATGATGAATGATGATGATACTTAAGACCTAATTTACATACTAATAAACCTATTAGGACGATTTACTGACTTAGTAACTTTTGACTTAGGTTGAGGACTTTACGGACCTACATACTTGCTTACTTTCCCGTACCAACTTTACTACTACTTTATCACTGTGAGTTATAGCATCCCTTTTTACTTTAACTATTTTGGGAACTGAGAATACATGCGCATTTTATGTTTTACATACTAGGCACGAGTACTTAAACTTTATATATGTGTGGGTTATACAACGGCATAAACTTTCCCCTTAGCTCGGTAACGTTTAGTCATTGGTTTTTGAACCGGTGAACGCGAATCTTAGATATGGATCCATAGGGTTTGACATCCCCGCTCGGGCTAGTAGCGATGGTATTTAACGGGTGTTTAATACTTCGTAATCATACGCACTCGCCAAGTGTACTTTCAGGGGGTTATGAACGTTAAGTTAGTTACCAAGTGCCCACGGTTAAACATATACTTTACATACTGTTTTGAAACGCTGTTGAAGCACTGAAATCTCGTGGCCTACCTTACATACTGTTATACTTAAACTATAGCTCACCAACCTTTGTGTTGATGTTTTTAAACATGTTTTTCTCAGGTGCTTAAGGTTAGCCGCTTCCGCTGTTGTAGTCTTGCTGTAGACATCCGCTGCTTTAGAGATGTCACCGCATGAACGTTTATCTTGCATTCATAAACATTATTACTTTTGAACAATGATTTGTAACTACCTACGGGTCACGTACTATTATCCTTGCTTCTATTCATTAAAGCATACTTTTGGTTGTTAAACATTGATGTTGGTTAAGACATCACCTTTTATCATGAACGCAAACGTATTTTGAAATAGCATATAGTGTTTGACCTTGTAATGATCCTATTGTTGATGGTCCGTACATGATGATTTAGTAGGGGGCATCACATATTTCATGCTAGTTGCCAAATGATGGTTTCCACATGTGTTAGGTGACTCAAATGGGCTGCTAAGAGCTGATCATTGGAGTGTATATATCAATAGTACATACATCTAAAAGCTGTGTATTGTACGAGTACGAATACGGGTGCATACGAGTAGAATTATTGATGAAACTGAACGAGGATGTAATTGTAAGGATTTTTTTTAAGTAGAAGTATTTTGATAAGTGTATTGAAGTCTTTCAAAAGTGTATGAATACATATTAAAACACTACATGTATATACATTTTAACTGAGTCGTTAAGTCATCGTTAGTCGTTACATGTAAATGTTGTTTTGAAACCTTTAGGTTAACGATCTTGTTAAATGTTGTTAACCCATTGTTTATTATATCTAAATAGATGTTAAATTATTACATTATCATGATATTATGATATATTAATATATCTTAGTATGATATATATACAGTTAAATGTTGTTACAACGATAATCGTTACATATATGTCTCGTTTCGAAATCATTAAGTTAGTAGTCTTGTTTTTACATATGTAGTTCATTGTTAATACACTTAATGACATGTTTAATTATCATTTATCATGATTAAACATAGTGTATCAATATCTTAATATGATTCATATGTATTTAGTAAGACGTTGTTATAACGATAATCGTTTCGAGTTTCTTAATTCAATAAACTCAATTTTATGTATATAACACATTGTTAAAATACCTAATGAGATACTTACTTATCATAATATCATGTTAACTATATATATATAATCATATATATGGCGTCATATAGTTTTTACAAGTTTTAACGTTCGTGAATCACCGGTCAACTTGGGTGGTCAATTGTCTATATGAAACCTATTTAAATTAATCAAGTCTTAACAAGTTTGATTGCTTAACATGTTGGAAACACTTAATCATGTAAATAACAATTTCATTTAATATATATAAACATGGAAAAGTTTGGGTCACTACAATAATTGTAACACTTCGACCCACCGGAGCCCGACGCTCCCTTCCTCATGCTACTAGCTGCCTCAATTACACCTCTACTTTGATCAATAAACAATTCGGGGCACTCCGACCTTCGGTGCCCCTCTTTATGACAATGGTAGCACATTCCGTTATCACTCCTCAGCAACGTGCACTCCCATATCTTGTGGCCCCTAACACCACAATTGAAACATTTAGATGTGCAACCTCCCTTACTCTTCTTTTTCACATTCCCGACGCCTTCAGACGTACCTCTCTTCCTATTGCCCGGAGCACCATGTGGCTCTAGCCTTGCAAGTACTTCTTCTTCACCACTACCTTGAGGTTTGGAGAACCTCTTCTCAAATTCTTCCGTTACAACCTTAGTCACTTGGTCTCGGACCATCTCGGTTACTCGTCCTTCGATTGACTCCTTCACTACTTGACTAACTCCATTGGCGAAACCCGAGACGCATTGTTCAATCGCAGCTTCAACCATTACCGTTAACTCATTCCTCCTTTCATGAGTAGGCTCTTCCGTTCCGTACCCATCTCCCGTCTTCATTTTTAAGAAATGAAATAGATTAAACAACGAAACGAAAAGACATAACACGTATGTATATATACATATACACCACACTACCCCATCTTGCTCAACAATCGTCGTACATCGCTTGTTTGACACGATTTGTACCCGTAACAATGGTAGCTAGTCATTGCCACGCGAGCACGTCGCATTAACTCGTTAGTACAACGTCTGTCTCGCTTGATGGTTTCAACTACAACACAAAACAAATAGCGCAAGGTTAGTTCACATAAACCTATGCACTAACAATTCCCGATCCGACCCGAAGTCCTACAAGTCCCACATAAAGCGCACACACAATAAAGTCTAAGTCTAGGCACCTATCTCAAGTCGCCTAAATCCCTTAGACCATGCTCTGATACCACTTGTAACATCCCGACTTCAATTCACCAAAAAAAAACGTGTACCAAAAAAAAAAATTCTGGTGCAGCACATCTGGACGGCGTCCAGATATCTGGATGGCGTCCAGCAATGAAGGGTGGGACGGCGTCCAGCAGATCTGGACGGCATCCAATTGGCCTTCCAGCTGATGTCCCCGGGTCCAACTTACACGAGCGGAAATCCCGCTTCCCGACACTTTTAAACGAAAACCTTTTCACAACATATCACAATATAATAAACTAAGAGGTTTTCATCATCAAAATAAGTTTTACATCACCAGGCCCACATCGACCCGAATTACGCGTTTAGTTCAAAAATACAAGTTTCGACCATACTAGTTTAATTTCCAAACGACACTAGATCATGGTGTTTGGGGTTAAACTACCCAAATCTTGGCCGAACTTCCAAAAGCTACCCAAAAGCATCCCCTATCAAAATAAGCGGGAGACCACTAATCCAACCGAATACCTTTTCCTTTGTCCGCGCCACAGCCTACAAAGGTAAACAACGAGAGGGTAAGCTAAAGCTTAGTGAGTGCAACAATTATACATATACATATATAACCTACTTACGTGCATCACTTACATAATACCGACCACGAGCTAGCAATTCGACAATCATGCAAAACATTATGCATGTACCAATAACCGAAATTCACAATGAGCTAGCAATACCAATAGCATATAGTTCATAATTAAAATATGCCGATACAAAATTCATACAACCATGGTTAACCAATCGAACAAGGGAACGGTACTTAAAAGACCGTCGGAGTTCATAACATCCATTAGTGTTACTTAAACACCGCGTAATTACTAATCCCCCGGGTGATGTCTTGAACAACGCGACTCACTCACCCCC
Organism: Rutidosis leptorrhynchoides; assembly: GCF_046630445.1. NCBI lineage: Eukaryota > Viridiplantae > Streptophyta > Magnoliopsida > Asterales > Asteraceae > Rutidosis > Rutidosis leptorrhynchoides. Next base: position 447,505,773 of record NC_092337.1, on the reverse strand, counting down.
ATGACAATGTGGCGTCTTGAACAACGCGACGAATCCACATGTCAATCAAAACAACGAGTGGTGCCTTGAACACCGCGGCATCCACTCCCATGACAATGTGGTGCCTTGAACACCGCGGCATCCACATGTCAATCAACCAATGAGTAGTGTCTTAAACACCGCGACAATACTACTCGTTACTTAGAATGTGGTGTCTTGAACAACGCGACAATGCCACATTCATACCACACAAATAAATACATTATATACGGACACGCATAATTATTCCACTCACCTTAACGATTCGATGATGGTTTTATACTTCCGCAAACTTCAAAGCAAAGTACCTAATATAATAAATACTTTAATCAACACACAATATAGTTGGACTAAATACCAACAATTCACTTATGTGCATTTAGTGACTTAAATGCATTAAATGCCCCATTTCACCAAAACCGCCTCTTAAGGGTCAAGACCATCATTAATCACTTAAAAGCTAATGATTAAGGTCCAACAACACTAACTATTACACCATTAGGGTATTTCACACCCACATTTCCCAACTAGGTCAATCATTAGCCCTTTGACTAATTTAAAGTCAACATACCCATTTCGGGTCATCCACTAACTCAAATGACACCCACAAACATTAACTACAAGTGTGCTAGCGATTTACTAGGCCTTTAAGACCCTTTTACATACTTTAACTTTTCAAAACCCTAGTCTTCATGACCCAAACTTACCCAAAAACCCCCAAATCACTAACAAATGGGTTTTAATGTTCATCACTAGCCCAAACCCTAACCCTTAAACAATTTAAACTAAGGAAATCAAGTTTAGGACTTACCACCACAATTAAAACGTAGCTAGTGAGGAGATGAACAACTTTAATGCTCGAGCTCTAACCCGAAACACGCTTCTTCTTCCTTAGATGGAGCTTTCTCACTCTAAAACTTTCCTCTCTCTCTCTCTCTCTCTCTCTCTCTCTCTCTCTCTCTCTCTAAACTTGAAGTGGAAGGATGAGGTGGTTGATAATGGAGTGAATGAGGCTCCACCAACTGATCTAAGGCCTTAAATTCGTTCCCCAAGTGAATTTACCAAAATACCCACTTAAAATAACTAAAAACAAGGCAGCTGGCTTGCCAGCTAATCTGGACGGCGTCCAGATTTCTGGACGGCGTCCAGCCCTTCACAATGGGACGGCGTCCCACCAATTTGGACGGCGTCCAAAGCACTTGGGAAAACAGGATCTTACAGTAATGTTCTTTGTGTAAATGAATAATACATTTACAAAAGTTGTCTAAACAAATTATTGAGATTTGCTCACTCATTTTTAAATATTCATCAAACATATCGGCGGCGGTTCCATAAGCCAACTGGCGTAGAGCCGAAGTCATTTTTTGCAATATTGTAAAAGTTGGCATACCGATTGCATCAAAACGTTCCCTAAAATAATTAAAATAATCGGGAATTTCATGACTATCGTAATCAGAAATACCTCGAGAAATTCGGAGAAATAACTGAATACGCATACGAAAACGCATTTATATTTATGTAGCGGATACACGGGCGGCTCACGAAAATAATCATTCCATAAGTTTTCTGCGACTTTCTCTGGATCTCTTGGAATATAAATTCGGGATCTTGAAACACACTCAGATGATTCGACTTATGCATCTTCACCTTGTAATTCTTGAATTATTGCAATAATACGCTCGTCTTCCGAATCGAATAAAGTGTTAAAATGAGAGAAATTATTGAGTTTGATGTGTTTAAAATGATAAGTTTGATGAGTTTATATAGATAATAATATAAATAATTTTTTTTTTAAAAAAAACAAAACAAAAAATCTTCAAAATAGCCGTTGCCCAACGGCTATAAACGTGGACCAATCACAGTTCGACACATGTTCTGAAGCTTTTTTCGTGAAAATTCCAACTGACACCCCAGGGGCGTTTCTTCTGACGCCGCATTAGAGGCATCAGAGGGCGTCAGCGAGCCTGACAGGACCCCTCTGACGCCGTGTTAAAAATGATCTAAGTGAGCCGTGTGACAACAAAGTGGATTACTTACCAATCATTATAAGGGCGTCAACAAATAAAGTGAGCCATTTTGTTAATATATCGAATCTGTACCAATCAAATTCTGTGACAAATGTATGAAGCAAATTTGGATATCAATTGTTGCACATTTCATAATTGTTCTTGTAATATGTCCTTTTCAGATTCTTTAAGAAAATAGAGGAACCCACTCAATAAGAAAAGTACTACTAATGTAAAGATGTCTTTTTGTAAACAAAATGAGAAAGAAGAATTAATGGGTTGGAAAAAGGCCACATTTAGAGGCTAAGAAGCCCGATCTTTTGGTGTTGTATAGCTACCATCGAATTTCACATGCGACACAGTTTATTCTTTAGCACATATATTTTATTTCATTTGCGATGTCAATTCATAACATCACTAAAAGTTTGTGCTGCCCTGGAATAACTTCTTATTTTATTATTATAGATCATATATGAATTGATTCGTACACCACCTCAAATTTGCCATACACTACCAAATAAATTATTTGGACATTTATACCCTTCATTTGGTGGTGTATGACAAATTTGATAGTGTAAAAGAAAGGGTAAAAATGTCTAAATAATTAATTTGGTGGTGTATGGCAAATTTGAAGTGGTGTACGGATCGACCCCTATATATAATATGTATCATATGTCATATGTCATATATTATATATATTAATATTATATATTATATATTGCGGTATATTATATTATATATTATATTATATTATAGATTATTATTTTGAGAATATATTATTATATCTATCATTCCTAATTGTTTACTCAGGTATTGACAAAATTAAACTTTAAATTTAGTGTGACGTTATCATCAACTTAAAAAGAAAATTGAGCAAAACTAAATATTGAATTTGCTTTTCCTATAAAAAGTCACTAGAAGCTTAGCCTTACATATATGTACATGGTCTGAATATTATTTTTGGGGCGAAATGTAACGACTTCGAATCGGGTTTAGCGATAAATGATCATTTTACCCTTATATATTATTATATGTTTATAAGCTAAACTAAAAAGTGACACACGGAAGGCAATTGATATTGCTCAAATTATACACGTTTTACCTCACAATATCAACCTCATTTCACTCGGTTTTGAGGAACATTGAGCCTGGAAGTTGGATATTTGTGCAAAAGTGTCGGTTCAAGGCTAAAAACTCATATTGGTGCAAAATCGACCAAAATCTAGCCAATTTAGTGAACCAAAGTGCAGAGCATGGTCCAAAGTGAAAAAAGAGTGCAAAATGTAGTGACCCGAACTTTTCCATGTTTATATATATTAATTGAGATTGATATTTACATGATTAAATGTTTCCAACATGTTAAGCAATCAAACTTGTTAAGACTTGATTAATTGAAATATGTTTCATATAGACAATTGACCACCCAAGTTGACTGGTGATTCACGAACGTTAAAACTTGTAAAAAGTATATGATGACATATATATGGATATATATATAGTTAACATGATACTATGATAAGTAAACATATCATTAAGTATATTAACAATGAACTACATATGTAAAAACAAGACTACTAACTTAATGATTTTTAAACGAGACATATATGTAACGATTATCGTTGTAAAGACATTTAATGTATATATATCATATTAAGAGATATTCATACATGATAATATCATGATAATATAATAATTTAAAATCTCATTTGATATTATAAACATTGGGTTAACAACATTTAACAAGATCGTTAACCTAGAGGTTTCAAAACAACACTTACATGTAACGACTAACGATGACTTAACGACTCAGTTAAAATGTATATACATGTAGTGTTTTAATATGTATTTATACACTTTTGAAAGACTTCAATACACTTATCAAAATACTTCTACTTAACAAAAATGCTTACAATTACATCCTCGTTCAGTTTCATCAACAATTCTACTCGTATGCACCCGTATTCGTACTCGTACAATACACAGCTTTTAGATGTATGTACTATTGGTATATACACTCCAATGATCAGCTCTTAGCAGCCCATGTGAGTTACCTAACACATGTGGGAACCATCATTTGGCAACTAGCATGAAATATCTCATAAAATTACAAAAATATGAGTAATCATTCATGACTTATTTACATGAAAACAAAATTACATATCCTTTATATCTAATCCATACACCAACGACCAAAAACACCTACAAACACTTTCATTCTTCAATTTTCTTCATCTAATTGATCTCTCTCAAGTTCTATCTTCAAGTTCTAAGTGTTCTTCATAAATTCTACAAGTTCTAGTTACATAAAATCAAGAATACTTTCAAGTTTGCTAGCTCACTTCCAATCTTGTAAGGTGATCATCCAACCTCAAGAAATCTTTGTTTCTTACAGTAGTTTATCATTCTAATACAAGGTAATAATCATATTCAAACTTTGGTTCAATTTCTATAACTATAACAATCTTATTTCAAGTGATGATCTTACTTGAACTTGTTTTCGTGTCATGATTCTGCTTCAAGAACTTCGAGCCATCCAAGGATCCGTTGAAGCTAGATCCATTTTTCTCTTTTCCAGTAGGTTTATCCAAGGAACTTAAGGTAGTAATGATGTTCATAACATCATTCAATTCATACATATAAAGCTATCTTATTTGAAGGTTTAAACTTGTAATCACTAGAACATAGTTTAGTTAATTCTAAACTTGTTCGCAAACAAAAGTTAATCCTTCTAACTTGACATTTAAAATCAACTAAACACATGTTCTATATCTATATAATATGCTAACTTAATGATTTAAAACCTGGAAACACGAAAAATACCGTAAAACCGAATTTACGCCGTCGTAGTAACACCGCGGGCTGTTTTGGGTTAGTTAATTAAAAACTATGATAAACTTTGATTTAAAAGTTATTATTCTGAGAAAATGATTTTTATTATGAACATGAAACTATATCCAAAAATTATGGTTAAACTCAAAGTGGAAGTATGTTTTCTAAAATGGTCATCTAGACGTCGTTCTTTCGACTGAAATGACTACCTTTACAAAAACGACTTGTAACTTATTTTTCCGACTATAAACCTATACTTTTTCTGTTTAGATTCATAAAATAGAGTTCAATATGAAACCATAGCAATTTGATTCACTCAAAACGGATTTAAAATGAAGAAGTTATGGGTAAAACAAGATTGGATAATTTTTCTCATTTTAGCTACGTGAAAATTGGTAACAAATCTATTCCAACCATAACTTAATCAACTTGTATTGTATATTATGTAATCTTGAGATACCATAGACAAGTATACAATGTTTCGACCTATCATGTCGACACATCTATATATATTTCGGAACAACCATAGACACTCTATATGTGAATGTTGGAGTTAGCTATACAGGGTTGAGGTTGATTCCAAAATATATATAGTTTGAGTTGTGATCAATACTGAGATACGTATACACTGGGTCGTGGATTGATTCAAGATAATATTTATCGATTTATTTCTGTACATCTAACTGTGGACAACTAGTTGTAGGTTACTAACGAGGACAGCTGACTTAATAAACTTAAAACATCAAAATATATTAAAAGTGTTGTAAATATATTTTGAACATACTTTGATATATATGTATATATTGTTATAGGTTCGTGAATCAACCAGTAGCCAAGTCTTACTTCCCGACGAAGTAAAAATCTGTGAAAGTGAGTTATAGTCCCACTTTTAAAATCTAATATTTTTGGGATGAGAATACATGCAGGTTTTATAAATGATTTACAAAATAGACACAAGTACGTGAAACTACATTCTATGGTTGAATTATCGAAATCGAATATGCCCCTTTTTATTAAGTCTGGTAATCTAAGAATTAGGGAACAGACACCCTAATTGACGCGAATCCTAAAGATAGATCTATTGGGCCTAACAAACCCCATCCAAAGTACCGGATGCTTTAGTACTTCGAAATTTATATCATATCCGAAGGGTGTCCCGGAATGATGGGGATATTCTTATATATGCATCTTGTTAATGTCGGTTACCAGGTGTTCACCATATGAATGATTTTTATCTCTATGTATGGGATGTGTATTGAAATATGAAATCTTGTGGTCTATTGTTATGATTTGATATATATAGGTTAAACCTATAACTCACCAACATTTTTGTTGACGTTTAAAGCATGTTTATTCTCAGGTGAATACTAAGAGCTTCCGCTGTTGCATACTAAAATAAGGACAAGATTTGGAGTCCATGTTTGTATGATATTGTGTAAAAACTGCATTCAAGAAACTGATTTCGATGTAACATATTTGTATTGTAAACCATTATGTAATGGTCGTGTGTAAACAGGATATTTTAGATTATCATTATTTGATAATCTACGTAAAGCTTTTTAAACCTTTAATTATGAAATAAAGGTTATGGTTTGTTTTAAAAATGAATGCAGTCTTTGAAAAACGTCTCATATAGAGGTCAAAACCTCGCAACGAAATCAATTAATATGGAACGTTTTTAATCAATAAGAACGGGACATTTCACAAAATGTGCAATTCCAAGTGAGAAAATGCAAATTCTGGAAGTGCAGTTATGTGGTGCGGCGCACCAAAGCCAAAAAGCGGCACCCCTTAACACTAAAAACTCAGATTTCAAATTTAGAACTTGAAGAACAAATTTTCAGTTATATGGTGCGGCGCACCACCCATAGGGTGCGGCGCACCTTCCTTCCATGTTATATGGTGCGGCGCACCATTACAAGTTGCGCCACACCATCGCTGTTTTGGGTGCAGAATTTTCAAAGGGTATAAAAGGTTTGAGATAGGGTTTTCTAAAGGAGAGCTGTAGTTTTTGTCACGATTTTCACCTTAATAACCCTAATTTCATCATCCAAATGAGGATTAAGGCTAATTTGGAGGATCAAGCTAAAGCTCAAGCAATCTTAGCATTAGATCTACTTAGTTTTTCTCATTTGGGTTGTAATTTCCATCTTACTTCTCTTGTTTTGATTTAAATACTTGTAATAGCTTAACAAGAAGTTTATTTGTGATTTATTGTCTTTGATTAGTGTAATCTTAGCCATGCTTGGCTAATTTGATTGTGTTTTGCTTATCTATGAATCTCTAGTGTGAGGATTTTGCCCCAAATTATTGAATGAAAGTTGTTTGAATAAAATACATGAGTAATTGTTATTGAGTTAGCTATAGATCCATTTCTATGCATTTGTTTTAGGCTTTACTTTGATTACATAGATTGCCTAGCTTTTCTAAGTGATTTGATTAGTGACACAATTTGTGCTTCAATACCTTGAGTGATCTAGACAACCAAATTGGGGATTTCAAGTGAATGTGTTCTTAGTTTGTGTTGGTTTTCAATTGGTCTTTAGTCAACATAGTGGTGTTCGATTATCTTAAGTGATTTTGATAGTTGAAGGGTTTTAAGTGATTTTAATCCAAGCATAATCTCAATGACTATTCATAATCAACTTGATCTTATAATACAATGCTTATGTGAGTTTGCATAGTGTGATTGGATTAAGGTTTGGTAGTGATGCTAAACATTTAATAGTTCAACAACGAATGTGATTTCAAATTGGGTAAAACGGGGCAATCTAAGCATAGGAGTGGATTAGATAAGTGAACACGACTTAGTTGATTGATTTAGATTTCGATAATTAGTTATTTACTTAATTGTGCAAGTTTTTGTTGTTAGTCAAAATCAATCAAAACCCCTCAATCAAACAAACCCTATGATGATTATTAGTTTCAAATATTCAACTCAACCACTCTCTTGGAACGAACTTGAACTGAATACTTACATGAAAAGTGCTATAATGATCGGAACTTAGTTGATCGTTAGTTGTGTGTGCTTATTTGTAGTGTTTGAATCCTGTTATAAATTTGAGAGTTTGGCACAACGCATCAGCAGTCGATATGTATAGGAAAAACTCATGTTCTCATTTTCCCCTTGGAATGGACGTGACTTGTGATGACAAGCTGAATATGGTTAGGACACAGTACTGAAAAAACAGCGACAGAGCATCGTCACCATACTCAATTGGTCCATGGCTGAGGGTAAGACAAGGCATGAACAAAAACCTATAACTAGCTGATTCCTTTTTTTAATATTTTGAGCCTCGATATAAAATTTTGGTGAACATAGTCAAGTTTGCCAATCTAAAATGTGTATTTTCCAACGACTCTTTATCCATTCAAAGCTTTTAGATTGGATCTCGGAGAGTAGTGACAGAATTGTAGTTCTTTGATTTCCAAAGACACATTCATTTCGGTTTTTCCAAAGGTAGTATCCCGTAACCCAACTTACGGCTTGCCATAATGGGGTACCCACTTTTGATTTGAAATTTGGGTTCGAGTCGTTTGAAAGATCTAAGGATTTTGTGATGTGTAGTTTGTCCAAAGATCACCATTTCCGAATTTTTTTCCCACGTGTCAATTTCATATTTGCACTCGAAAAGAATGTGTTGCAAGGATTCTAAACCATCGTTGCAAATCGGGCATCTTGTAGACTGGAGGTCAATACCTCATTTGTCAAGTTCGGTTCGAACGGGGAGCTTGTTTTGCTTTGCCCTCCATATAAAAATTCCCACTTTTTGTGGGATCAATTTATTAATTGGTGTTGGTGAAATTTGTAATTGGTGCGTGGTGATTTCATTAGGAACCGAAGTTAGAGATGATGATGTAAAGCGTCCATTTTTTCCATACTTCCACGACCACATATCATGGGATTCATCTGCACATCGAAAGTTTTGTAGTTGGGTTGTGAGTTTCAGCAGATCAAAATGGGCCCTCCATCTGGGCTCCGTGATCAAACTCCAAAGGAAAACATGCCCGTTGTCGACCCACTTTACTCGATCGAAAATAGCAGCAGTTTAAGTGATTCAATTCGAAACAATCTTTTAGTAATTATATGATTATAATTATTTTATTGAATACCTTTTGTGATAGGGTCACATCACATATTTGTTTATTAGATTCGGATCTCGTTAGGACTGTCTAAAAAGGTGCGTTGTGTTTCAGATTATTAATAAATACCAGTGTGATATGGGAATTAAGCTTCCCTCGTGATAAGGAAACCTTGAATAAACTATATACCTATATTATGCTTCATTTCCCTTTTATGGAAACACAAGAACACACACATATACTTACATATACATAAATCCTAGTTCATCTAACCCTTCGAATTATCAAGTGTGTAATTCAAATCCTCATAATATCACTACTCTAACAAGGTATGTGTATATCCTTTTCATGATCTATGTTACGCTTAATTTAGAGTTTTGGTCAAAAAGTGTATCAAATGGGTTCTGACTTGAATCTTGTATGAAATGTGTTTGTGATGCTTGTTTGATGTTTGATATAGCTTTTATACATGTTATATGATGTTTTTAAACCACTGGATTGACCAAAAAATAGTTGGAATTAAATTTAGGTGTTAAAAGCCCGAAAACAGCTTGTTTTTGTTGTTCTTCAGCATTTGTACGACGGGATTTCGTCCGCTCGAACGAGATCTTGACCATGCGAATGAGATTCATATCTAATCCACACGAGTGACATATCGTCTGTAAGAACAAGATCTCGTCCGCGCGAATGAGATGTCATCCATGAGATTTTCAGCACGTGCGCGAAGCGCTGATTACACGATTTGAGACTCGTACGCACGTGTAGTGGTTCGTTTTGCATGTTAAAACAAATACTCACTCCGTCCCATAAAAAGAATCCACATTAATACTTATATTTGTCCCAAATTAAATGTCTCTTACTCAAAATAACACTAAAAAGTCACTGAAACTCAAGTTTTACCCTTTTTAAATATTGAAGTCAGCAAAACATTTACTCATAATTTATTCTTTCACTTACTTTTTGAAGGGAGCTAATCAATTCAGATAATATATCGAATGAAGGACAAAATAGACATTTTATTAACATATCTTAAATTGAAATTTTTTTGTTTGGAGATTGTTTTTGTCGGATGGATGGAGTATAGCATATGATTATAATTAAATGATGATTTTGATATACGAGCAGGGTCTCTCGCGTATGTCATACGTCACACGCGCTAAGGTCTTCATTATGTGAATGGGTTGTATGCAATCTTGACCCATTTAATGTGTTTGATTGTTTTATACAATTTTAATGATATAACGTGAAATGGAAAAGTGTACTAACTCGGGATACGATACTATCAGGTGATAAAACAAAGGTGAAGACTCAGTAATATTAGACGAGAGAGTTTTCCTAGTAATCGATGATTGTGACTATCCTTACGGATATTGTTATTTAGTAACATGCATAGTTACTAGTTATTGTCATGAATTGCATTATTAGACCGATTATCATAAATGGTTATACATTATGTGAAAATGTTTAAGTGGTTATGTGCACATGTGGTCACCTTCGACCAGGTAAGTAAAAAAGGTCAACCTTCGACCGGGTAGTGGGGTTCGAGTGCTATTATATAGTAGTATCGTTCAACTGACGTATACGTTTCGTCATGATGACTATGCTTGTGAGCCATTAGTAGGAACTATCAATAATCTTAGTCCGATTAGCTAGTGGTTGCATATCCCGTACATATCGTTGGTCCTCTTGTTATATGTTACATATGTGTTATATATTTTTGATAAAAGCTAAGCTTGAGGCTATTTAGTGATATATGCATGGTTTTCTCATTCACTTAGTTTCAAGCTAATCCCCAACATATTCTCTCATGCATGTTAGTTGATTGCATGCTCTAGGATACGAGAAGCTACGTTTTGTAGGCTGTCGTGGTTGACACAGTCTAGACAACTCTAATGTTTTGTAATAAAAAGGTTTAATCGTTTTTGGAAGTAACAAGGAGTAATATGTGCTAGTATGTAATGATTTGGATATAACATATTTTAATATGTCGATCAGATGTTTCTGTTGTGCGTTTTTTAAGTAAGTAAAAGGTACGGTGTTACACGAAAAGTGTAAAGCGTAAACTTGTTAACGTGAACATAAATAAGATTTTGTGATTTGAGCTCGATCAGAGGTATCATTTTTCGTGTTTTGTAGTTTTTTTTTTTGATTTTGTGATTCGTCACTTGTTAGTTTGTTAAGTGTTTGTTTCGGTATAATCATGTTGAGATTAGGTATAGATAGTTTGTATGTTTGCTACTTTTTAGGTACGAGGCTCTTCGAATTTCTCTTTCGTATCTTTTGTTGAAGACGTTTTTCTTTTCGAAAACATTTTTCGTATTTTTATAAGCTTCCAATTAGTTATTTTTGCCCAAAATAATTAAAAATAAAGACTATTCATGAAATTGAGAATTTTCATTCATATGTACGTGGTTTAATCGAGTTATTTCATAATCATTTCAGATACTTTTCTCAGATAACATATGTTGCAAAGTGAAATTATATATATACTATTTGACTCGCCGACTTTGGTCGTTTCATCGGGATGAATACGACATCCCACACTAAATTTACAAACCCTTCCGCTCAACTATCATTCAAACTACAATTTTTACAGGGGTATAAACCGTTAAATCATTATTCTATTAAAAAAAACTTAGCCAAACTTCACCATAATTTTGGGTGTATCTTTCCGCTCGCCGAGCGTTAAGTTTTTTCCGGCACTACCATTCAACTCGGAATAATTTTACGAAACAACGCAACTAACTATACGCGACAAGGACACCTTTTAAAAAAAAACGCTAAATGCACCGACATCTAAAACAAGGCTTAACACATGGGCCGTTTTTGCTTCTGTAAATACATAACACTACGTTAACTACGAATACGCAACTCAGAAAGCTCTGTCGCAACGCGCGGGCAATTTCGGATCTCGTTTGTACTATTGTGAACTAAGTAGTTGTAAATGCAAATTTTTGGAGTTACACCTAGGTAGGATAAATAAAGGAGGTGTTTATCTTTTTTATTAATGACGGTTATGAGTTATTGACAGAGGTTCGAACGTGATGTAGAAACTCACCCACCTAATTATTTTTTGGGACGAACATTACTGTAATGTCGCATGTCTATTAATTCCGTATACAAAGGTTACACCTACTTATTCCGAATACAAATAAGTATCTCGTTTACTTTTAATTTACTATATTAATTAATCTCCTGGAGATAAATCTATCGTATTTTATCTTTTGTCTTTTTCACAAACAACGACTTTTGGTTTGTTAACTAATAGTCGGTCTGCCAAGTACCACAACGTATATGTTTACTATTAACGACGAGTTTGTTATCTATGAACTGAATAACATATAATACGGATTATATGATTAAGTGCATCAGAAAATATTGAACTACTCCGTAATATTTATGGGCATTGATATAATCTTGAGCTAATATATATGATTAATGTCTAATATTTTGGCATTATATATTCCACTATCTTTTTTTATATGTCCACTATAAATGTAAAATTAACATACTGTACAATGCTATATTACGAGTAATACATAATGAGCATACATATATCAAAAATGATAACAGATATATCACCGCCTAATATTTATAGTATGCAATAAACTATGTGGACTCATTTGTGTTTAAGATGTCAATTGTCATGTGACAACGTTATAAGCTTTCACTGTCACTAAAATACATAAACTAACAACAAAAATGAGAGTTCATTAAATACAATGAGAGTTCAAAAGTTCGATACACACTGATGTGATCGGCCCAATGGCTTTGTTCTTGATATTGTTCGATAATGAAAAGAAATGAAATTCTCGGGGAGGAAGATGAACCTAACTTCTAGTAATTTGAAATTAAAACTTGAAAAGAAAATTACATTAAATAATACCTTCACTTTCCATCTACTTCGTTTTCTCTTCCTTCAAAATTAAACCGAGGAACAATGTTTACGCTTTCCATGCTAAAAGTGTAAGCCCTTAGTTTGATACGTTTCAAATTTTGAGAGATCAACAGTATATTTTAATTATGTTATAAGTAGACTATACGATGATTAAAAAAAATTAAAAAAAAAATTGTATTGGCAATTTGATGACATATCAACCGGTTAAGAATGCCAATCAACAATACAATTTATCAAACTTAATTTTCTTAATTAGTGACACAACTTATCATGTTGAAAGTGAAAATAGACTGTTGCAAAAGACAAGTTAAGGCAGGTGTTTTCTCCACATATAGAATGACCAATGACTCTCGAGATCTTCAAAAGACATTTGAACCATGAAGTATTTGTATGTTTAGATTCTATATATTTATATTTATACTTAATTATTTATTACGATTAAAATACACTAGATTTATAGACGAATAACATGATTGTAATTGTAAATTAGATTTAAACCAAGTAAATACGGTATAATGTATCAAAGGATATTGATAGCAAAGATATAGACTTTTTTTTTTATATATCTCAGTGACAAGTCACAATAAATATTAAGTTGTACTCCGTATATGATTGTATCTAATTCATATATATTATATGTCTTCATATAAATAGGAAAGTTGTAATTTGTATACAATAACAACATTCCTATTCCTATTTATCATTTTTGTATAGAGATATATATGGAATAGATATATACAATCATATACAACTTATTTATCTGTATCTTTGCCATCCATATTCTTGACATAATCTATGTTAGGGTCAAAGCCATTATTTGAACATAAGGTTAAAGTTTTGAGACTATCTAAAAAATGAGAATTTATGAATTTAAATTAACTAATTAGAAGATGAGTAAACTTTGTTAACAACAGTTGTGTTGTGTTGTTTATGAACATATGAGTTGTGTTAGAGTATTCGCTAAAGATCCAGGTTTTGAAAAAATAAAAAATATGGAGGGTTGTCGATATTTATCCTGTACGCTAAGACTAGTCAACCGTGATGTTGAGCTATAGTCAGTTGGGTGAAAAAGTAGGTTTTTGACTGTGACGTGACAATGAAATTAAATAGTGGTGAATGTTAAATTCGAGTGTAGTGAAAAGATTTTGGATGATATAGTAAAATATGATTGTAAGCCGAGTATAAATAAAATAAATAAATTAATAATATATAGAAATAAGTGGTGGATTCTGATTGGTTGAAAAATTTCCGACGCGCACGTTACAATCTGTTGGTTTTGTGAGTGACGCCCTGGGACGTCAGGGTTAAGGGCGTTAAGGCGTCAAATTTTGTGCCACCTTACATGCCAACTAGGATTTTGAGGCGTTAAAAATGACATCTCGCGTTTGGTTAGGAACAACCTAAGTATCTGGTAATTATGACGGACTCTTCTGATCATCCACCAACATGCGTAAGCAGCAAATCGCCAAGGGTTTCGCTAATTGCCCCTGCAACGGCTCCCTCACGAATTTTGCGAGTCCCGCGAGCATATTTAAGGCTTTTTAATGTTTTGTATTGTATTTAAACAAGAGTTTGGTCCGACGGGCGTTGCTGCGTAGCTTTCAATTTTATTATATTACGATATGTTTGATTGTTAGGAATGTTGTATACATAAGCATGCTACTATTGAGGTTATTTCTAGTTATCAAAGAAAGTTTAACAAAATATATGCTGAACAAAAGCTATTGCTACAGTTTCTAGCTACTTCTAATTACAGCTGTTGTAGTTCTAGCTGTTATCAAGACAGCTGGAGTTGCTTTAGCTTCATCACTCATTTACCCTTTTAGATTGAGACGCTTCCTTCTATCTTAGAACTTTGATTATATATACAGTTCATGTGAGTGCTACGTAGTGGCAAAAAAAAAAGATCTCTTAAGCAGGTTGGGCTACAGGAAATATATACTGAATATTAAATATGACTGGAAAAAAGTTAGGTCAGCCTGTAACCATCAGGCTATTGTCCATCCTTTATTTACCTTTTAATGAAGTAAATATTAATTTCTTAAATAAGTTTATACTCCGTAATAAAGATTAACAAAATCGAAATTACACAGATATAACATTGCTAACAAATACTAAATTGTGAATATTTCATTAAAAAATTGAGTCATTTACCTAAAAGATTAATAGCTTCTCTCATATGTGAACATATGCACGCAATAACACCAGCAACCGCTCCGCAACGGCCTTCAGGAGCAGTTACAACACCATTAGCAGCAGCAGCAGCAGCAGCATGTTTGCTTTTCAGATTTACGCATAGAAAAGCTGAAATCGTTCCATTTGATTTTGCTTCCTTGACGCAAGACGATTGCTTCCTTGAATACAAAATACAGTAGGATACTTTAAATAGCAAAAAGCAAATAATGAATCCTGTTTGTTTGACCTGTTACAGATGTAATCGATATTGACAAACTCTACCTGAGTACTTCTTGCGATTAGCATCTCCAACATGTTGTATATATGTATTTTACCCTTTTGAAGATATCCAACAACTATATGAATACTTTCACTATTTTACCCTTTTTTCTTTTTTAGGGAGATATGAAAAAAAAAAAACCTGTAAGTAGACACATAAGGTATGTGAATTAGTAATCTGTTAGTGGCAAATGTTACTCTACAAAGAAATATACATGAAGAAAAAATTAAGCAAGTACGTTAATATACCTTAAACCTATTGCTCAAAATAGTCAGGGGCCAAATCTATTAACTAACTAATTCCTTGTTATCATATCCTCTAAAATCCAGTTATATAGTTGCCACACAGTCTTCAAAATACAAAGACGGGTCTACAATTGTATTAACATTTAAGATCATATAAACAATAGCATCATATATAGATTGTTGATGAATACTATCCTCATTGTATGTGCATCTATAACCATTGAAATCATATCAAATAGACAACTATAATCGTAAGACACAACAGACGGGGTTTGTAATACATGGATTTTAATTAATCACTAAAATTAAGAATTACACGGAGGAATATCTCAATTACAAAATCGTATTTGAAAGACACAGTGCCATAATCAAGAGATGCTTTCTTCAAAATCCATAACATTTTCAGAATCCCTAATAATCAATTAAAAAAGGCAAATATGGCGGTGATGGTAACTCATCAGAGATGAGTGCGTCGGTGGTAGCAGCAGCGAAGGTGGAGGATACGGTTACGGTGGTGGTGTGGGTGATAGCACCACCTGAATAAGAAGACGAACTTACTGTTAATAGCCGACTCTGCATATGCACAACCGCTACCTTCCTGTGACCCAGCACCACTTATCAATGTATAAAATCGGTACCTTCGTGTTCAGAAAATCTTCACGGATTTAATGGTGTTTGTGGCGCCGCCTAATACCGCGGATTCACGACGTAATCGGCGATCAAAATGGAGCGGGGGTGTGTGAGGTTTGGAGAGAGGGAGAAGCATCTGGAGGATCAAAGAAGCTAGGTTAATAATAGGGTGTGTATTAAAATTACAAAAATACCCCTTTTGAATAAAAAATTGGAGTCTACAGTTAGGCCAATGTTCTCAATTGTAATAATAACAAGCAAATGGTCACCCCGTGCAATGCCGCGGCAGACCAAGTAAATATTTATACTTATCGTTAATCTTTACAAAAGTGTTTATCAAGGCTAATACATATTCAAAAATCTAATACATTACGTATTATATTTAAGCTAAAGGAGTCTTAAAATACTTGTACATATTTAAGCTAAAGTGGTTTTGAGCTGGCTTCAAGGTTGTTTAAAGAGCATATTGTAGGGTGGACCTCCTTTTTACAGCCAAAATTATATGCTTTTTGATTGTTCATGTGCTTGTCTAGTCCTTTTTTTCTTCAATTCCTTGACAGGAATATAAAGTTAAGACTTATATTAAAATAAAGTTAAGACGGCTTGCAATTTATATAATATGCAGGCAACAATTGCACTTAGTATAGTTTTCACCTGAAATGTCAGCATATCGATCAGAGAAACACAAAACACAAGATTATTAGTATATAGTACTTAAATAGTTAGTTAGGAACCAATTCTCACTCTTATTAAACCTATGCACCTATGGTGTGTAACTAACTATTTTTAGATGAGTACAACTATATTATTAAATGATTCGTTGAGCAATAGCAAAAACACAAATTCATAACTTGTAATAGATGACAGCAGGCATAAAATGTTATATATTATAGCAAACAAATAATATCATAGTTTGTCACGGTTGATAGTAACGTTGTGAAACAATAGCAATGGGAATATCAGTCAATGTAAAAAATCAGAAATTTATAGCTGCAGGTAGCTGCAAAAAAACATACATATTTTCGACTCACCGCAAAGAAATACGCCAACTTCGTGAAAAGAAAATACATATCAATACTATGATCATATTACTACCTGAAATAAACTACAAATGCACAACTAAACTGCAGTAAACATATTAATTCAGACAAAAGCTATTGCTAGTAAAAAAGTTTCAAAATATAATGTTTAAGTTATTAATCTACTGATAACGTAAAAAAAACAATCTTGTTAAATAATTACCTATCCTAACTGAAAGGCTTTTTCTCTTTTAAGAAGACAACGCTTCAAAGCTCCAATCCATTACCCTGCTAACAAAAACCATTATAACGAACAAATTCATACTCATTTCAAAGAACACCTTGTGTGCATCTACGAAAATATCTTAAGCCATTTAACCTTGTGTACATCTACGAAAATACCTATAGAACCATTTAACTATTTAACAATTGTAACAACACACAACCATTGCACTTTTTTTTAAAGGCCTCAAAGTGTAGTCGATAAGGTTTGAATTTGGGTCTCCAATTGAAACTAACACAGACAGATAGTTACGGAATTTATAGATAAAAAAAAACAGTTACATACATACCTCGAAGATCAAGCTACACAACATAAGGTTGCTCTTTTAGTTTATTAAATATCCGTTTTGCACGGTAACAATATCTAATTCATCACATAACACACACACACACACACACACACACACTTAGTTTTCTGAGTAGTGATAAAAATATAGGTTTCAGTTAATTATATTTATTAAGACATCATATCGCAATAGTCAATTCACTTGCGCAATAAGATTATTGAGCAATCGATATTCAAAATTTATTTTGTAGTACATCAAGAATATAATTAAATCCATAAAATAGATACAAATTAAAGTAATACTTACAGGCAGTATGATTTGGAGAAAATGGCGATCTTGTTGTAATAAATGATGGTTTCAACAAAAGCTGACGTCGACTTCGATGCTACAACTTTATTTACCTTCCGGTGACGCATCACCACTCGTCGATGTATATAAAATTGGTACCTTCGTGTTCAGAAAATCGCTACGGATTTAATGTGTTGGTGGCGCAGCCTAATACGCCGGACTAACGACGTAATCGCCGATTATAATGTATTGGTGGTGTGTGAGGTTTTGAGAGATAAGCATGGAGGAGTCAAAAGAAGCATCTGGAGAGAGAACGCATTAGGCAGTGGAAAAGATAAAAAATACCCTTTTAGCATTAACAAATATCTACTAACATAAAAGGCTAAAATACCCTTTTGAATTAAAAAATTCGAGTCTACAGGTACCAACATTCACTCAAATGTAATAATAATTAATTAATTAATAATTAATTAATTAATTAATAATAACAATAATAATAATATAATAATAATAATAATAATAATAATAATAATAATTTAAATGAGTTAAAGTTGATATTGGAGTGTAAAATAGAAAGTGATTAGCTAAAAGAATGTTAAAAATTTGTCACTGAGAGTGGTGAAATGATGCATGTAATGGTATACATTAGTGTTAAGAAAATCACTTAAATTCTAGTAGTGAAATTTAAGTGGCCTCATGCCCTCATCATCTCTAAAGATACACTACTACAAAAAATAGGCATCAAAACCTTTTTTTTTTAGTCTACAAAAAAATGGTGGAAGTGTATTGTGAAGTTAAAATGTGACGACTCGGAAATTTTCGACCAAATTTAAACTTAATCTTTATATGTTCCGGCACGATAAACAAAGTCTGTAATATTGAAATCTCAAACAAATTTGAACTGTGTTCATATAATCAATTACCTTTTGACTGTGCTCGACGATTCACGAACAATTGTTTGTAAATAAATATGTGTATATATAAATGTAAGTTTATATTATAATTTGAAATTATAAAATATAATTTAACCATTTGAAATAAATATATAAAATGAGATATAAAATGAGTAAGTATAATTTAAAATGAATCTATATATAAATATATATGATTTCTACGCATAATTATTATTATGTGTATATTGTAATAGATAGAAATATTAGAAATATAAATAATCAATAAAAGTTATTATATGACATATTACATATATAATACAAGTATAACTATAATTGTTATAATAATATTGTTATTACTTTCAATATGAATATCAATACTAGTGTATTGATATTATTTTAAATATATAATTTAGAGATATGAATTTGATATATATAAATTATTATAGTATTATTATTATTATTATTATTATTATTATTATTATTATTATTATTATTATTATTATTATTAGTATTATTATTATTGTTAATAATATTATTGATATAAATTTATAATTATTATTGTCATTATCATTAATAATAATAATATTATTATTACTATTATATTATTAGTATAATTATAATATTAAGGGTATTATTATTATTTATTCTTATATTTATTAGTGAATAAGATTAATTAAAATATAAATACAAGTATATGCAGACAATGTAAATACAGATACAAATGCAGGAAGATACAGATATAAATTACAGATATATATACATATATATAACTACAGGTATATATAAAAATATATACTGATATACATATATAAATATAGATTCTTACGCATTTTTTTATGTCAATATCTGATATTATTTTTTATTTGTTTTTCTGTTCGTCTGTGACCTTATGTCGAATCACCCATCTCTATTATTAATCTAACAGCCAATTGATAATGAACCGTTCAATTATACATCACATATTCGGTCACAATCACTTTCAGCTTCCCTAATTAAAGAATTAAAAACAGAAACTGAGAAAACAAGCTTCAACAACTCTGTTATGGCGTATTTAAATCAATAGCTCAAATTCGAGAAAATTATCAAAATCCATAAATGCAGGAGTGTTAGGAATTATCAAATTGATCTATCTGTAAGTTTGCACACTCCAATTCTTCCTATTTATTTTTAATTTCGAAGTCAAAGTTTTAATTTTAAAAAGTTAAACTTCGTTCTTCAATCGAATTCGAGTTATGTGTTATGATTCAAGCGAAATTGATGATTTGTAAAGTTTATATTAATGATATAAAACCTATTTCATGTTGTGATAATCGTCCAAAACTTTCTCAAATTCAAAATCATGATTTTTTTTTGTGTTGAAGCCACGATGAACAGCAGGCCTTTTTTTAGTTATTTTATTTGTTTTTCTTCTCTTTTCATTTCCTATTAATCCAATCCATTAACAATGTTTAATTCTAGGGTTATTGTAAAATCTAAATGTGTTTAAGCTAATTTATTCGTGATGGATCGTTTCTCTAGTCGACTAGTTAAGGCGAAGAAGAAGAAACATAATGATAGTTAAGTAAAAAAAATAGAAATGGGTATTAATCATAAAATGGGCAGCAGTCCAATGGTCAAGCGTTTGTTCGGGTGAGCGAGAGGTCTCGGGTTCGAGTCTAGGCAGTGGCGTATTTTTTTGGAACTTATTTCTTCAAAGGTTGTAATCTAATTTATTATTATTGTTATTGTTATTGTTATTAAGATTATTATTATTATTATTATTATTATTATTATTATTATTATTATTATTATTATTATCATCATCATTATTACTATTATTATTATTATTATTATTATTATTATTATTATTATTATTATTATTATTATTATTATTATTGTTGTTGTTGTTGTTAGTATTACTATTATTATTATTATTAGTTATTGTTATTCTTACAAGTATTATAAATGTTATGGTTATTATTATTATCATAATTATAAGTGTTATTATTATTATTATAAGTATTAATTATGATATTACTATTAAATTTAAAACTTTAATATTATTATCACGAGTATTATTATTATGTAAGTACTAAAATCATTATCATGACTATCATTAACAGTAAAATCAATATTGTTACAAGTATTATTATTAATATCACTATTATTATTACTATGATTCTTATTATAATTATTATTATAAGTAATGTTATTATTAATATTATTATTATTATTATAATCGAATACAACTTTTAATTACTATATTATTAAGTATATGAAAATATACTTATAAGTAATATTACATATAAGTATGAATACATTATATTAACAATTTTTATATAAATATTCATAGAAAATAAATTAGGTATTTTTAATAAATGAATATATATATGTATATATAACTATATAAATAATAATCATTTTCAAATATATATACAAATTAAATAAATAATATATAAAGTTATAATATATGAAATTGTTCGATTACGATTATATGTATTAATGAATACACAAATGATATCGGTTCGTGAATCCGAGGCCAACCCTACACTTGTTCAATGTCGTCATATATATTTTTACTACAAAATACAATATTGTGAGTTCATTTGATTCCCTTTTACTCTTTACATTTTTGGGACTGAGAATACATGCGCTATTTTTATAACTGTTTTATTTAAATGCTTTTTGAGATATATTTTGAACTGAGAATACATGAACTGCTTTTATAAATGTTTGACGAAATAGACACAACTACTAAAAACTGCATTCTATGATAGAATTATTTGGATTCAGAGGTTCGATTTCTATAAATATTGTATTATCGACCATCGGTGAGATGATTTTGCATTGCACGACGCATTAGCTTCCGAAATGGTTCGATTTAGTAGTTAGTAACGGTGAGATGATTTTGAATTGCACGACGCATTAGCTACGTTTTAACTACCCTCGGTGAGAAATTTTTGCATTGCACGATGCATTAGCTACCGTTTTAAGATTGTTTATCGGTGAGATGATTTTGAATTGCACGACGCATTAGCTATCGAAATGGTTCGATTTAGTAGTTAGTAACAGTGAGATGATTTTGCATTGCACGATACATTAGCTACCGTTCTAGCTACCCTCGGTGAGAAATTTTTGCATTGCACGATGCATTAGCTACCGTTGTAAGATTGTTTATCGGTGAGAAATTTTTGCATTGCACGATGCATTAGCTACCATTATTGAAATTATATTGTATTAACTACCACGGTGAGAAATTTTTGCATTGCACAACGCATTAGCTACCGTTGGTGAGTTTGTTTTGAAAGGTTCCGGTGTTCTTCATATGAATGATTTTTACAGCAGTGAACAGACCTGCACAGATTGTTTTCAAAATATGAGTATCTTGTGGTCTATTATATTGTTGAAAATGATTAATTTTGATAAACTAATGAACTCACCAACCTTTTGGTTGACACTTTAAAGCATGTTTATTCTCAGGTATTAAAGAAATCTTCCGTTATGCATTTGCTCATTTTAGAGATATTACTTGGAGTCATTCATGACATTTTTCAAAAGACGTTGCATTCGAGTCATTGAGTTCATCAAGATTATTATTGTAGTGACCCGAACTTTTCCATGTTTATATATATTAAATGAAATTGATATTTATATGATTAGGTGTTTCCAACATGTTAAGCAATCAAACTTTTTAAGACTTGATTAATTGAAATAGGTTTCATATAGACAATTTACCACCCAAGTTGACCGGGGATTCACGAACGTTAAAACTTGTAAAACTATATGATGACATATATATGGATATATATATATATATATATATATATATATATATATATATATATATATATATATATATATATATATATATATATATATATATATATATAGTTAACATGATATTATGATAAGTGAGTATCTCATTAGGTATGTTAACAATGAGTGATATACATAAAAATGAGTTTATTGAATTAAGAAACTCGAAACGATATATATAACGATTATCGTTATAACAACGTCTTACTAAATACATATGAATCATATTAGGATATTGTTACACTATGTTTAAATATGATAAATGATAAGTAAACATATCATTAAGTGTATTAACAATGAACTACATATGTAAAAACAAGACTACTAACTTAAGGATTTTGAAACGAGTCATATATGTAACGATTATCGTTGTAACGACATTCAAATGTATATATATCATATTAAGATATATTAATACATCATAATATCATGATAATGTAATAATTTAACATCTCATTAGATATTATAAACAATGGGTTAACAACATTTAACAAGATCGTTAACTTAAAGGTTTCAAAACAACACTTACATGTAACGACTAACGATGACTTAACGACTCAGTTAAATGTATATACATGTAGTGTATTATGTTGTAATAATACACTTTTGGAAGACTTCAAGAAACATATCAAAGTACTTCTATTTAACAAAAATGCTTACAATTACATTCTCGTTCAATTTCATCAACAATTCTACTCGTATGCAACCGTATTCGTACTCGTACAATATCCAGCTCCTAGACGTATATACTATTGGTATATACACATAATAATTCAGCTCTTAGCAGCCCTAGATAGTCAACAAACATGTGGAACCAATAATTAGACAACTAGCATGACTTATGAGCAAGGAAACAAAAACAAGAACTCCTTTTAACCCCACTCACCTTCACCACTCACCACCTACTCCATTTCACTTCTAATTTTCTTCCCAATTCTCTCTCAAAACACACACACTCTTCCATGAACGTCTAAGTTACTATTTTTCCAGCAAAAATCATCAAATACAAGCTTTGTTTATTGTAGTGACCCGAACTTTTCCATGTTTATATATATTAAATGAAATTGATATTTACATGATTAAGTGTTTACAGCATGTTAAGCAATCAAACTTGTTAAGACTTGATTAATTGAAATAGGTTTCATGTAGACAATTGACCACCCAAGTTGACCGGTGATTCATGAACGTTAACACTTGTAAAAACTATATGATGACATATATATGGGTATATATATATATATATATATATATATATATATAGTTAACATGATATTATGATAAGTATGTATCTCATTAGGTATTTTAACAATGAGTTATATACATAAAAATGAGCCTATTGAAATAAGAAACTCGAAAACGATATATATAACGATTATCGTTATATCAACGTCTTACTAATTACATATGAATCATATTAAGATATTGATACACTATGTTTAACATGTAAAATGATAATTGTGTATAGCATTAAGTATGTTAACAATGAACTACATATGTAAAACAAGACTATTAACTTAATGATTTCGAAACGAGGCATATATGTAACGATTATCGTTGTAACAACATTTAATTGTATATATATATATATCATATTAAGATATATTAATACATCATAATATCATGATAATGTAATAATTTAACATCTCTTTAGATATAATAAACAATGGGTTAACAACATTTAACATGATCGTTAACCTAAAGGTTTCAAAACAACACTTACATGTAACGACTAACGATGACTTAATGACTCAGTTAAAATGTATATACATGTAGTATTTTAATATGTATGTATACACTTTTGAAATACTTCAAGATACTTATCAAAATACTTCTACTTAACAAAAATGCTTACAATTACATCCTCGTTCAGTTTCAGCAACAATTCTACTCGTATGCACCCGTATTCGTACTCGTACAATACACAGCTTTTAGATGTATGTACTATTGGTATATACACTCTAATGATCAGCTCTTAGCAGACCATGTGAGTCACCTAACACATGTGGGAACCATCATTTGGCAACTAGCATGAAATATCTAATAAAATTATAAAAATATTAGTAATCATTCATGACTTAATTACATGTAAACAAAATTACACATCCTTTATATCTAATCCATATACCAACGACCAAAAACACCTACAAACACTTTAATTCTTCAATTTTATTCATCTAATTGATCTCTCTCAAGTTATATCTTCAAGTTCTAAGTGTTCTTCATAAATTCTACAAGTTCTAGTTTCATAAAATCAAGAATACTTCCAAGTTTACTAGCTCACTTCCAATCTTGTAAAGTGATCATCCAACCTCAAGAAATTCTTGTTGTTTACAGTAAGATATCATTCTAAATCAAGGTAATACTCATATACAAACTTTTATTCAATTCCTATAACTATAAATATCTTAATTCGAGTGATAATCTTACTTGAACTTGTTTTTGTGTCATGATTCTACTTCAAGAACTTTCAAGCTATCCAAGATCCTTTGAAGCTAGATAATTTCTTATCACTTCCAGTAGGTTTACCTACTAAACTTGAGATAGTAATGATGTTCATAACATCATTCGATTTATACATATAAAACTATCTTATTCGAAGATTTGAATATGTAATCACTAGAACATAGTTTAGTTAATTCTAAACTTGTTCGCAAACAAAAGTTAATCCTTCTAACTTGACTTTTAAAATCAACTAAACACATGTTCTATATCTATATTATATGTGATAATGCTAAAAACGAACATATATTTCATAGCATTATTCCTCAAGAAAGACAAGCTTTTAGTTGCAATTGTTCTATTTACAAGAGATATTCGTTTAAATAATAAAAGGTGAAGACAAAAGGCAGATTCAACAAATTGAAGACAAAAAGGTCCAAAGAGCTAAAAAGTACAAGATACAATTAAAAAGGTTCAAAATATTGATGAGGAACGTCTCAAAATGACAAGAGTACAAGTTACAAGACGCAAAGTACGCGATTTAAAATAATACGCGAGGACGTCCGAAAATCCGGAACCGGGACCTGAGCCAAGAAGAAACGCCCGACGCAACGGACCAAAAATATCTAGTCTACTATGCACAAGAATATAATATAATATATATATAATTATATATAATTATATATTATATATATTATTATTATTATATTACGTCGGCAAGAAGAAAACAAATCCATTTGGCTGGATCCAGGGTGGCCATGCGACTCGCATGGCCAGAAGCACAAATCCATGCGAGTCGCATGGAGTGAGATTGCTGGTCAGGTCCTATATAAAGCCAGTTTTCTGCCGAGTTTTGATCATCTTTTTCTCTTCCTCTTCATACGTAAATATATTTATATTTATAATTTATATTTTAATTTTAATTCTAATAATAAGGGTATGTTAGCGAATGTTGTAAGGGTGTAAGTCGAAATTCTGTCCGTGTAACGCTACGCTATTTTTAATCATTGTAAGTTATGTTCAACCTTTTTATATTAATGTCTCGTAGCTAAGTTATTATTATGCTTATTTAAAACGAAGTAATCATGATGTTGGGCTAATTACTAAAATTGGGTAATTGGGCTTTGTACCATAATTGGGGTTTGAACAAAAGAACGACACTTGTGGAAATTAGACTATGGGCTATTAATGGGCTTTATATTTGTTTAACTAAATGAAAGTTTGTTAATGTTAATATAAAGATTTACAATTGGGCGTCCCTATAAATTACCATATACACTCGATCGGACACGATGGGCGGGGTATTTATATGTACGAATAATCGTTCATTTAACCGGACACGGGAATGGATTAATAGCCACTAGAATAATTAAAACAGGGGTGAAATTACATTCAAGGGTAATTGGTGTAATTGTTAACAAAGTAGTAAAACCTTGGTTTACATGCAGTCGATAACCTGGTGTATTCATTAAACAAAGTATTAAAACCTTGTTACAATTCGAATCCCCAATTAGTTGGAATATTTATCTTCGGGTATAATAATAATTTGACAAGGACACTTGCAATTTATATTTATGACTGATGGACTGTTATGGACAAAAACCAGACGGACATATTGAATAATCCAGGAC
Organism: Rutidosis leptorrhynchoides; assembly: GCF_046630445.1. Classification (NCBI taxonomy): domain Eukaryota; kingdom Viridiplantae; phylum Streptophyta; class Magnoliopsida; order Asterales; family Asteraceae; genus Rutidosis; species Rutidosis leptorrhynchoides. Next base: position 447,478,975 of record NC_092337.1, on the reverse strand, counting down.
AAAGGACAATTAACCCATGGGCATAAAACTAAAATCAACACGTCAAACATCATGATTACGGAAGTTTAAATAAGCATAATTCTTTTATTTCATATTTAATTTCCTTTATTTTATATTTAATTGCACTTCTAATTATCGCACTTTTATTTATTGTTATTTTATTTAATCGCACTTTTAATTATCGTACTTTTAATTATCGCAATTTAATTTTATCGCATTTTTATTATTCGCAATTTCATTATCGTTATTTACTTTACGCTTTAATTTAAAGTCTTGTATTTATTTTATATTTTACATTAGGTTTTAACTGCGACTAAAGTTTTAAAATCGACAAGCCGGTCATTAAACGGTAAAAACCCCCCTTTATAATAATAATATCACTTATATATATATTTGTATTTTTATAAAAGTAAACTAATATAGCGTTGAGCTTTGTTTAAAGATTTCCCTGTGGAACGAACCGGACTTACTAAAAACTACACTACTGTACGATTAGGTACACTGCCTATAAGTGTTGTAGCAAGGTTTAAGTATATCCATTCTATAAATAAATAAATATCTTGTGTAAAATTGTATCGTATTTAATAGTTTTTCCTAGTAAAATATAAGCTATTTTATATACACCTCGTTCGACATCAAGTATTTTTTGGCGCCGCTGCCGGGGACATTCGCCAAAGCGAAACGTTATAATTTTTAATTTTTAAGTTATAATTAGTTTTTGTAAAATTTATATTTTTGTTTAAAAATTAAAAAATATAAAAAAAAAAAAAAGCTTTTAAAATCGAAAAAAAAATATTTTAAGTATATTTTTAAGTTTTTCTTTTATTTTTACAAAATTATAAAGTATTTTAAGTTTATTTTTAAGTTTTTATTTTAATTATATATATATATTTTATTTAAATTTAAAAAAAAAGAAAAAAAAAATAATAAGTAATCGGGCCAAGGTACTGTAGCAGCCCAACTTTTGGCCTGGATCCGAACACCATGCGAGTCGCATGATAATTCAACTAAACCCCATGCGAGTCGCATGAGGGGTCTGACAGGGCCACATTCAAACCCTAATTTCGCATTTATTACGGTTATTATTTAATTATTATTAATTAAACCCTAATCTATTATCTATTATTATTATATTTAAGTTTTTAGTTTATTTTAATTAACTTAAAAACTAGTTTTATTATATATAATATTTAATACAAAAATATATAAAATATAAAAATAATATTTTTATAAAATCTAATATTTTTATAACTTTTTATAACTTTTAATATTTTGTCCCTTTTTAATCGTTGTAGCTTAATATTTGTATTTTTAGCTCATATTTAATTTTAAACTTAGTTTTTGCTATAGTTATTTTTACTCCTATATTTTTAGACTTTGCCGTAGAATTCCTTAAGTGCTTTTTCTTTAAGACTAAGATTTAGGTGCTTTAGAATTTTGCGACGCCTTTTTAAGTTTTAGTTTCTTTTTAAGTTATTTCCATTTGGGATTTAGTTTTTCCTGTAAGCTTTAATATTTTTAGACCTTTTACTATGTATCAATTATCATTCCAATTAGTGATTTCAATTTGCGATTATAATTTTAAGTTAGTTGTAGTAATAAGGTTAGGTTAGTAAAGTATTTTTATAAAGTTTCTTTTATTTTTTCGTCATCTTTTATTTTTCAACCATTTTTTCTTTTTCGACCTTTTGCGACGAACTCTTTTTCTCTCTTATTTCTCGCCATTCTAGTTTTTAGGACTTAGAATTTTTTTTTCTACTTCTTATCTAAATTTCTTAAAATTACGAAAATTTATTTTGAGTGGTTAAATTAATAGACATCAAAATTTTCTGGTTCGTAGTAATAGTTGGATTTGTACGTGGACCGGGTTATTGGAGCCAAACAGTCCTCAATTATATTGAGACCAAACGAATCCTGCCCCTCTGCTGCATCTTTTGGCTATTCGAAACGTGGGCAAAATCAGAAAAGTCTATTGATTGGATAACTTATTATAATTTTTCTTTCCTTTTTAAAAAAACTAATAGGATATTCAGTGAATGCACCGAGCAAGACGTTCATCACCTTTTGTACGTTCACCACCTGTAACTCGATCAAGACATCGTTTAACAAATATAACCGCCGTTGATTTTTCTTTAGAATCGTCATCCAGTCGACCAAGTACTTCAGTTCAAATTTCCGACAATCCAGTTTTTGAAACAAACCTCACAATTGAGAATCCAGAAAATATTCAGGAACGGTTCATAGATCCTGAACCATTAAACTTTCCTCCGGAACCACCAATCATTCAAACAGAGATTGTTGAGGAACGAACCATTAAATCAGAATCATCTAGTGATACCGATTCAACAAATTCAATTATGGAGAATCTGGAACCTTTAAGTATGGAAGACCGAATGAGAGCTAAACGCACTGGCCAAGGTCACGCAATTACTCATCCAGACATTAATGCGCCAGATTATGAAATCAAAGGACAAATTCTACACATGGTGACTAATCAATGCCAATTTAGTGGTGCGCCGAAGGAAGATCCAAATGAACATCTACGTACCTTTAATAGGATCTGCACACTATTTAAAATCCGAGAAGTGGAGGATGAACAGATATATCTCATGTTATTTCCCTGGACTTTAAAGGGAGAAGCCAAAGATTGGTTGGAATCGTTACCTGAAGGGGCGATTGATACATGGGACGTTTTAATTGACAAATTTCTTAAACAATTCTTTCCTGCATCTAAAGCCGTAAGACTTCAAGCAGAAATTGTTACGTTCACACAAAAGCCAAATGAAACTCTATATGAGGCGTGGACAAGATATGGAAAGTTGTTAAGAGGATGTCCGCAACATGGTTTAGACACCTGTCAAATAGTACAAATATTCTACCAAGGATGCGACATCACTACAAGAAAAGACATAGATATAGCAGCTGGTGGTTCTATTATGAAGAAAACCGAAACTGATGCTTACAAAATTATTGATAACACTGCTTCCCACTCACATGAGTGGCACCAAGAAAAAGACATCATTAGATCATCTAAAGCAGCTAGAGCCAATTCTAGCCATGACTTAGATTCCATTTCCGCAAAAATAGATGCTTTCGAGAGACGAATGGAAAAGATGACTAAAGATATTCACGCTATACGAATTAGTTGTGAGCAGTGTGGAGGACCACATTTGACAAAAGATTGTCTCAGTATTGAATTAACAATGGAACAAAGAGAGAATATTTCATACATAAACCAAAGGCCTGGAAATAATTATCAGAATAATTATCAACCGCCAAGACTGATTTACAATCAAAACCAGAATTATAACCGAAATATTCCATACAATAACCAACAAGGTCCTAGCAATCAACAAGTATCCAATAATACTTATAATCAGCAAAGACCTAATTTTCAAAACAAACCACCACAACAAACCGATGATAAAAAGCCGAATTTAGAAGATATGATGACGAAGCTAGTTGAAACTCAAACGCAGTTTTTCACATCTCAAAAACAAACCAATGAACAAAATGCTCAAGCATTTAGAAATCAACAAGCTTCTATTCAAAATCTGGAACAAGAAGTGAGTAACCTAGCAAGGTTAATAGGTGAAAGAAAACCGGGAAGTTTACCTAGTGATACAAATGCTAACCCCCGGAATGAAACAGCTAAAGCTATTACCACAAGAAGTGGTACAACACTTAAACCACCTGAAATACCTGTAACTTCTGATGAAACTATTCCTACTACACAAGAACCACAACCAGATCAAGATAAGGAAAAAGAACCGGTAGTTGAAAAGGTTAATGAAGATAACACAGTTAAGGATAAACCTTATGTTAAACCATACCAACCACCTCTTCCTTATCCGAGTAAAATGAAGAAAGAGAAACTTGAAGCCGAGCAATCCAAATTCTTGGATATGTTTAAACAGATAAATGTAAATCTTCCTTTCATTGATGTGATTTCAGGAATGCCAAGATATGCTAAATTCTTGAAAGATCTAATCACGAATAGAAAGAAAATGGAAGAACTCTCGGCTGTTACTATGAATGCTAATTGTTCAGCAGTGCTGTTGAATAAGATACCAGAAAAACTATCTGATCCAGGAAGTTTCACAATTCCATGTTTTCTGGGTAGTCTTAGTTCAATAGAAGCATTGGCAGACTTAGGTGCTAGTATAAATCTAATGCCGTATTCACTATACGCTAAACTAGACCTTGGAGAATTAAAACCAACCAGAATAAGCATATAACTAGCCGATAGATCAATAAAATATCCTAGAGGGATAATGGAGAACATGCTAGTTAAAGTTGGTACTTTAGTATTTCCAGTAGATTTTGTTGTTTTGGACATGGAAGAAGATTCTCAAGTTCCTCTCATATTAGGAAGACCATTCTTAAACACGGCTAAAGCAATGATAGACGTGTTCGGTAAGAAATTGACCCTAAGTATAGAGGATGAGAGTGTTACCTTTTCAGTTGATAGAGCAATGCAACAACCACAATCTGCAGATGATACATGTTATTATATTCAAACTATAGATGCACATGCAGAATTATTAGAAGAATTTCCAGAATTACAAGGAACAGGAGAATGTTCTTTAGGAGAAGGTAATGAACCAATTGATGAAGCTGAAATGTTAGCTACACTTATAGCTAATGGATATGAACCAACAACAGAAGAAATTCAAATGCTAAAAGAAGAAGACAGATATCGATATAAATCATCGATAGAAGAACCTCCGAAATTAGAGTTAAAGCCACTTCCAAACCATTTGGAATACGCTTATTTACATGGTGAATCTGAATTACCTGTAATAATATCGTCTTCTCTCACTGAAAATGAGAAATCACAACTCATTTCTGTGTTGAAAGCTCATAAACCAGCCATTGCATGGAAGATTCATGATATTAAAGGAATAAGTCCTTCGTATTGCACACATAAAATCCTTATGGAAGAAGGTCATAAAACGTATGTGCAACGCCAACGAAGACTAAATCCTAATATGCAAGATGTAGTTAAGAAAGAGATTATTAAACTGCTAGATGTAGGTTTAATTTACCCAATTTCTGATAGTCCATGGGTAAGCCCAGTTCAATGCGTGCCTAAGAAGGGTGGCATGACTGTCATTACAAATGAGAAAAATGAGCTTATTCCTACTAGGACTGTAACAGGATGGCGTGTATGTATTGATTATAGAAAATTAAATGACGCCACCAGAAAGGATCACTTTCCCTTACCTTTCATAGATCAAATATTGGAAAGATTAGCCGGAAATAGTTACTATTGTTTTCTAGATGGATTTTCCGGATATTTTCAAATTCCAATAGCACCCGAAGATCAAGAGAAAACCACATTCACGTGCCCTTATGGTACTTTTGCTTACAAACGCATGCCATTTGGACTTTGTAACGCCCCTGCAACCTTTCAAAGGTGTATGATGGCGATTTTTCACGACATGATAGAAGAATGCATGGAAGTATTCATGGATGACTTTTCAGTCTTCGGTGATACATTTAAATCATGTCTAGTAAATCTGGAACGAATGCTAATTAGATGCGAAAAATCAAATCTAGTACTTAATTGGGAGAAATGCCATTTCATGGTTAAAGAAGGCATCGTTCTTGGACATAAAATTTCAAAAGAAGGAATTGAAGTGGATAGAGCTAAAGTAGATGTAATTGCTAAACTTCCACATCCCACCAATGTTAGAGGAGTTAGGAGTTTTCTAGGGCATGCCGGTTTTTACCGACGTTTCATAAAAGATTTTTCAAAAATTGCCACTCCTATGAATAAACTCCTAGAAAAGGATGCGCCATTCATCTTTTCAGATGAATGTATCAAATCTTTTAATATTCTTAAAGAAAAACTCACTAATGCGCCGATCATGATAACACCAAATTGGAATCTACCATTTGAACTAATGTGCGATGCAAGTGATTTTGCAATGGGAGCCGTTTTAGGACAAAGGATTGAAAAACGATTTCAACCTATATATTATGCTAGTAAGACATTACAAGGAGCACAAACAAACTATACAACTACTGAAAAAGAACTCCTTGCTATTGTCTTTGCTTTTGACAAATTTCGATCATATCTCGTTCTAGCAAAAACGGTGGTCTATACCGACCATTCTGCTCTTAGATACCTATTTTCAAAACAAGATGCTAAACCAAGATTAATCCGTTGGATCTTACTCTTACAAGAGTTTGATATTGAAATCCGAGATAAAAAAGGAGCAGAAAATCTCGCCGCTGATCATCTTTCTCGTCTTGAAAATCCCGAATTAGAAGTTCTGAATGAATCGGCCATAAAAGACAACTTTCCTGATGAATATCTATTGAAGATAGATTATAAAGAAATCCCATGGTTTGCAGACTATGCAAACTACTTAGTTTGTGGATTCCTTGAAAAAGGATTATCGTACCAAAGACGAAAGAAATTCTTCAGTGATATAAAACACTATTTCTGGGAAGATCCACATCTGTTTAAAAGTTGTCCCGATGGAATAATACGCCGATGTGTATTTGGAGATGAAGCTAGTAAAATTTTAAACCATTGTCACACAGGACCAACAGGAGGGCATTATGGGCCTCAACTAACAGCAAGAAAAGTTTATGAAGCTGGATTCTATTGGCCTACAATTTACAAAGACGCACACCTTCTTTGCAAATCCTGTGATGCATGTCAAAGGGCCGGAAAAATAAGTCAACGTGATGAAATGCCACAAAATGTCATCCAAGTATGTGAAGTATTTGACATTTGAGGTATTGACTTTATGGGTCCATTTCCAAAATCTCATAATAATCTATATATACTCGTAGCCATTGATTATGTATCTAAATGGGCGGAAGCACAAGCTCTCCCAACTAACGATGCACGAGTTGTAGTCAATTTTTTAAAACGTCTTTTTGCAAGGTTTGGAACACCGAAAGCTTTAATAAGTGATCGGGGTACTCATTTCTGTAATAATCAACTTGAGAAAGTTCTTAAAAGATATGGAGTAACTCATAAAATCTCCACCGCATATCATCCACAAACAAGTGGACAAGTTGAAAATACCAACCGAGCTTTAAAACGTATTCTAGAGAAAACCGTAGGATCAAATCCAAAGGAATGGTCCATTAAATTGGAGGATGCACTCTGGGCTTTTAGAACAGCCTACAAAACTCCAATTGGAACCACACCTTTTAGACTTGTTTATGGAAAAGCGTGTCATCTTCCAGTAGAAATTGAACACAAAGCATTTTGGGCTTTGAAGACATGTAATCTTGATTTACATGAAGCCGGACGTCTACGATTAAGTCAACTAAACGAATTAGAAGAATTAAGACATGAAGCATACGAAAATTCGTTAATCTATAAAGAAAGAACGAAGAAATGGCATGATAAAAGAATCAGAAGTTCAAAAGAATTTAAAGAAGGAGAAAGAGTTCTTCTTTTCAATTCACGATTCAAGCTATTTCCTGGAAAATTGAAATCAAGATGGTCTGGACCATTCATAGTCAAAAGAGTTTTCCCATACGGAACGATAGAATTAATAAATTCAAATGGGATTGAATTTAAAGTTAATGGTCACAGAGTTAAACATTACATACATGGTCCGATGGAAGTCGACAACGAAGTTAATCACAATTTCGACACCACAGCTAACTAAGTGTGGGGAGAATCAAGTCTTTAAAGGATAATATGTATTTCTGTTAGAGTTAGATTGTCTGTTTTCGTGTAGTTCTCGAAAATGGAACACGTATGGTCTTTCCCTAGCAGACCCTAAAGAACTAGTCTTCTCCCCCCATTCTGAATTTTTATTTTTTTTAGGTTTTTACAAAATGAAGACTGCCTGTGAACTAAACCATGGTCTAATGCTACACGCTTTGATCACTAAACGTAATAATGACATACTCCCGAGTGAAATAGTATCAGTAATCAGAGAAAGAATGGACGGAGTTAGAAAAGGATCCAGATGCGAAGATAATAAGTTATAATTTGGTAAAGGAAAATCAAAATCCGCAGCGAAAAGAAGAGCACGACACCTAGAACGATGTCACAAATGCGGAAAATGGTCACATGGAGGTAAATGTTCAAATAATCAAACCTATTCAAATACCGAATTTGTTACTTTATGCAGAGACGGACCGTTCATATGTTTAGAAGAAAAGACAATGAATGCTCGAGGTTACGCCTTTGGAGCCATGGAAAATCAATTAAACCGACTATCTTATGAATATAATAGATCATATAACTAAGAAATCTATTTCACAGGTATGTCTGTACAGTTTTTATTTTTATTTTTATTTTTAACCTTTTGATAATAAACGCTAATTTGTTCGCTAAAAAGTATTAAATTGGTATTAAATAAAATTAGGTTTGGCGACCGAAATTATTGATATCGTTCAAAAATTTATTACATCACTGCGAAATTTAACGTTTATTCTTAAGGTATAAATATCTTTAATCAATCAACCCAAAATATTTCAAAAATTCGTCATGAGTTAAATTAGGTCTTGGATCCGAAATTACTTTACCGAAAAGAGGGGCGCATATTTTTGATAATATTTGATCGATTAAAGTGGGATAAAAAGACAAAAAGATTTTTAATTTTATTTTTTTTACCATGTTTTTAAAATTAATATTTAAATCTTAAATTAATATTGTAAACATTGTAAAAACAATATATTTAAAATTGTAAATATTTGAAAAATTAATATAAGTTTAGTGTGAATTTATAATATAAATTTTTAAAATAAGTTTGGTGTGAATTTATAATATGAATTTATAAATTAAGTCTGGTGTGAATTTTTAAAATATGAATTTTTAATTTTATGCATTTCAAATTTTAAGTTTGGTGTGATTTTTTTTATATTAATTTTGAATTTTATAATTGTGTGAATTTAAAAACAAAAATTTACTTTATCTCATTAAGTTAAGAATATGATTTTTAAAATTCATCGTAAGTTGAAGACTAGGTCTTTGAACCGAAATTGCTTTACCCGAAGGAGGGACGAGAACTTTTATTATCATTATTTTTAATCTTATTGATTTAAAGTATGCCAAAAACATTAAAAAACCCAAAAATCTTAGCTTTTAAAACAATCGCTACAAAAAGACAAATTTTAAAATTTTGTCGAGGGACGGACTAGGGCATCGTCCCGAAACAACCTCGTCCTAAAAAGAAACAAAATTTTTAAAATTTTATTAAATTTTATGTTTTAAAAGTATAAGGTTATTATAAAAAAAAAAAAAAAAAAAAATATAAAAAAACTGGAAAATACCCCCATGCGACTCGCATGGGGGTAAGTGTAAAGTCATGCGACTCGCATGGCTGTTAAAAACTGGACAGGATCAAATATTCAGCCGAGCTGCTCTTTTTCACAAACACACATACACAAACACGAACCATCTACAAAACCCTCTCAAAAATTCATCATTTTTCATCAAATTTCTTGCAAAACTTCACAATAATCATGCCTAGATTCAGTAGTCTCAACCCCTTCAGGAGAAAGGTAAAGATTTCACCCCTAATCTCTTTAAATTCGAATTTTTGTGTTCTTGAGCTAGAAATTTTATATTTTGATTTTGTTAAATTTAGGTGTAATTAAAGCTAAATTGTTGTTATATTATGCATGTATATCCTAGATAGAAGCTATTTAACATGAATTGAAGCTAAAAACTTCAAATTTTTAAGAATCTAGGGTTTGTGTTCTTGAGCAATTTGGGGCTTTTTGATATAAACAGGTTATGGCCGATTTTTGTCATGAATTGTTGCTAAATTAAGTAGTGTAACATGTCTAGGTAGTTAATTGATCCAAACTTTGAGCCTAAACATGTTTTTGAGAATTAAAGTGGACTTTTTAAGTCCAAAAATTCATGAACTTGGATAAATTGATATAAAGGCCATTTGAAACTTGTTTCATTGCTAGTAGTGATTATTTTGGCATGTTATTTGAGATAAATGCTTATGAAACTGATGTACATTTTTCGTATATGCTTATTTGATAAAGTGTAGACTTGACAAAAATATGAAAATGAGCACTAGTTTGATTTGAATGCCATGTAACAAGTGTTTAATTGCTATAATGATTATTGTTGACATGTTTAAGAGTTTAAATGTGATAAAACATTGTATACATTTTCGTATGTAAAAATGTAGAATTGTTATTGTTAAGAAAATGTGTATAAAATGTGTTATGAATTGAACATGTCATCATAATTGTTTCAAGTTATTATTTTACTAACACTAATGCATATTTGGATGCACAATTTTTGTGTTTAATGTGTTTTACAGAAAGCCGATACTGGAGGTTCAGGAGCATCATCATCCAGGCAACCAGAGCCCGAACCGGAAATGTTTCATGAACAAGAACAACATATGCAACAAGAAGAAGAAGAACATGAGGAGCAACATATTCCTTATCACGATCAAGATCAATTATTCGTGAATCAGTTTCGTCAATTCGCTCCACATCAAAGGATTCTGAGCTTAGACATTAATGAAGATCAGTTACACCCAAATCTGAGATTTGATCGATGTTGGATAGAGTATCCAGATTATCAAAAGAACATGCACATTCTCTACTTTAAGGTTGTTGAAATGCCAAGGGCAATTGACTGGGTACCTTTGGAAACAGTTGACCTTGCCGAACCGATTCGGGAATTATTGGTGCAAAGGTATGGTAATTCTCAGTTTAACGATTGGATGCGCCTATTTTCCATTCGTAGAACCATATATAGGGAATGGTGTATAGAATTACTTAGTACTATTAAGTTAAGCAGTGATGTTAGGAGGATAGATGATAGAAGCTTTATTAGATTTCTGTTAGGTGGACGCATGTACAGAATGTCCATGATAGATTTAGCTAGGACCTTACAGATTTACACCCCTGCTGAACTTTTGAGCCCCGACTGTAATAGCTTGATTGCCCAAGGAGAAAGGGTAGATAGGGAATTTGATATTAACGCTGTCTGGAGGCGTATGTCCCACTTTAATGAATTTCACGCCAGTGGAAATCATACATACTTAGATATAGACAGAGCTGAACTCCGGGTGATTCATAGATTCTTAGCAAACACAATTACACAAAGGGGAAGAAATAAGGAGAAATTGACCGTAAACGATTTGTTCTACCTCAAGTGTATTAGAGACCCGAGGAGTTTCGTTAACATTCCCTATTGTGTTGGTTATTATCTCGCTAATGTAGTTTCGGGGATGAAATCGGGGAGTATTATAGGTGGTGGTATTTTCATTACTCTCATTGGAGAGTATTTAGGTGTAGATAAGCACCAAGGGGGTCCAATGAACGAAATAGAGGACGGAGGTGAAACTATAAGTTCAAACCTTTATCACGGTGCAAGGGTATTATTAATGAGACGTGGTCGGGTATATCGATACGAGGGACCTCAGAGACAGGTAGAAAGAGGTTCGGATGACGAGATGGAGGATGCGAACAACATTATAGGAGTTGTTCGGGAGACTGCTCTTGATTTAGGCGTTCGTATGGAGGATGAATACATGACGAACTATGATAGGCATATGCAGTACGAGGCATGGCAACGCCGGAATGACTACGAGCATTCCCGGCAACGAGAGCATGGCCGATGGGATTATCATCAGCGCCAAATTATAAGCCAGTTGCAGCCTGGTGAGATGTATTATCCGACCCGACCCGCATACTATCCCGCACATCAGCCAGAAATGAGACCACCCTATGATTCATATGATTATGACGCAGCATACCAGTTCACCTATAATCAGCCATGGAACCCGGACGCGAACATGAATTGGGATCCATATCCTAATTTTCCTCCTAACCCACCTCCTGATCAGTAGAGATAAGTTGGTAATTTTTATTTTTATTTTAAACACTTAACATTTTATTACGTTTATGTAATGTTTGATATTCTTATTATTATTGTGTACTAATATTTTTCTTATAGTTTGAAAGTGGGATGCCAAAGTTCCATTTCAAATTGCATGTATGATTATATTTGTATTGTATATATTCTCTTTTATGCACAAAACAGGATAAAACAACGCGTTTTCAAAGACTGGCATTAAGTTCAGCAAAAGCAAGTAATTTTGACGACAATGATGCAAAATGTATGTGAAATAACAACAAGACGGAATGAACAAATGATGTGCACCATTTATCATTCAGCAAACAAAAGCCAATATATTTGGAAACTTTGGTAAAAATTTAATCATTTTCACACAAATCGCCCTCAATAATTTAAATTGTTACTGATTTCTTGCAAATGAGGGCATTGCAAGATCTTAAGTGTGGGAAGGGGTTAAATTCTTTCGGATTTTAAAATTTTTATATTAAACACTTGGTTACCATTAAAAATACTAGTAAAGCAGTAGTTGTATTAGAATCTAGTGCTCTCTAATAAAAAAGAACAGCCCTAGTCTTATATACTGACTACCCAATTCTAGTAAAATTTTTCAAAATTTTCAATTAAATGAATTCAAAATCATGTTTATACATATTTATGAACGATAAAACTAGGTTTTAACACCGAAATTATTGTTACCTCGGAAAGGACATAAATTGAGAAACAAACTAAAATGTTAAAATTCATTTAAAATGGAATAGAGGACGATAAAAAGGAAAATAAAAGCCAAGTGTGGGAAAATTTACCAAGTTATCTTAAACATATGTCACATATATCTGTAACAAATAACTAAAAATACTTTTGCTTTGGACTAAACTAAACTGTTTTACCCGATGAAAGAAAAGAAGAGATGGATCTACACGATGAATCAATTCCATCACTAAAAGGAAGTAAAGTCTTCCGAAAAAGACACGCGCTTCTTGATTTAGGTCATGAAGTTGTCGTCTAGACCAGCTGTAGGTTGACGAAAAATCTAGAAAAGTCATCTCTAAAATCAGCAGGAAATCCACGGACCTCAGCATCAAACAGGGTCGCCAAGTGGTCAGATTTATCCTAACCATGAGAAGGATTTATCTCGTACAATGGGGGGGCACCGTGCAAATTAGCTTGATAAGACTAATGAATCAGATCCCCAGAAAGGATAATCTCCTTAAAGATAAAAAATCAGCTTTTAAGACTGATATTACTCAATCCTAGAGATTGACCTTAAAGATTGAGAATTACAAACTCATGGAATTCGATGATATCTAAACTCGAGCTTGAACGAGAAAATATTTTGATCAAAAATACAAACCGATTTGTTTTCTGAAAACCCAATTTTCAATGCGTTCATTACCATTGAACGTAAAATCCTAGGAATTCACCTGGAATTCACTAGGTCACCTGAACTAAATCGGGTGTCAACCGTAAGAACGGTGGTTGCATAACATGGTCAAAGACAGGACTTTGTGCCAAACCGACAAATTATAAGGGTGAGCTTTGCTATTGCTCCTACCAAGGATAGTAATTGCGTCCGACACGTTATAAACCATAATCAAAAGCATGTCACGGGACATTGCCTTAACAGTTGCTTGTTCAACGCTTTCCTTTACAACCGGACAGTAGTTTGCCGAAAGGTAATATACGGGACAAGTAAACTGGACGTGTTGCTTTCCAAATACAAGGTTAGCAAGTGGGTGACACAAAACCGCAAGTTTTGAGCTAAAATTTTCAAATCTGAAACCCACCAAACCCACAAAAATATTTTGCAAACACCGGTAAAGGGTTATTCCGGAAAACTTATCTAGGGTAAAAAACTAGATTTAATTTTCAAAAGATCAAATGTTTTCATAAAGATCCAATTTCCTTAATGGATCTAAATTTTTATAGTCATGTGGGACTGTAAACCATATCGTTACTTCCATTGTTTATACCGCCGTATAGAAATCACTGATGTACAAAGTGTGAAGAATAAAGAAGTGATTCTAGTATTTCAAGACAATATTGCTTGAGGACAAGCAACGCTCAAGTGTGGGAATATTTGATAATGCTAAAAACGAACATATATTTCATAGCATTATTCCTCAAGAAAGACAAGCTTTTAGTTGCAATTGTTCTATTTACAAAAGATATTCGTTTAAATAATAAAAGGTGAAGACAAAAGGCAGATTCAACAAATTGAAGACAAAAAGGTCCAAAGAGCTAAAAAGTACAAGATACAATTAAAAAGGTTCAAAATATTGATGAGGAACGTCTCAAAATGACAAGAGTACAAGTTACAAGACGCAAAGTACGCGATTTAAAATAATACGCGAGGACGTCCGAAAATCCGGAACCGGGACCTGAGCCAAGAAGAAACGCCCGACGCAACGGACCAAAAATATCTAGTCTACTATGCACAAGAATATAATATAATATATATATAATTATATATAATTATATATTATATATATTATTATTATTATATTACGTCGGCAAGAAGAAAACAAATCCATTTGGCTGGATCCAGGGTGGCCATGCGACTCGCATGGCCAGAAGCACAAATCCATGCGAGTCGCATGGAGTGAGATTGCTGGACAGGTCCTATATAAAGCCAGTTTTCTGCCGAGTTTTGATCATCTTTTTCTCTTCCTCTTCATACGTAAATATATTTATATTTATAATTTATATTTTAATTTTAATTCTAATAATAAGGGTATGTTAGCGAATGTTGTAAGGGTGTAAGTCGAAATTCTGTCCGTGTAACGCTACGCTATTTTTAATCATTGTAAGTTATGTTCAACCTTTTTATATTAATGTCTCGTAGCTAAGTTATTATTATGCTTATTTAAAACGAAGTAATCATGATGTTGGGCTAATTACTAAAATTGGGTAATTGGGCTTTGTACCATAATTGGGGTTTGAACAAAAGAACGACACTTGTGGAAATTAGACTATGGGCTATTAATGGGCTTTATATTTGTTTAACTAAATGAAAGTTTGTTAATGTTAATATAAAGATTTACAATTGGGCGTCCCTATAAATTACCATATACACTCGATCGGACACGATGGGCGGGGTATTTATATGTACGAATAATCGTTCATTTAACCGGACACGGGAATGGATTAATAGCCACTAGAATAATTAAAACAGGGGTGAAATTACATTCAAGGGTAATTGGTGTAATTGTTAACAAAATAGTAAAACCTTGGTTTACACGCAGTCGATAACCTGGTGTATTCATTAAACAAAGTATTAAAACCTTGTTACAATTCGAATCCCCAATTAGTTGGAATATTTATCTTCGGGTATAATAATAATTTGACAAGGACACTTGCAATTTATATTTATGACTGATGGACTGTTATGGACAAAAACCAGACGGACATTTTGAATAATCCAGGACAAAGGACAATTAACCCATGGGCATAAAACTAAAATCAACACGTCAAACATCATGATTACGGAAGTTTAAATAAGCATAATTCTTTTATTTCATATTTAATTTCCTTTATTTTATATTTAATTGCACTTCTAATTATCGCACTTTTATTTATTGTTATTTTATTTAATCGCACTTTTAATTATCGTACTTTTAATTATCGCAATTTAATTTTATCGCATTTTTATTATTCGCAATTTCATTATCGTTATTTACTTTACGCTTTAATTTAAAGTCTTGTATTTATTTTATATTTTACATTAGGTTTTAACTGCGACTAAAGTTTTAAAATCGACAAGCCGGTCATTAAACGGTAAAAACCCCCCTTTATAATAATAATATCACTTATATATATATTTGTATTTTTATAAAAGTAAACTAATATAGCGTTGAGCTTTGTTTAAAGATTTCCCTGTGGAACGAACCGGACTTACTAAAAACTACACTACTGTACGATTAGGTACACTGCCTATAAGTGTTGTAGCAAGGTTTAAGTATATCCATTCTATAAATAAATAAATATCTTGTGTAAAATTGTATCGTATTTAATAGTTTTTCCTAGTAAAATATAAGCTATTTTATATACACCTCGTTCGACATCAATATGCTAACTTAATGATTTAAAATCGAAAAACACGAAAAACACCGTAAAACCGGATATACGCCGTCGTAGTAACACCGCGGGCTGTTTTGGGTTAGTTAATTAAAAACTATGATAAACTTTGATTTAAAAGTTGTTCTTCTGGGAAAATGATTTTTCTTATGAACATGAAACTATATCCAAATATCATGGTTAAACTCAAAGTGGAAGTATGTTTTCCAAAATGGTCATCTAGACGTCGTTCTTTCGACTAAAATGACTACCTTTACAAAAATGACTTGTAACCTATATTTCCGAATATAAACTTATACTTTTTCTGTTTAGATACATAAACTTAAGTTCAATATGAAACTATAGCAACTTGAAACACTCAAAACGGATTTAAAACGAAGAAGTTATGGGTAAAACAAGATTGGATATTTTTTCTTGTTGTAGCTACGTGAAAATTGGTAACAAATTTATATTAATCATATCCTAGCTAACTTATATTGTATTATATATGTATTCTAATATATTATGTAATCTTGGGATACCATAGACACGTATGCAAATGTTTTGACATACCATATCGACCGATCTATATATATTATTTGGAGCAACCATAGACACTCTATATGCAGTAATGTTGGAGTTAGCTATACCGGGTTGAGGTTGATTCCAAAAATATATATACTTTGAGTTGTGATCTAGCATGAGACGTGTATACACTGGGTCGTAGATTGATTCAAGATAATATATATCGATTTATTTCTGTACATCTAATTGTGGACAACTAGTTGTAGGTTACTAACGAGGACAGCTGACTTAATAAACTTAAAACATTAAAACGTATTAAAAATGTTGTAAATATATTTTGAACATACTTTGATATATATGTACATATTTGTTATAGGTTCGTGAATCGACCAGTGGCCAAGTCTTACTTCCCGACGAAGTAAAAATCTGTGAAAGTGAGTTATAGTCCCACTTTTAAAATTTAATGTTTTGGGATGAGAATACGTGCAGTTTTATAAATGTTTTACGAAATAGACACAAGTAATTGAAACTACATTATATGGGTGAATGATCGAAGCCGAATATGCCTCTTTTGCTTGGTAACCTATGAATTAGTAAACCGATCTACTAATTGACGCGAATCCTAAAGATAGATCTATTGGGCCTAACGAACCCCATCCAAAGTACCGGATGCTTTAGTACTTCGAATTCGTTTTTATCATGTCCGAAGGATTTTTCGGAATGATAGGGGATATTCTTATATGCATCTTGTTAATTTCGGTTACCAGGTGTTCACCATATGAATGAATTTTATCTCTATGTATGGGATGTATATTGAAATATGAAATCTTGTGGTATATTATTATGATTTGATAATATATAGGTTAAACCTATAACTCACCAACATTTTTTGTTGACATTTTAAGCATGTTTATTCTCAGGTGATTATTAAGAGCTTCCGCTGTTGCATACTAAAATAAGGACAAGATTTAGAGTCCATGCTTGTATGATATTATGTAAAAACTGCATTCAAGAAAATTATTTTTGATGTAATATATTCTTATTGTAAACCATTATGTAATGGTCGTGTGTAAATGGTATATTTTAGATTATCATTATTTAATAATCTACGTAATGCTTTTTAAACCTTTATCGATAAAATAAAGGTTATGGTTGTTTTAAAAATGAATGCAGTCTTTGAAAAACGTCTCATATAGAGGTCAAAACATCGCGACGAAATCAATTAATATGGAACGTTTATAATCAATATGAACGGGACATTTCATTTATTACCTATAATCATTATAAAAACAATTACTCAAGAACACATCAAGAACACTTCCAAGTTTACAAGTTTACTTCCAAGTTTTCCTAATCCATTCCAAGCAATCATCTAAGATCAAGAAACTTTTGTTATTTACAGTAGGTTATCTTTCTAAATCAAGGTAATATTTATATTCAAGCTTTGATTCAATTTCTATAACTATAACTATCTTAATTCGAGTAATAATCTTACTTGAACTTGTTTTTGTGTCATGATTCTATTTCAAGAACTTCCAAGCCATCAAAGATCCTTTAAAGCTCAAGTTATTTTTTCATCATTTCCAGTAGGTTTACCTACTAAACTTGAGGTAGTAATGATATTCATAACATCATTCGATTCTTATATGTATAACTATCTTATTCGAAGATTTGAACATGTAATCACTAGAACATAGTTTAGTTAATTCTAAACTTGTTCGCAAACAAAGTTAATCCTTCTAACTTGACTTTTAAAATCAACTAAACACATGTTCTATATCTATATGATATGCTAACTTAATGATTTAAACCCTGAAAACACGGAAAAACACCGTAAAACCGGATATACGCCGTCGTAGTAACACCGCGGGCTGTTTTGGGTTAGTTAATTAAAAAGTATGATAAACTTTGATTTAAAAGTTGTTCTTCTGAGAAAATGATTTTTCTTATGAACATGAAACTATATCCAAATATCATGGTTAAACTCAAAGTGGAAGTATGTTTTCCAAAATGGTCATCTAGACGTCGTTCTTTCGACTGAAATGACTACCTTTACAAAAACGACTTGTAATCTGTATTTTCAACTATAAAGTTATACTTTTTCTGTTTTAATTCATAAACTTAAGTTCAATATGAAACCATAGCAACTTGAATCACTCAAAACAGATTTAAAATGAAGAAGTTATGGCTAAAACAAGATTGGATAATTTTGCTTGTTGTAGCTACGTGAAAATTGGTAACAAATCTATATTAATCATATCCTAGCTAACTCATATTGTATTATACATGTATTCTAATATATTATGTAATCTTGGGATACCATAGACACGTATGCAAATGTTTTGACATATCATATCGACCCATGTATATATATTATTTGGAACAACCATAGACACTCTATATGCAGTAATGTTGGAGTTAGCTATACATGGTTGAGGTTGATTCCAAAATATTATATATACTTTGAGTTGTGATCTAGCCTGAGGCTTGTATACACGAGGTCGTGGATTGATTCGAGATAATATATATTGCTTTATTTTTCTGTACATCTAACTGTGGACAACTAGTTGTAGGTTACTAACGAGGACAGCTGACTTAATAAACTTAAAACATTAAAATGTATTAAAAATGTTGTAAATATATTTTGAACATACTTTGATATATATGTACATATTTGTTATAGGTTCGTGAATCGACCAGTGGCCAAGTCTTACTTCCCGACGAAGTAAAAATCTGTGAAAGTGAGTTATAGTCCCACTTTTAAAATCTAATATTTTGGGATGAGAATACATGCAGTTTTATAAATGTTTTACAAAATAGACACAAGTAAATGAAACTACATTTTATGGCTGGATTATTAAACCGAATATGCCCCTTTTTAGTCTGGTAATCTAAGAATTAGGGAACAGACACCCTAATTGACGTGAATCCTAAAGATAAATCTATTGGGCCCAACGAGCCCCATCCAAAGTACCGGATGATTTAGTACTTCGAATTCATCAGGTCCGAAGGGAGTCCCGGAATGATAGGGGATATTCTATATGCATCTTGTTAAGGTCGGTTACCAGGTATTCACCATATGAATGATTTTTATCTCTATTTATGGGAAGTATATTGAAATATGAAATCTTGTGGTCTATTATTACGATTTGATAAATATATAGGTTAAACCTATAACACACCAACATTTTTGTTGACGTTTAAAGCATGTTTATTCTCAGGTGATTATTAAGAGCTTCCGCTGTTGCATGCTAAAATATGGACAAGATTTGGTGTCAGCATGCTTGTATAATATTTGTAACACCCTGTTTCTGTTTCTGATTCTGTAGTAGATCGGGACGCCGTCCAAGAGGTGGGACGCTGTCCAGCCGTGAAGAGTGGGAGGCCGTCCAGTATGTTGGACGCCGTCCAATATGTCTGACGGGCCAGCTGTTTTAATTTGTTAAAAATGGGCAAATGGTAATTTCACTTAGGTGCCGGTTTGGAGCCTTCAAGGCTGATCCTTTGATCATTTTTAGATCACTTTACACCCACACAAACACTCTCAACCTCATCTAGAGAGAGAGGAGAAGTGTAGAGAGAGAGAGGTGGATTTGGAGAGGAAGGAGTCGATTTCTCGCCAAAGCTCGGGTTCTAAAGTTGTTCATCTCGCTCCTAGCTACATTGTGGTGGTATTGGTAAGCTCAAACTCCGAATTTCATTTGTTAAATTTGATATTCAAGTTAGGATTTTGAGCTAGTTTGTTGTGAAACCCTTTAAGTGATGAAATGGGTTTATGGTGACTAGTTATTCTTGTCACTTGTCGGGTTTTGGGTCGGTTGGCGATTTGGCCTTGATTAGGCTTTGATAATGAGTTTAATCACTAGGTTTAGTGATTATGGAAGTGTTGGAACACTTTTGGGTGTGTTTGGTTAACTAATTTTGAAATCGGTCAAAATTAGGGTTTTGGTGTCAAAATGGGTATGACACGTGTTTAACACTTGTGTTCGGTTGTAATCGGCGTGTTAGGACCATTTTCACTCGTATTAGTGATTATTGGTTAGTTTGGGCACGGTTTGTGCTTAGAAGTGCATTTGGGTCGAAATTGCACTAAGCGTAAGTTGGGTTGGTTTGTAAGTCAACCCTAATTGTGTTGTTGTAAGTGTGATAATGGAATAGGTACATTCCATCGGCGGGTTGCAGATTCTTCGGTGGCATCCATCAAGGCGACAAGGTGAGTGTTAATACCTATGTGCATATGTATGTGTAGGATGGGTGCGGGTAGGGTGAAGTGATTCTCAGTTATAGAGCTCACTTCACATATAGGTGGATTGATGGACTTGTGTATGGGTCCAATTGGCACAGTTGTGCGTTTTGGTTGACCACCTTTAGCGAGGTACACGTTTTATGTGTACGTTATCACATGTGGTTGTGATGTGGATGTTATAACCCCAATAGCAAAGGGTTAGTATTTGTGTTGCGTTTTGGATAACCCCGATGATGTGGGTTTTGATTTGGGAAGTGAATCTCGGGTAGTACGGATTCATGATGACTCGGGTTGTTCGGACATCTTTGATGAGGTGATGAATTTCGGGTTGTGCGAATTTATTAAGGCTCGGGTAGTTCGGCCAACCTCGGTTGTTGAATTGGTGGAGAAGTGAATTTCGGGTTGTACGAATTTACTAAGGCTCGGGTTGTTCGGCCAATGTTCGTATGATTGAGGTTAAGGGGTTAACCTTGTAGTTTGGTTACCTATTATGTATGCGTATTTACTTATATTGTTGTAACTAATCTTGTGGTTTGGCTTGGTGGTACGTTAGGTATAACATTGCTTAGTTATGCTTGGATTGCGGTATGTGACTTGTAATTGTGTGTTAGCGATGCGCATTTCATTTTATACATATATAGGTATGTAGTATATTTTCACTCACTAAGCGTTAGCTTACCCTCTCGTTGTTTACATTTTTATAGATTGCATGGATGCGGTGGCTCGGGTAAGCGAGGGGACTAGTGGACTTGCGTAGTTTGCTTTAGAAGACTTGTTTTGGATTTGATTAGGATTGGGTAGCTGATGCGTTGAAACGTAACCTTTATTTTGAACGGATTTGAGTTATTTTGTTACACGAATTGATTTCTTGTATATATGGTGTTTTAATGAATTCGGGTTGATTTCACACATATATAGGCAACTGGTCCTATCCGTGTAGTTTAGTTTATTGGTAAATCCGATTCGTTCCACAGGGAGATGGAGTGTTTAATGGTTTTTAATAGTCTTTGATGTCAAACTTAATTAAAGGGGGGTTTTGGATTAGGAATTTATAGTAACAGTAAAAGAAAATAACTTAAACTAATTTACTAAATAAAATAAAATTACAATATTACAAGAATTAACTTAAAAAGATACTAAATGAAATTATACTAATTATGATGCGACAATTTTATTACTAGATGATAATTAGTTAAAACAATAACTTTTAATAAAACTATATATTTAGAATTTTGTTTTGAGCAATTATAATATAAATTTATTTAAATTAACTAAATGACATGTTTTAATTAAAATTAATATAAACTAATAGGAATTATAATAATTAACTAATTATAAGCTAATTACTAATTTTAAATTATATTAATACTAATTATAAGATTAAAACATTCTAACCTAATTATAACCTAATTATAACCTAATATAAATTAATAACCTAATTATAAAAATATTCTATTCAAAACCCTAATTTTGACCTAAATTATATGAAACCCTAAATTTTAACCTAAAATATATGAAACCCTAAATTTTAACCTAAAAAGTATGAAACCCTAAATTTTAACCTAAAAAGTATGAAACCCCAAATTTTAACCTAAAAAGTATGAAACCCTAAATTTTAACCTAAAAAGTATGAAACCCTAAATTTTATGATATGTTAATTATACGGAGTGATATGTTTAATTATACGGAGTGATATTTTTATTTTTAGAGAATAATAATAATACGTAAATAATAGTGATAATAATGATTTTACAATATATAAAAATATGAGTGTTTACTTAAATGTGTCACCCCTAGATCCATGGATTGTTTTAAGTTTAAGCTCGTATTAAAATGTTTAGTAATAAACTTATATTTTCCTTTCGAAAAAAATATAAAGTTTTGACTAACTGAATTAAATCTAATTTTCACCGGATTTTATTTAGTTAGTTACTAGTCCTTAAGTGTTTAAATTGAGACCCAACCCAGTTTTGACCTTCGCCAAAACCCAAATCATAACGGTTTCCCTTTTTACAATTTCACTTTTATGTGACTAGTGATATTACCCAAACCACCGAACTTTATTCCTAATTTAGTGTTAGTAAATTATTCATAAAACTCGTCTAAATCACTTTTAATGTTGAAGCTTAATTTATATAAATAAAAATAACTTTCGTTATTTTTATCTCATAAATTAAGTGACAGGGGTTAAATATCCAATTACATAATAATGGTTCATTTAATTAGGCTCAATATTAAAAACACTTAAGTTACATTTTTATTTTGCAAATGATAACAATCCATTTCACTAGGGGCTCTACATCTAAACAAACACTAGGAAAATTTAGCTACTCATTATGCTAGGGTAAACATAAAAATAAAAATATACAAACATAATAATAACGATAAAAATTGATAACGATAATTTTAACGGAATATACTTACTAAAAATTCTTCACTTTCATTAACTTCAAATGGTAGAAAATTACAATAACAACACCCTTTCACGCGTACAATAATACCCTTAATCACGAACAATACACCCCTTAAAACTGAAACTATCCTAAAAATTGAACCTTGAAACTGAAATTAATACGAAGTACTTGGTAAAAATAAAAAGATAATAATAGTTGTGTGGTATCTCTCCTTTTTCCTCTACGTACTCTAAAATGTATGTGTGTATGTTGTATGGATTTTTGCACCAACTCTTGGAACTCTCTCTCTCTCTCTTTGTTGACTACTGGCTCTCTGACTACTTTCTAAATTATGTGTCTCTCTTCAAAATATGTGTACCTCTTTATATATCCTCCATCCTTCACAATATATCCCATATTTTATTAGAAGAGTAGTAGGTGTACTTGAGTATACACCTCTTTTAATTCTGTACAGCTGAAAAGCACTGAAGTTGTAATATTAAATTCAAAAGGCAACCGTCCCATTTTCTTTTGTTCAAGTACTCCGCATTATAGATAGATGGATGATTAAACAAAGAACTCAACTGCTCCTCCTTTTTGATGTAAAGCTCATCTTTCATAATTCTCTTATTCTCTTAGATTTAATTTAATACATAAAGCAACAACACAAACCTAATGTATTATTATTTTTTATTCATCATGGGTTTGAGTCATATGCAATTCATCTTTGGTAGGTCGACAAAATACCTATGCTTCGTGGGCTTGTACCTCATGTTCTGTTGCTTGTACATTCTCGTGTTTTGACGTATTCTTCATTCTTCGCTCTTCGTCATTCACTTTTATTTATTTGTACAATTACAACCGAAAAGTGATACAAATACAAATACAAACTTATTATTTTGGACCGATATTGCGACTAAATATATGTTCATTTTGAGCAATATCAAAATACCCTACACTTAAACATTGCTTGTCCTCAAGCAATTACATCTTTTAAACAGAATTGAAACATTACATATTTTTCCTTATCGAACATTAAATCACACAACACACGCTACACGAAATGAAACACACGCTATATGGAATAAGTTGGAAACACTACACAATTTTTATTGAATCACACGCACACCACACGAAATGAAAACACACGCTTTATGAAATGAATTGGAAACGCCACAATTTTATTGGATCACACACACACACCACACGAAATGAAAATCCTGGCAACAGAAACAAAGTTGAAACTCGTGATTAGGGTTTAAAAATTTGGATCCTTAGGGAAAATTGGACCTTGTGAAAACGTTTTATGATTTTATAAAATGTCATGCTAGTTTTTATACTAGACACGTTTTCCGGTTTTAACCTCAAATTCCGGTTGAGGGTAACTGAAAACCGAAGTCTCAGTCGGCGATTAGCAAGCTATTCGCCCCCATGATTGTAGTATCATGGAACTTGAAGCCAAATGTCCAAAAATAGTTTTACACAAATATAATTCATAAAATAGCATAAGTTTTAGAACAAAATTATATCGTGTCCAAATATCATCGGTGAACCATGAGTTTGCACACCTCAATTTGTTATGGCATATGTATGTTGACCGCGGTCAAACATAGATGCGGTTAATCTTTACGGAGATCATCCATCTGGGGATTAGATTCATTAGTCTTAAAAGCTAATTTGCATTGTGCCCCCCCATTGTACGAGACAGATCCATCTCATGGTTAGGATAAGTCTGACCACCAAAAACCCTGTTTGATGCTGAGGTTAGGTGGATTTCCAGCCGATTTTAGGGATGACTTTTCAAGATTTTTCGTCAACCTACAGCTGTTCTGGACTACATCTTCTAACATAAGTTAGCAAGTGTGTCAATTCGGAAGTCTTTACTTCCTTACGGGATGGATTTGATTCATCCTCTATTACTCGTGATAATGGAATATTCAGGTTTATACATTCTGTAGCAATGATATCTGCAATAAACTTCAAAGAAACATGTGATAAATGGTTCTCAATATAAGGATTTATAAATTCTTGTTATAAATGGTTTTCTTTTATAAGTTTTAAACAAATAAACTTATGTATTTTTAATGTATGGAGACAACAATTTCGGTTTTTACACCTGATCTTTAATTGCTCGTAGTTACCTTAAAAATTGATTAGATACATTTGTTTAAAAATTTTCAAATTTTCATAAAAACCAATAACTTATTAGTTCTCGAGAATTTATATATTCCCACCCCACACTTAAGATTATGTAATGCCCTCATTACATAAAATCAGATAATAATGTATAAATTTGAGAGGACAAAAAGTGTAGAGTATTTGGAACTTCCTTTGTTAACCGATTTGGATTTTCAAATTGTTTTACCTATGATCATATCCAATGTTTGTATCACAATGTAATTTGATGTTTCGTTTCGTCTAATTGCATTTTCGTCTGTACCTGTCAAAACCATGTTAAAAACACACAAAATATGGGGTTTTAATTCAATCGTACAACACATTTTTTTACCCCACACTATATTTTCTTGCTAATATATAAAAAAATAAAAACATTATAAGTTTCAATACACACCAAAAAAATTCTGTTATTACAAACTAATTTTTTGTTACACTACAAACTAATTTTTTATATATATATATATATATTTTTTTTATAACTTATAATCAATTAAATTTAAAATATCTTTTATAGATTTATATTTGTAACGGAAATTCGGTTTTTACACCTGTTCTTTATCCGTTTATAAATCTTAAAAATAAATTTATAAAATTCAATTCATTAATAGTTAAAGTTTTTAATGTTTTTTCTGAAGACAAATTCAAAAATAAAATAAAAACACTCTATTTTTGTGTTAAAGATATTAACATTTTTAATTTTAGAACAAGTACATGAAAAATAAAAGTTTAAACAAATTAAAATACACTCTATATTTTTTTTTTATAACTTAAAATCAATTGAATCTTAAAATATCTTTTAAAAATTTATATTTGTAACGGAAATTCGGTTTTTACACCTGATCTTAATCCGTTTATAAATTTTTAAAGTCAATTTATAAAATTCAATAAATTAAAAGTTTAAAGTTTTTATAGTTTTATCGAAAATAAATAAAATAAAAACAAGTACATGAAAAATAAAAATTAAAATAAATAAAAATTCACTCTATTTTTGTTATATACCCTTAAATCAACTAATTTTCAAACTTAAAACTTTGTTTCCTATCGTCTAGGTAGAGATTAATTTCGGTTGTCAAACCTATCATTATCCACGACAAAGTTTTACAAGTTATATATTTTTACGGTTATTGATAAAAGAGTATAATTTTTGCAATCTACTATAGACTTTTAGAATTTAACAAATATTCTGTACAATTTTTGAAAAATAAAAATTCAGTTGTGACACCTAACATTTTTATTTTCAAAGAAACAAGTTAAACTCAAGGCGTTTCACCTCAATTTAGTAGAGAGGATTTTTTTTTTTTTTTAATTTTTATTTTGTTTTCGTGATTTACTATTTAAATGATATCTTAAAAATTTAACAATTAATTTCGTGCAATTTGAACAACAATAATTCAGTTTTAACACTTTAACATTATCGTTTTCAATGAAAACAGGTTAAATTCAAGTTTAATCAATTTTAAATAGTAGATCTTTTTATAAAACTCACTGCAAACAAATATAAACCAAAATACACACAAAATAAAAAAATAAAAATAAAATATGCACATACATACAATCGACGAGAAAAAGAATTAGATAGTGAACCCACGTTGACTCGCCTCGTAGTCGAGTCGTGAAATTTCGCTTCCCATTGCCTCGTAGGCGTAACCTCGTGGGTTTAAGAGGTTTTCTTCTAAACATTTGAAAGGCCCTTCTCGGCATAAAGTTACGTACTCGAAATTAGAGTCCGTTTGGTTCTTTGGGCAATCTCCGGAGTGAGCCGGTTTTCCACATTTTTCACATTTACCCAATTGACGTGCCCGACGTCTCTTAGCGCATTTTGATTTGCCTTTTCCATAATTTTTCTCATTATAATCTTGTCTCTCTTCTTTTCTCGTCGCATCGCATCTTTTCTTAATATCTAACACCACATCCCTTGGTAAAATCTTATCGCACATTAAAATGAAATGGTTGTAGATATATTGACTCCGCATCTTGAAAATAAAAAAATAAATACAAACCAAAAGAAATTAAAAAGGTAGAATGGAGGGAGAAGACTAGTTCTTTAGGGTCTGCTAGGGAAAGACCAATCTAACCCCACTCTTAAAGATAAAAATAATACAAATCGAGAATGGAGTTTAAAACCTTAGAGTTACCCTGAATTTATTTGTCCTTAGGGTAGAATGTGACTTCGTCTCTTTCCGTAGTGTTGATCCCTTCAAAGTATAGTTTTAGTCGATGACCGTTCACCTTGAAAGTTCCACCGTCTTTACCGTATAATTCTGCATATCCAGATGGAAAAACCTGTTTTATTATATATGGCCCAGTCCATCGGGATCTTAGTTTCCCGGGTGAAAACTTAAAACGTGATTGGAAGACTAATACTTTATCTCCCTGTTCAAATTCTTTCTTTTCTTTTAATCGTGCATCGTGCCATCTTTTAGTTTTCTCTTTATATGTTTTAGAGTTTTCATATGCTTGTAGTCTTAATTCATCTAATTCATTAAGTTGTAAGAATCGGTTTTCTCCGGCTTGCACAAGGTCGGTGTTACATTCTCTTAAAGCCCAATATGCCTTGTGTTCGACTTCGACAGGTAGATGACATGCCTTACCATAAACTAATCGGAAAGGTGTAGTACCAATGGGCGTTTTAAATGCGGTTCTAAATGCCCAAAGCGCATCATCTAGCTTTCGATGCCAGATTTTTGGATTGTTTTTTACCGTTCTTTCTAAAATTCGTTTAAGACCTCGATTCGTGTTTTCAACTTGGCCACTCGTTTGAGGGTGGTAAGAAGTTGAGAAACGATGATTAACTCCGTACTTTTTAAGCACTTTCTCGAGTAATTGATTTGTAAAATGAGTTCCACGATCACTGATTAATGCCTTTGGAATCCCAAAACGTGAGAAAAGGTTTTTAAGAAAGCTGACAACAACTCGAGCATCGTTAGTGGGTAGGGCTTTTGCTTCAGCCCATTTAGAAACGTAATCGACTGCTACGAGAATGTATTTACATTTGTTTGAAGCGGGGAATGGACCCATGAAGTCAATACCCCAAATGTCAAATACTTCGCATACTAGGATGCTTTGTTGTGGCATTTCGTCTCTCTTGGAGATATTTCCAGATCTTTGACAAGAATCACATGTTTTAACCATGTGGTGTGCATCTTTGAAAATAGTTGGCCAATAAAAGCCTGAGTCAAAGACCTTTTTAGCTGTATAGCTAGGTCCGAAATGACCACCAGCTGGGCCTTGATGACAGTGCTCCAATATTTGTTGAGCTTCTTTACCATATACGCATCGGCGGATAACTTGATCCGCTCCTATTCGAAAAAGATTAGGGTTTTCCCAGAAGTAAAACTTTAAGTCAGCAAAGAATTTCTTCTTTTGCTGGTACGTTTGGTTTTTAATTAATACTCCTGCAGCAAGATAGTTTGCAAAATCAGCAAACCATGGAACTTCAAATTCGGTTTCTATTCTCATTAGAAACTCATCGGGAAAAGTGTCATGAATAACTGACTCGTCTAATTTTTCTAGGTCGGGATTCTCAAGACGAGACAAGTGATCAGCAGCGAGATTTTCAGCACCCTTTTTATCCTTGATTTCTATATCAAATTCTTGTAAGAGAAGAATCCAACGTATTAATCTAGGCTTTGCATCTTGTTTCTTGAACAAGTACTTTAGGGCTGAATGATCGGTAAAAATAATGGTTTTGGATAACACAAGATACGATCTAAATTTATCGAATGAAAATACAATTGCAAGGAGTTCTTTTTCAGTAGTTGTATAGTTAATTTGTGCTCTTGTTAGTGTTTTACTTGCATAATATATTGGTTGAAATTTCTTATCTTGGCGTTGTCCTAAAACAGCTCCTAGTGCGAAATCACTAGCATCACACATTAGTTCGAATGGTTTGGACCAATCGGGAGATACTATGATAGGTGCATTCGTAAGTTTATCTTTTAGAATGGAGAAAGCTTGTAAGCATTCGTCATCGAAATCGAATGTACTATCTTTCTCAAGAAGTTTAGTCATGGGTCGAGCGATTTTGGAAAAATCCTTTATGAATCGTCTATAAAATCCCGCATGACCTAAGAAACTACGAATTCCTTTAACGTTAGTTGGAGGAGGAAGCTTTGAGATTACATCAATCTTAGCTTTGTCTACTTCCATTCCATCTCGAGAAATCTTGTGTCCTAAAACAATGCCTTCCTTCACCATGAAGTGGCATTTTTCCCAATTTAAAACAAGATTTGATTCCTCGCAACGAATTAACATTCGCTCGAGGTTTGAAAGGCATGAATCGAAGGAGTCTCCAAAAACAGAGAAATCATCCATAAAGACTTCCATACTTCCTTCTATCATGTCATGAAAGATTGCCATCATACACCTTTGAAAGGTGCCTGGCGCATTGCATAATCCAAACGGCATTCGTCGGTATGCGAAGGTACCAAATGGACAAGTAAAAGTTGTCTTGTCTTGGTCTTTCGGATCAATGGGAATTTGAAAATAACCGGAGAATCCATCAAGGAAACAATAGTACTCTTTTCCCGCTAAACGTTCTAGCATTTGGTCAATATAAGGAAGTGGGAAATGATCTTTCCTTGTGGCGTCATTTAAACGACGGTAGTCTATACAGACTCTCCAACCAGTGACTGTCCTCGTAGGAACGAGTTCATCTTTATCATTTAGGACGACAGTTGTACCCCCTTTCTTGGGTACTACTTGAACAGGACTAACCCACGGACTATCGGATATAGGGTATATTAACCCGGCATCAAGTAACTTGATAACCTCCTTCTTGACAACTTCTTTCATGTTAGGGTTTAACCTTCGTTGCCTTTGTACCACGGGTTTAAAATCTTCTTCCATTAGAATCTTATGAGTACAATAAGCTGGGTTAATCCCAGGAATATCGGTTGTTTTCCAAGCAATTGCCCTTTTGTGAGCTTTTAGAACGGACATTAACCTACCCTTTTCGTCATCGGAGAGTTTTGATGAAATTATAACGGGTAATTGTGACGTACCTTGGAGATAAGCATACTCCAAATGTTCCGGTAATTCTTTAAGTTCTAAGGTTGGTGGTTCTTCCAAGGAAGATTTTATTCGGAACCTATTACCATCGGTAATTTCTTCAAAGGGTTCATCTTCCTTGAGAATTTCTTCCTCAATGTCATCTTCATCGATGACTACCTTCAATAATTCTTCAAGTTCAACCTCGACATCAAATTCTTCACTTTCACCCGTCGAGGTGAAATCCGAGGTGTCTACATTTAGTAATTCTTGCAATTCTTTTTCAACACAACAATCCACAATGTCTACCTTATAAACTTCGTCATCGGAGGAGATAGGTTGTTTCATAGCTTTATCAATATTTAAGGTAACTCTATCTTCCCCTACACCTAGACTAAGTTTTTTATCTTTAACACGCACAATCGCGTCAGCGGTATTTAGAAAAGGTCGCCCTAGAATTAAGGGAACCTTGCTATCTTCTTCCATTTCAAGGACAACGAAATCGGCAGGAAAAATTAAATGATTAACTTTAACCGGTAGGTTTTCGGCAATACCAATAGGATAGTTAAAAGTTCTATCGGCTAGGCGTATACACATCCTAGTTGGTTTTAGATCACCTAGGTTTAGTTTTAAGTATAGGGAGTGTGGCATAAGATTAATACTTGCCCCTAAGTCAGCTAATGCATCGTACATTACTGAATCTCCCATCAGACACGGAATAATGAAACTACCAGGATCTCCAAGTTTCGGTGGCATCTTTTGCTTTTGCAAAATTGCTGAGCATTCCTCATTGAGGAATGTGGTTGAAACTTCTTCATATTTACCTTTATCGGCTATGAGATCCTTGATAAACCTTCCATAATTTGGCATACCCGCAAGAACATCTACAAGTGGTACATTGATACAAATTTGCTTAATCATTTCGGAAAACTTGTTGTACTGTGCTTGTAATTTATCTTTCTTCAAACGTTGTGGGTATGGAATTGGATGTTTGTATTCTTTTAATGGCGGTTGAGTTTTAGGTGCACTTGTGGTTGGCACTTTATCCTCTTCCACGAAAGACTCTTTTTCGTTAGGAATAGAAACACGAGCAGGAGGTTTTGGAATATCGGGGTTAATGGTTAACCCACTTTTCGTAGTTATGGAATTTACTTGCTCATTCCTTGTTTGACTGTTGTTGGGATTCACTTGAGTATTTGAGGGGAGAGTACCAGGCGGTCTCTCTGCTAGTAACTGTGAAATCCTTCCAACATCTCTTTCTAAATTCTGAATCGTAGCTTGTTGATTTCGAATTTGCTGATTTTGAAGTTCCGCGGTTTGCTCGTTCCTAACCATAAAATCTCTCAAGAGATCTTCTAAACCGGATTTCTTCTCGGGTTGTGGTTGTGTAAGTGCTAATTGTTGTGGTTGGGGTTGATTGTGTTGGAAATTATTTTGATAAATTCGTTGAGGTTGATTACGGTTGTTTAGGTTATTATAACCTGGTGGTGGATTTCTTTGAATTTGATTTTGATTTTGATTTGGGTAATTTCGGTTATTTTGGTAACCTGGATTTCCTCCTTGATAGTTATTATTATTTGAACCTGAAGGTCCTCCTATTTGATAGCTGTTGATAGGAGGATATCTTCGGTTATTTGCTTCTATTGCTGGAAAATCGCTAAAATTCATTTCACCTTTTCGCAAGTAACCTAAGAAATTTGCTTGCTCTTCCATCGTTGCTTGATTACAATCTTTAGTAAGATGGGGACCTTGGCATAGTTCACATCCTACTCTGATAGCATGCATTTCCTTGGTTACTTTCTCAATTTGTCTGGCTTGATTTGCCAATTGAACTTTTAACGAAGCAATTTCATCATTGCTTTCGATATTAGCAACGGTTGATGATCTAGAGAATTCTATCTCTTGATGCCAATTATGAGAATGGGACGCTAAATCAGCAATGATTGTATGAGCGTCTTCAGGTGTTTTCTTCATAACCGATCCTCCGGCTGCAACATCTATATCTTTTCTAGTTGCTACATTGACTCCTTTATAAAATATACAAACTTTTTGAAATGTACTCAACCCGTGTTGAGGACATATTCGAAGCATTTTGTTGAATCTAGTCCAAGCTTCATAAAGAGTTTCATTAGGTTTTTGTTTAAAATGATTTATATCACTTTGTAATTTTGCTGCTTTTGAAGCAGGAAAGAATTCTGACAAAAATTTGTCCATCATATCATTCCAGTCTTCAATATAGCCTTCAGGTAATGAGTCTAGCCAATCTCTAGCTTCATCCTTTAATGACCATGGAAAGATTTTTAAACATGCGACATCATCGGTGACATCCTTAATTTTGAATAGTTTGCAAATGCTTACAAACTTACGAAGATGCTCGTTAGCATCCTCGTTTGGAGCTCCACCGAATTGGCATGTGTTAGTTACCATGTGTAAAAATTGACCTTTTATTTCAAAGCCATCAGTCATCTCGGGTTGGATGATTGCGTGGCCTTGACCTTTTCTTGTGGCCTTCATTAATGCTTCCATCGTTAAATTTGTGTCAGCCATTTCTTCTTCTTCTTTAATAATTGGCTCTATGATTGGTTGAATTATTGGTTTAGAATCGGATTCTAAGGAAAGTGATTCTAAATTCTTAGCAAGAGTTTCTACGTCTTGAGCTCTTAAGCGTTCGTGAAGTTTTCTTTCGGGTTCAGGATGTGAAGGTGTTAATTCAGCGTTGGAGGAACGTAAGTTCATACATTAATTTATTTTATGAAATCACAACACTAAAGGTTTACCTAAGGTTACCTACTTTTTTTTTTTTTTCGGTGTTTTAAAATTACTAGTACTTCCTACTTCTTTTTGTTGTTTTTGTCCTTTATTAATTCTTTGTGATTCCAGATTAAGTTTAATGAGTTTAGGATTGAACGGATCATACAATTTGGGAAATTGTACAAAGAACTAAAGGATTTATTCAAAAACTTTGAACTTTCTTGGAAATGAATTTCCTCGAGAGGATCGAATAACATAAAAACAATGATAAAAACCCTTAAACAAACAGATTTTCCTTCTGATTTTGCCCACGTTTCGAATAGCCAAAAGATGCAGCAGAGGGGCAGGATCCTTCAAAGACCAATAAAATTGGTGATCCAACAACCCGGTCCACGTACAAATCCAACTACTACTACGAATCAGAAAAATTATCTATTTATTTAACTGCCAACTCCCCGGCAGCGGCGCCAAAAAGTTGATGCGTTGAAACGTAACCTTTATTTTGAACGGATTTGAGTTATTTTGTTACACGAATTGATTTCTTGTATATATGGTGTTTTAATGAATTCGGGTTGATTTCACACATATATAGGCAACTGGTCCTATCCGTGTAGTTTAGTTTATTGGTAAATCCGATTCGTTCCACAGGGAGATGGAGTGTTTAATGGTTTTTAATAGTCTTTGATGTCAAACTTAATTAAAGGGGGGTTTTGGATTAGGAATTTATAGTAACAGTAAAAGAAAATAACTTAAACTAATTTACTAAATAAAATAAAATTACAATATTACAAGAATTAACTTAAAAAGATACTAAATGAAATTATACTAATTATGATGCGACAATTTTATTACTAGATGATAATTAGTTAAAACAATAACTTTTAATAAAACTATATATTTAGAATTTTGTTTTGAGCAATTATAATATAAATTTATTTAAATTAACTAAATGACATGTTTTAATTAAAATTAATATAAACTAATAGGAATTATAATAATTAACTAATTATAAGCTAATTACTAATTTTAAATTATATTAATACTAATTATAAGATTAAAACATTCTAACCTAATTATAACCTAATTATAACCTAATATAAATTAATAACCTAATTATAAAAATATTCTATTCAAAACCCTAATTTTGACCTAAATTATATGAAACCCTAAATTTTAACCTAAAAAGTATGAAACCCCAAATTTTAACCTAAAAAGTATGAAACCCTAAATTTTAACCTAAAAAGTATGAAACCCTAAATTTTATGATATGTTAATTATACGGAGTGATATGTTTAATTATACGGAGTGATATTTTTATTTTTAGAGAATAATAATAATACGTAAATAATAGTGATAATAATGATTTTACAATATATAAAAATATGAGTGTTTACTTAAATGTGTCACCCCTAGATCCATGGATTGTTTTAAGTTTAAGCTCGTATTAAAATGTTTAGTAATAAACTTATATTTTCCTTTCGAAAAAAATATAAAGTTTTGACTAACTGAATTAAATCTAATTTTCACCGGATTTTATTTAGTTAGTTACTAGTCCTTAAGTGTTTAAATTGAGACCCAACCCAGTTTTGACCTTCGCCAAAACCCAAATCATAACGGTTTCCCTTTTTACAATTTCACTTTTATGTGACTAGTGATATTACCCAAACCACCGAACTTTATTCCTAATTTAGTGTTAGTAAATTATTCATAAAACTCGTCTAAATCACTTTTAATGTTGAAGCTTAATTTATATAAATAAAAATAACTTTCGTTATTTTTATCTCATAAATTAAGTGACAGGGGTTAAATATCCAATTACATAATAATGGTTCATTTAATTAGGCTCAATATTAAAAACACTTAAGTTACATTTTTATTTTGCAAATGATAACAATCCATTTCACTAGGGGCTCTACATCTAAACAAACACTAGGAAAATTTAGCTACTCATTATGCTAGGGTAAACATAAAAATAAAAATATACAAACATAATAATAACGATAAAAATTGATAACGATAATTTTAACGGAATATACTTACTAAAAATTCTTCACTTTCATTAACTTCAAATGGTAGAAAATTACAATAACAACACCCTTTCACGCGTACAATAATACCCTTAATCACGAACAATACACCCCTTAAAACTGAAACTATCCTAAAAATTGAACCTTGAAACTGAAATTAATACGAAGTACTTGGTAAAAATAAAAAGATAATAATAGTTGTGTGGTATCTCTCCTTTTTCCTCTACGTACTCTAAAATGTATGTGTGTATGTTGTATGGATTTTTGCACCAACTCTTGGAACTCTCTCTCTCTCTCTTTGTTGACTACTGGCTCTCTGACTACTTTCTAAATTATGTGTCTCTCTTCAAAATATGTGTACCTCTTTATATATCCTCCATCCTTCACAATATATCCCATATTTTATTAGAAGAGTAGTAGGTGTACTTGAGTATACACCTCTTTTAATTCTGTACAGCTGAAAAGCACTGAAGTTGTAATATTAAATTCAAAAGGCAACCGTCCCATTTTCTTTTGTTCAAGTACTCCGCATTATAGATAGATGGATGATTAAACAAAGAACTCAACTGCTCCTCCTTTTTGATGTAAAGCTCATCTTTCATAATTCTCTTATTCTCTTAGATTTAATTTAATACATAAAGCAACAACACAAACCTAATGTATTATTATTTTTTATTCATCATGGGTTTGAGTCATATGCAATTCATCTTTGGTAGGTCGACAAAATACCTATGCTTCGTGGGCTTGTACCTCATGTTCTGTTGCTTGTACATTCTCGTGTTTTGACGTATTCTTCATTCTTCGCTCTTCGTCATTCACTTTTATTTATTTGTACAATTACAACCGAAAAGTGATACAAATACAAATACAAACTTATTATTTTGGACCGATATTGCGACTAAATATATGTTCATTTTGAGCAATATCAGTAGCGTATCCCCAATCCCATGCTCGGTCTAAGTTTTGTATAAACTAAAATGGGTCGAATGGTCATTTGTGGTAAATTGGGTCGATGTGGGCCCGGTGACGTAAAACTCGGTTTTATTGTGAAAAACTCTTAGTTTAAATTATTGTAATATATTGTGAAAGTGTTTTGGTTTAAAAGTGTCGGGAAGCGGGTTTTTCGCCCGTGTGTAAATGTCAACCAAATCAGAATCTGGCAGGAGTATATGTATATATATATATATGTATATATATATATATGTATATATATATATATGTATATATATATGTATATATATATGTATATATATATATATGTATATATATATATATATATATGTATATGTATATATATATATATATATCTATATATATATATTTGTATTATTAATATTATATATATACATACATATATATATATATATATATATATATATATATATATATATATTATTAATATTATATATATATATATATATATATATATATATATATATATATATATATATATATATATATTTGTATTATTAATATTATATATATATATATATGTATGTATATATGTATATAATATTAATAATACAAATATATATATATATATATATATATATATATATATATATATATATATATATATATATATATATATATATATATATATATATATGTATATATGTATATGTATATATATATATGTATATATATATATATATATATATATATGTATATGTATATATATATATGTATATGTATATATATATATGTATATGTATATATATATATATATGTATATGTATATATATATATATATATATATATATATATATATATATATGAGGCAACAATCTGGACGCCGTCCAGATATGCTGGACGCCGTTCAGGTCTTAAGTGCTGGACGCCGTCCAGATGGGCAGTTCCAAATATTTTTTTTATTCCGCATTTTTGGTCGGATAACGGGTTGGGTTGTTACAAGTGGTATCAGAGCATGGTCTAAGGGATTTAGGCGACTTGAGATAGGTGCCTAGACTTAGACTTTTGACTGTGCTTATTTGTTGCGGGACTTGTAGGATTACGGGTCGGAATAGGTTACAGTTAGTGCCTTGTTGTAGGTGGACTAACGTCGATATTGGTTATGCGGATATTATTAATATATTAATTATGTTGTGATAATAATTCTCGTGTATGTGTATATCGCGTAGAATTTTGTTTGTGTTTGGTTATATCATCGAGCGAGGCGGTCGTTGTACTAACGAGTTGAGACGACGTGTGTGCGTAATAAGGACTTGCAAACCTTATTACGGGTGCAATTCGTGTCTAACGAGTGATGTACGACGAGTGTTTAGCAAGATGGGAGCGGTATTGTGTGTGTGCTTTATATGTTCGTGATCTAATCGCTTTGGATTCCTTAGAATGGCGACGGGAAATGGGATCGAGACGAACGACGTGGAGTTTAACGCTAGAGTTACGGTCGCAGTTGCGGAGCAAATGAGTGCGTTTCGAGAAGAAATTGATAGGAAGTATTCCGAATTTCGGGGTAGTAGTGAAATGGAGCGTTGTCTTAAGAGCTTCATGAGGACTAAACCCCCGATGTATGACGGGAAACCGGATCCTTTGGTAAGCACAACTTGGATCTCGGATGTCGAAGGGTGTTTTCGTACTATTGAATGCCCTCCTGAGAAGAAGACGAGACTCGCTACTAGTTTGTTGCGGGGTAGGGCAAAGGATTGGCTGGATGGTAAGATTGATATTGTCGGTGGTGAACCGTTTATGGCGTTATCATGGGACGAGTTTAAGAAGGAATTCTTCGAGGAGTTCGGGAGTTCAGCTGATTTGTCGGAAATGCGTAATGAGTTGCGAAATTTGCAACAGGGTTCTATGGATTTGAATACTCTCAAGACGACCTTTATGGCGAAGGCTCGTTTTTGCCCGGAGTATATTGGGAATGATCGGATGTTGATGGAGGATTTCTACGGACGTTGAACGATGATTTGCAGGGTAAAATTAGCGTTGGCCAAGTAAACTCGTTTGCGGAGTTATTCAACATGGCTAGGGGTTTCGAATCATATTCACGATCGAAGGTTAGGGAGCTTTCAAGTAAGAAAAGGTAATGTGGAGAAAGGTTCGACGAGTTCTTGTGCGCCTATATGTTTCAATTGTGGTGTTAGGGGCCACAAGTTGTGGGAATGCACAATGCCAAGAAGTGATGACGGGATGTGCTACTATTGTCATAAAGAGGGGCATCGCAAGCCGGATTGTCCCGAGTTGGCGGCGACGAATGCTGCAAGGAGACGTTGAGGTACATTTCGTTTTAATAAATATGTCCTTTGAATATTTATTTATGTGCCGATGCGTTCGGGTTTATTGGTTGCATTGTGTTTTGCATGTTATTGTTATGGGTGACGTTCCTAATGGAAGTGCCCTATGGTGACATTTTGATTAATGGGCGAAGGGCATAAGACTTGGTGTAACCAAGCATTCCTTAGTATGGAGAAATGTTCTACCAAGCCTTGGGAATGGGCTTTGGTGTTCGGATGTTAGAGCGTGTTCGCTCTCGTGTTGCAATTGATGAACCGTGAGGTTCGTCAGGTGGTTGGAACCTTTGAGATCGAGTGTTTTGGATCTCAACGTATATTGGTAATGGAGTCTACATGACGCGACATTAGGTGCCTCTTTCATACCTACTAGCGTAGTGTTCGACTCCGACGGTGATGCGGTTACATTGTGCTTAGGGTACCGGAGAGAAACCCTTAGGTACATGAGTGACTGGATGAAGTTTGACAACCTAAAGCAATTGGATGATTGCGAGAGTATGGTTTATGCAATCGTGGTACACTTTTCATTCAAGTGTTTAAGGATTGGTTGAAATCCTTCGTATGCTCAAGGTTTGGAGCAAGATATGGTAATGGGTCGTGTAAACCCAATTGTTGGTAAAGTCTACCTTTGGTAGCATTGTACGGTTGTACGAGAGGCGGTTATGGGACGTAGTTCCACGTGGGGGAGTTACACTCCCGCACGAGGAGGTTGTAGTGTGAGATTTCGGGTGACGCTTTTAGTTGATCTGAAATTTGTGTTGGGACCTAGTTTGGTCGATTTGTGGTAGAGTACAATTTCGGTTAAATTGTACTTATGATTTTGGGTTTGAGTTACCACCGAGGTGGTAATGTGGTAGATCTCGTTGAGAGATAATGGACGTGTTTGACGAGCAAGGTGAAATCCCTCGGTTAAGGGATGTGCGTATCGGATTCTCTTCTAGAGAATTATTGTTTTGTGCCTATGTTTGATATAGGTGGTTCTTGCTCGATTGTGTGGATGGTTAGTGGTATCCGTTAGGGTTCACTATAGTGTAGCAGAGCGCGATGTTGCACTACACGTTGTTTGAGGCCAAAAGTGCGTATGAGATTGATGAGGCATGACCTTTGGGGTCCACTGACTTCATCATGGTATTGTTGATTGGTGGAGCATGACCTTCGGGGTCCGCTGACTTCATCATGGGTTTAGTGTTATATCGATATGGTATAACGTTATCGGAATGGGAGTACCATTCATGTGTTGTGTTGTGTGACGTGAATATCGGGTTGTTCGTATTCACAATATTTCGGGTAGTACGATTGTCCCTGTTGGATGGACTCATAGTTTGAGGTAGTGAATGTCGAGTAGTTCGGATTCACTAAGGCTCGGGTTGTACGGCCATCCTCGGTTATACTATTTGGCGGAGATAGTGAATATCGGTTTGCGCGTATTCACGATGACTCGGGTTGTGCGGTCATTTCGTTGTGGGATATATGGATTGGGCTGGTGAATTTCGGGTTGTGCGAATTCACTAAGGTTCGGGTTGTTTCGACCATCCTCCATATGTGATTAGGCTCGGGTTGTTTCGGCCATGTTGCGTTGTGATCTATTGGTTGTTTTATACACCAATGGTGGGGTCGTAAAGACCGTGTTGTGTGATCTATTGGTTGTTTTATACACCAATGGTGGGGTCGTAAGGACCATGTTGCGTTGTGATCTATTGGTTGTTTTATACACCAATGGTGGGGTCGTAAGGACCATGATGTTTGATCTATTGGTTATTTCATACACCAATGGTGGGGTCGTAAGGACCGTGTGGTGTGATCTATCGGTTGCTTTATACGCCGATGGTGGGGTCGTGAGGACCATGTTGTGTGATCAGTGATGCGATAGCCGTGTTTCGCTCACGCGTCGTTACGGGTGTGACGATAGCCGGTTTTGTATACCTTAGGTTTAGCGTGGCCGTATTCGTTTGGGACACTAGCGGTTTAGCCGTTGACTTATGATGTTACGATAGTTGCGTATTGGTCGTATTACGCACTATAAGGGTTGTTTTGTGGCAAGTGTTAACCGTAAGGATTCGTTTGGTTCGGTCTTCATCGTTCCTGGTTGTTGACCTTAGGTTGAGACTTGGTTGCTTTTAGCATTGTACTTGGTAATGGTACGCTAGAGGGATTGATATCTCGGTTCGATATTGGTTGAGTTTTTCCCGATGTGAGGGATTGAGCATGGTTTTAGTGCTCGAATTATGATTTGATAAATCACGCGTGACAATTTTAGTTGTTAAAGGTGATTCATTGGGAAGAGTTGCCTAGGAAGGTCGGATTGGGACTTATGTTTGAGGACCGTGGAGTGTGGTCCGTTTGGTTAAGTGAAGAAGATCACGAGGACGTGATCGATTCTAAGTGGGGGAGAGTTGTAACACCCTGTTTCTGTTTCTGATTCTGCAGTAGATCGGGACGCCGTCCAAGAGGTGGGACGCCGTCCAGCCGTGAAGAGTGGGACGCCGTCCAGTATGTTGGACGCCTTCCAATATGTCTGACGGGCCAGCTGTTTTAATTTGTTAAAAATGGGCAAAATGGTAATTTCACTTGGGTGCTGGTTTGGAGCCTTCAAGGCTGATCCCTTGATCATTTTTGGATCACTTTACACCCACACAAACACTCTCAACCTCATCTAGAGAGAGAGGAGAAGTTTAGAGAGAGAGAGAGATGTGGATTTGTAGAGGAAGGAGTCGATTTCTCGCCAAAGCTCGGGTTCTAAAGTTGTTTATCTCGCTCCTAGCTACGTTGTGGTGGTATTGGTAAGCTCAAACTCCGAATTTCATTTGTTAAATTTGATATTCAAGTTAGGGTTTTGAGCTAGTTTGTTGTGAAACCCTTTAAGTGATGAAATGGGTTTATGGTGACTAGTTATTCTTGTCACTTGGCGGGTTTTGGGTCGGTTGGCGATTTGGCCTTGATTAGGCTTTGATAATGAGTTTAATCACTAGGCTTAGTGATTATGGAAGTGTTGGAACACTTTTGGGTGTGTTTGGTTAACTAATTTTGAAATCGGTCAAAATTAGGGTTTTGGTGTCAAAATGGGTATGACACGTGTTTAACACTTGTGTTCGGTTGTAATCGGCGTGTTAGGACCATTTTCACTCGTATTAGTGATTATTGGTTAGTTTGGGCGCGGTTTGTGCTTGAAAGTGCATTTGGGTCGAAATTGCACTAAGTGTAAGTTGGGTTGGTTTGTAAGTCAACCCTAATTGTGTTGTTGTAATTGTGATAATGGAATAGGTACATTCCATCGGCGGGTTTCGGATTCTTCGGTGGCATCCATCAAGGCGACAAGGTGAGTGTTAATACCTATGTGCATATGTATGTGTAGGATGGGTGCAGGTCGGGTGAAGTGATTCTCAGTTATAGAGCTCACTTCACATATAGGTGGATTGATGGACTTGTGTATGGGTCCAATTGGCACGTTTGTGCGTTTTGGTTGACCACCTTTGGCGAGGTACACGTTTTATGTGTACGTTATCACACGTGGTTGTGATGTGGATGTTAAAACCCCAATGGCGAAGGGTTAGTATTTGTGTTGCGTTTTGGATAACCCCGATGATGTGGGTTTTGATTTGGGAAGTGAATCTCGGGTAGTGCGGATTCATGATGACTCGGGTTGTTCGGACATCTTTGATGAGGTGATGAATTTCGGGTTGTGCGAATTCATTAAGGCTCGGGTAGTTCGGCCAACCTTGGTTGTTGAATTGGTGGAGAAGTGAATTTCGGGTTGTGCGAATTTACTAAGGCTCGGGTTGTTCGGCCAATGTTCGTATGATTGAGGTTAAGGGGTTAACCTTGTAGTTTGGTTACCTATTATGTATGCGTATTTACTTATATTGTTGTAACTAATCTTGTGGTTTGGCTTGGTGGTACGTTAGGTATAACATTGCTTAGTTATGCTTGGATTGTGGTATGTGACTTGTATTTGTGTGTTAGCGATGCGCATTTCATTTTATACATATATAGGTATGTAGTATATTTTCACTCACTAAGCATTAGCTTACCCTCTCGTTGTTTACATTTTTATAGATTGCATGGATGCGGTGGCTCGGGTAAGCGAGGGGACTAGTGGACTTGCGTAGTTTGCTTTAGAAGACTTGTTTTAGATTTGATTAGGATTGGGTAGCGTATCCCCAATCCCATACTCAGTCTAAGTTTTAAGTTTTGTATAAACTAAAATGGGTCGAATGGTCATTTGTGGTAAATTGGGTCGATGTGGGCCCGGTGACGTAAAACTCGGTTTTAGTGTGAAAAACTCTTAGTTTAAATTATTGTAATATATTGTGAAAGTGTTTTGGTTTAAAAGTGTCGGGAAGCGGGTTTTTCGCCCGTGTGTAAATGTCAACCAAATCAGAATCTGGCAGGCAACAATCTGGACGCCGTCCAGATATGCTGGACGCCGTCCAGGTCTTAAGTGCTGGACGCCGTCCAGATGGGCAGTTCCAAAAAAAAAAAAATTGTTCCGCATTTTTGGTCGGATAACGAGTTGGGTTGTTACAATATTGTTTAAAATTGCATTCGAGATTTACTTTGTTGTAACATATTAATATTGTAAACCAATATGTATTGGTAGTGTGTAAGTGTGATATTTTAGATTATCATTTCTGGACAATCTAGGTGGTGACTTTTTAACCTTGTCGATAAAATAAAGGTTATGCTTTGTTTTAAAAATGAATGCAGTCTTTGAAAAACGTGTCATATAGAGGTTAAAACCTCGCAACGAAATCAATTAATATGGAACATTTATAATCAATATGAACGGGACATTTCAATTATTAAGTCAGTTATAGTTGGATATATTAAGAAATGGTATGCATGCAGTCAACTTTCGATGAAATGAAAGTTTGTCTTTTAAAAACGAATGCAATGTTTATAAAATGTATCATATAGAGGTCAAGTACCTCGCGATGTAATCAACTATTGTGAATCGTTTATAATAGATATGAATGGGTCCTTTCAGTTGGTATCAGAGCGGTGATCTTAGAGAACCAGGTCTGCATTAGTGTGTCTAACTGATAGTCGTTAGGATATATTAGTGAGTCTGGACTTCGACCGTGTCTGCATGTCAAAAGTTTTGCTTATCATTTTTGTCGGAAATTGCATGCTTATCATTCTTAGTCTAGACACATCTTACTGCATTGATTGCATGAATAGTGTATAGACAAAAATTCATATCTTAGCGTATCTGCTAATATCTTAGCGTATCTGTTACTGTAAACTTTACCTGGCATATTCCGTAAATCCCTCCGTAACCTACAAAATCTTTTGTTCTATATATATATATATATATATATATATATATATATATATATATATATATATATATATA
This sequence comes from Rutidosis leptorrhynchoides, assembly GCF_046630445.1. Lineage (NCBI taxonomy): Eukaryota > Viridiplantae > Streptophyta > Magnoliopsida > Asterales > Asteraceae > Rutidosis > Rutidosis leptorrhynchoides. The sequence continues at coordinate 447,435,385 of NC_092337.1, read as the reverse complement.
TATATATATATATATATGTATATATATATATATATAGGTATATATATATATAGGTATATGTATATGTATATATATATATGTATATGTATATATATATATATATATATATATATATATATATATATATATATATATATTTTCTATGTAATTAGAATACCATCCGATAGCCAGAATTCATTTCATATCGGAAAAAAAATCCTTATTCAATCGTACGAAATGGAACTCTCCACTAGTTCAAGTCCCTCGAATTCCGATATGGAGTCTCACTCGAGCTCCGAAAGCAGTGTGACCGGAAATGGATCAACCAATCAGCCATCATCTATTCTGGATGAATTGGGGATGAGTTCGTAACCTTCTCAATCATTGGAGACAAGAAGAAGGTGATCCCTTCCATCCACGACATTGCCCTCTTGGCGAAGAACCTGAAGCACTTACCAGCGAACCTGTTCGAAACACCATTTTCTCTCTCATTTCTAGAGTATCTCGTCACGATTATATACTATACCAAATTCTAGATCTTATTTATCCGCTCGTCCGAACGTTTAATAGAAGAAGTCAATGAGCTTCGCGCTCGGGTAGTGGCTTTGAAGAATATGGTGCAAAGGTTACAAACACCAGCAGCAGCACCAGTAGCATAACCAGTACCACCATCATCAACGCCAACAGTACCATTACCACCCCCAACCACAACCGCGTCGTAAACCTCAACTTTACAATCTGTCCCACGAGCACCAATGTCATACACTCTGTAGATACCAAGGAATACCAACAACAACAAACGATGAAGTATTGATTCATAACTTCATTGGAGAAACACTCCGCGGCGATTATATAAACTCCAAAGTCTTAGAGATTATCTATTCTAGCCCTAACCATAAATCAGAAGAATGAACCAAAATGATAGGAGGAAGAATAGAAATCCTGACAAGAATGGTGCGTGATTTACAAGCTAGACTTATTTTATCAACAACATCAACAGTACCGTTAGCATCACCAGCACCGTCAGTACCGTCAACATCATCAGCACTAGCAGCACCTATAACATCACAAGCTCCGACAGTTCAAGAATCACCGTGGACATCATTACAAATCAATAACATGTATGTCATATCAACGAGTTATGAAGTATTAACTCATTTCCACTGAAGGATTTATATGTATATCTTATATATATAAATTATTAAACCATAATAAATCTTTCCGTACTAAGCTATTATGTGTGAATCTTAACTACTCGATTAATTCATATTACTAATATGCAATAATGTACGTCCTTCGTCCGCAACTTAACCATCGATGACTACAATCTCTGTCTCAATTCAATAAATTCCAATTCATAATAAATCAAGTGTATTATTCAAATATATGTTTTATTTTACACTTTCATCATCAGTGTACTCGAAACTTTCAGATAACATTATTCGTACCTTGCGAAGTTCACAAGAATTCCACAAACACCAACATCATGCATCAACAAATAACGAAGTATTAATTCACAATTTCAATATCATTGAATAAATACTCCGTAAAAGTTATGTAATTTCTAAAGTCTTTAGGAATTATTCAATTCTAGTTTCAACCGTAAATCAAATGAGTTTAATTTAATATTAATTCATTAAATCTATGTTACATCTGAAGAAAATATACACAAATATATTTTCATAAAGATTGTAATAAAATTTTTTTGTACAAAATATTAATTGTGAATTTTTTTGTACAAAATATTAATTGTGAATTTTTTTTAACGGGTAGGTAATACCCGAGAGATATATAAATTCACAATTAATATGTTACATTCTTCGAACCTGATTCAGCAATTATCAACTATACTCACTATTGTCATAACAATATACATTCTTTCATAGAAATCAAAATAACCATACTCATTCAAATTCAATTACATATTCTGATTTTTAAATCGCAGAATTCAATTCAAGATATAACCGGTATCATCACTTTTAGATTCCTACATCTTTCAAAACTATACTTTGACTTCAAAACTGTGCTAGAACATCATATGTATAATAATGATTACAATATGTGTTCAAAACCTTCCGAAATTTCTGAAGACACTTCAAACAATGAACAATCGAGATGATGATCCAACCACATATTACCCACAGTTATGTACCTGAAGAACTCTTGAAACCAAAGTCATAGTTTAACACGTATCCGTGTCAGACCCTTTGGCATTTATTAGCTAAAATAACTTTTCAATTCCGTTTCAAAATAGACAGTTTTGTCACAGCTCCAGCAAGTCAACTTCGACTTCTCAGTCAAAACAGTCTTATTATAACCTCGATATATACGTTGCCCTTTCGCCAACGTTACCGGAGAACCGTTTATATCCACCACATTAGTAATAAACTTATCCACAACTTCACTGATCTTTGACCTTCCGAAGAATCATTATATTTATCAAAACTCCATCATTTACTCACCCGTATCTTATAACAAGAATTGTCATGCCAATTACTTGGAATCAACAATCAGTATTGGGAAATCTCGCAGCATGTCTACGCCAACAGTTATATGTGTACATATAACCTCTATATCCTATACTTACGTACTTCGAATGTGAAGTTTCTGAAAAACATCTTAATCTATGAACTAATTCTCCGAAATTTTGGGAAAAATATTGATGAAGCAACAAAAACTGTAAACGACCTTAACAGTAAAAAGTTTGATGATAAAGAATAGTGTGTTGGCAAAGCCCAGAAAAAGAAGGTTTGGAACTGGAAAATGGACTGAGCAAACTATGAAGGAGGCTGTGGACAAATCACAAGGACTAAATCTGCCTTCAAAGAATCCAAATGATTCAGTATCTGCTGAAGCTATTATCGAATATCTTGCTCCTGACTCTAAATCTTTACGGACAAATCTTCATCATCATCCATCGATATTAAAAATTCTAAGATATCATCGTATCTTTCATTATAAATATCCTCCATATTCCTGAAGATAATTTTCATAACTATTCTTATCTGAAATCATTTATCTCTTCGCGTTATTTGTATTACAACATAAAGGAAACTGTTTAGTTTCTAAATTCTGAAACCTCTGAGTTTGAAGTTATGAATTAATACTTCGTCGGTTATTGTTGTTGGTATTCCTTGGTATCTACAGGGCGTATGACATTGGTGCTCGTGGGACAGAGTGTAAAGTTGAGGTTTACGACGTGGTTGTGGTTGGGTTGGTAATGGTAATATTGGCGTTGATGATGGTCTTACTGGTTATGCTGCTGATGCTGCTGCTGGTGTTTGTAATCTCTGCACCATATTCTCCAAAGCCACTACCCGAGCACGAAGCTCGTTGACTTCTTCTATTACACCGGGGTGATTGTCGGTTCGGACGAGCGGATAAATAAAATCTAAAATTTGATGTAATATATAATCGTGACGAGATACTCTGGAAATGAGCGAGAAAATGGTGTTTCGGACAGGTTCGCCGGTAAGTGCTTCAGGTTCTTCGTCAAGAGGGCAATGTGGTGGATGGAAGGGATCACCTTCTTCTTGTCTCCAATGATTGAGGAGGCTACGAACCCATCCCCAATTCATCCAGAATAGGTGATGACTGATTTGTTGATCTATTCCGGTCACACTGCTTTCGGAGCTGGAGTGGGATTCCATTTCGAAATCCGAGGAACTTGAATTAATGATGAATTCCATTTCGTACGATTGAATAAGGATTTTTATTTTCGATATGAAATGATTTTCGGTTATCGGATGGTATTATAATTACATAGAATATCCATATATATAGAACAAAAGATTTCGTAAATTACGGAGGAATTTACGGGATATATCAGGCAACGTTTACAGTAATAGATACGATAAGATATGATTTAGCAGATACGCTAAGATATGAATTTTTGTCTATACACTATTCATGCAATCAATGCAGCAAGACGTGTCTTAGACTAAAAATGATAAGCAGGTAATTTCCTGAGGATGATAAGTAGTTAATATTTGACATAAAATGATAAGCAAAACTATTGACATGCAGACACGGTCGAAGTCCAGACTCACTAATGCATCCTATCGACTTATCTGTTAGACACACTAATGCAGACCTGGTTCGCTAAGACCACCGCTCTGATACCAACTGAAAGGACCCGTTCATATACATTATAAACGATTCACAATAGTTGATTACATTGCGAGGTATTTGACCTCTATATGATACATTTTACAAACATTGCATTCGTTTTTAAAAGACAATCTTTCTTTACATCGAAAATTGACAGGCATGCATACCATTTCATAATATCCACTATCCAACTATAAATTGATTTAATAATAATCTTTGATGAACTCAATGACTCGAATGCAACGTTCTTCGAAATATGCTATGAAAGACTCCAAGTAATATCTTTAAAATGAGAAAATGCACAGCGGAAGATTTCTTTAACACCTGAGAATAAACATGCTTTAAAGTGTCAACCAAAAGGTTGGTGAGTTCATTAGTTTATCATAATCATTTATTTCCATCATTTTAATAGACCACAAGAATTTCATTTCCAGTTCTCATAAATATACGTCCCATGCATAGAGACAAAAATAATCATTCATATGGTGAACACCTGGTAACCGACATTAACAATATGCATATAAGAATATCCCCTATCATTCCGGGATCCTCCTTCAGACATGATATAAATTTCGAAGTACTAAAGCATTCGGTACTTTGGATGGGGTTTGTTAGGCCCGATAGATCTATCTTTAGGATTCGCGTCAATTAGGGTGTCTGTTCCCTAATTCTTAGATTACCAGAGTTTAATAAAAAGGGGCATATTCGATTTCGATAATTCAACCATAGAATGTAGTTTCAATTACTTGTGTCTATTTCGTCAAACATTTATAAAAGCGCATGTATTCTCAGTCCCAAAAATATAAAGGGTAAAAAGGCAAATGAAACTCACCATACTGTATTTCGTAATAAAAATACATATAACGTCATTGAACAAGTGCAAGGTTGGCCTCGGATTTACGAACCTATATTAATTATATATATTTGTATGTTGGTCAATATTTGTATAGCAATTTAGGTCAGGTCATAGTGTAATCCTATCATATAGCTCGAGTCTAACTCTACAGTATAGTAACATGTTATATTACTCATGCTCAATTAAGATTCTAGTAAAAGGTGACGTGTGAAACAACGTAACACAAATGGTTTCATAATCATAAAATAGTATTTTAGGTTTTTTTTTTTTTTTTTTTTTTTTTTGAGAAAATCAACACAAAAAGTTAACTGAAAAGTTAACAGGAAAAGTCAAAATTCAAAGTCAAAAGTCAAAGGTTAAAGTCAAAAGTCAAAAGTCAAAGGTCAAAGTAAAAATGAGGCCGCATGCAAATATATAATAACTTATACAAAAATGATTTTCGGTCAAACATGACTAAACGGGCCACTTCAGCTATTTTTAGAAAAATTATCGGAACTCCGATTGGTAAACGGCCAAAGATAAAAGTTACACATTACCAAAAAAATTAAGCATAAATATTACAGAAGTAAACTAAACCTAGACAACTCGTAGTTGCCAACGCGTTTTCGGCGTTTCAAAGTTAATTTTTCAGCTTTAATAAATTTACAAAAGTGACCGAGTAGCCTACTTTGGAGATTTTTAGAAAATTCCTCAAAACTCGTATTGACAAACGGTCAAAGTCTGCAAATTCTCGTTACCACAAAGATATAACATGATTTTTGGCAAGAGTGAACACATATCAGGCCGACCATGACAACTGATACAAAACTGACATTTTTAAATAAAAAAAGTTTCAGCTCTTTTTAGAATTTTAAAATGTGACCAAACTGTCAACTTTGATGATTTTTAGAAAAATCGTCGAGACTCGAATTGACAAACGGCTAGAGTTGTTTATTAGACCTTACAGCAAAGAATTCAGTGGTATTTTTTTTTATATATGAAACAACGCAGATCAGCGAGAATTTCAGTTCCCGTTTCGACATTTCATCAAAATTTGCAAAACTTATTTTGTCCATAACTTGACAACCGTTCAACGAAACGAGATGTGCTTTATATGAAAATTCATCTACTCGACGAGTAGAATCCAAATAATCACTTTTTATAAACCATAAAATTAGTTCACTAATTATCATCAGCAATTTTAATTACGAAATTAATTATGCAATTTGTTTATTTCATAACTTTCTAACCATTACTTGGATTCAAGTGATTCTTAAACCAAAATTCAACTATTTTTCGCTAGCTTTCCAACGACATGCATATCTTATACCTTATCTCAATCGTATATGTAACTAATTCAGAAATCAACATAACCAATCTAATGGCAATATCAAAAGTACAAGCATGCATAATCCTATATACTCGAGCACTAGTCAGGGATACACTATTAGTATGTAAAAATTAAATTATGAGTACTCACATATCAATATTGAGATTCAATATTGCAGGAAAGGTACGTAAACGCAACGGAGATGATAAACACTATATTGACCTCACGAGCATACCCATGAACCATACTCAATCACCTCCATAGCTATAACCCATAATTTTCTTAATCTTATCCCACTCGAAAAAACAACTTCGAAATCACTCGGACAGCACTCCGTCGTAATATTTTATGTATACTAATAATATCTTGAGATAATACGGAGTAAATATATATATGTAAATCGATTGAGAGAGTTTAGAGAAAACTATTTTCAAGTTTCTATGAAATAATGAAACCTATTGAATTCTATTTATAATAGATTTTTGAATTATTAAAGTGAATTATTAAAGTATGAATTATTAAAGTGAATTATTAAAGTATGAATTATTAAAGTGAATTATTAAAGTATGAATTATTAAAGTGAATTATTAAAGTATGAATTATTAAAGTGAATTATTAAAGTATGAATTATTAAAGTTAAAGTAAAGTAAAAATAAAGTAAATGTAAAGTTTAAGTATAGTAAAAGTATAAAACTATGTACGTATAATACGCGTATAAATATATATAATATTAATTTAAATCGTTATATATATTTAATAAAATAAAATATAAATATCATTATCTTTATCATACTAGTTAAGTAATGAGTTGTCAAAAGTGGTTCTAGATATTTATAAAAGTTATATACGTTTTAATAATAAAGTTCTTTTTAAACTGAAAACGTTTTTGTACGTTTGAAACTAAATAGATCAATCGAGTCTTTATGAGATTCAATCTTCCACTATCCTTTGTCTAGTTCTCAATGATTGACAATTTGTTCATATTTATAAATCACTTTACCATTTTCCGAATATTGTTAAAATGAAAAGATTTCTCAAATCAACGTGGGCCTTTCAACAGAGACTTGTAATCATAATTCAATATATCTGATAATTCAATTATTTGATCTTATCTTCTAATTCCATTGATAAACATTTTGAAACAGATACAATCATATAAAGTATTTAATCTAATATTTTGTTTACGTTTCAAGTTATAATATATATACATATATACATATATAATCATATTCGTTTAATGGTTCGTGAATCGTTGGAACTTGGTCGAGGTTGAATGAATGTATGAACATAGTTTAAAATTCTTGAAATTTAACTTAACAAATATTGCTTATCGTGTCGGAAACATATAAAGATTAAAGTTTAAATTTGGTTGGAAATTTTCGGGTTGTCACAAGTATAATTTAAAATGAATCTATATATAAATATATATGATTTCTACGCATAATTATTATTATGTGTATATTGTAATATATAGAAATATTAGAAATAATAAATAATCAATAAAAGTTATTATATGACATATTACATATATAATACAAGTATAACTATAGTTGTTATAATAATATTGTTATTACTTTCAATATGAATATCAATACTAGTGTATTGATATTATTTTAAATATATAATTTAGAGATACGAATTTGATATATATAAATAATTATATTATTATTATTATTATTATTACAATTATTATTATTATTATTATTATTATTATTATTATTATTATTATTATTATTATTATTATTATTATTATTAGTATGATTAAAATTAGTATTATTATTATTGTTAATAATATTATTGATATAAATTTATAATTATTATTGTCATTATCATTAATAATAATAATATTATTATTACTATAATATTATTAGTATAATTATAATATTAAAGGTATTATTGTTATTTATTGTTATATTTATTAGTGAATAAGATTAATTAAAATATAAATACAAGTATATGCAGACAATGTAAATACAGATACAAATGTAGGAAGATACAGATATAAATTACAGATATATATACATATATATAACTACAGGTATATATAAAAATATATACTGATATACATATATAAATACAGATTCTTACACATTTTTTTAAGTCAATATCTGATATTATTATTTTATTTGTTTTTCTGTTCGTCTGTGACCTTATGTCGAATCACCCATCTCTATTATTAATCTAACAGCCAATTGATAATGAACCGTTCAATTATACATCACATATTCGGTCACAATCACTTTCAGCTTCCCTAATTAAAGAATTAAAAACAGAAACTGAGAAAATAAGCTTCAACAACTATGTTATGGCGTATTTAAATCAATAGCTCAAATTCGAGAAAATTATCAAAATCCATAAATGCAGGAGTGTTAGGAATTATCAAATTGATCTATCTGTAAGTTTGCACACTCCAATTCTTCCTATTTATTTTTAATTTCGAAGTCAAAGTTTTAATTTTAAAAAGTCAAACTTCGTTCTTCAATCGAATTCGAGTTATATGTTATGATTCAAGCGAAATTGATGATTTGTAAAGTTTATATTAATGATATAAAACCTATTTCATGTTGTGATAATAGTCCAAAACTTTCTCAAATTCAAAATCATGATTTTTTTTATTTTTTTTTGTTGAAGCCATGATGAACACTAGGCCTTTTTTTTAGTTATTTTATTTTTTTCTTCTCTTTTCATTTCCTATTAATCCAATCCATTGACAACGTTTAATTCTAGGTTTATTGTAGAATCTAAATGTGTTTAAGCTAATTGATTCGTGATGGATCGTTTCTCTAGTCGACTAGTTAAGGTGAAGAAGAAGAAACGGAATGATAGTTAAGTAAAAAAATAGAAATGGGTATTAATCAGAAAATGGGCAGCAGTCTAATGGTCAAGCGTTTGTTCGGGTGAGCGAGAGGTCTCGGGTTCGAGCCTAGGCAGTGACGTATTTTTTTGGAACTTATTTCTTCAAAGGTTGTAATCTAATTTATTATTATTGTTATTGTTATTGTTATTGTTATTATTATTATTATTATTATTATTATTATTATTATTATTATTATTATTATTACTATTACTATTACTATTATTATTATTATTATTATTATTATTATTATTATTATTATTATTATTATTATTATTATCATTATTATTATTGTTGTTAGTATTACTATTATTATTATTATTATTATTATTATTATTATTATTATTATTATTAGTTATTGTTATTCTTACAAGTATTATAAATGTTATGGTTATTATTATTATCATAATTATAAGTGTTATTATTATTATTATTATAAGTATTAATTATGATATTACTATTAAATTTAAAACTTTAATATTATTATCACGAGTATTATTATTATGTAAGTACTAAAATCATTATCATGACTATCATTAACAGTAAAATCAATATTGTTACAAGTATTATTATTAATATCACTATTATTATTACTATGATTCTTATTATAATTATTATTATAAGTAATGTTATTATTAATATTATTATTATAATCGAATACAACTTTTAATTACTATATTATTAAGTATATGAAAATATACTTATAAGTAATATTACATATAAGTATGAAGACATTATATTAATAATTTTTATATAAATATTCATAGAAAATAAATTAGGTATTTTTAATATATGAATATATATATATATATATATATATATGTATATATATATATATATATATATATATATATATATATATATATGTATGTATATATAACTATATAAATAATAATCATTTTCAAATATATATACAAATTAAATAAATAATATACAAAGTTATAATATATGAAATTGTTCGATTACGATTATATGTATTAATGAATACACAAATGATATAGGTTCGTGAATCCGATGCTAACCCTACACTTGTTCAATGTCGTCATATGTATTTTTACTACAAAGTACAATATTGTGAGTTCATTTGATTCCCTTTTACTCTTTACATTTTTGAGACTGAGAATACATGCGCTATTTTTATAACTGTTTTATTTAAATGCTTTTTGAGATATATTTTGAACTGAGAATACATGAAATGCTTTTATAAATGTTTGACGAAATAGACACAAGTACTAAAAACTGCATTCTATGATAGAATTATTTGGATTCAGAGGTTCGATTTCTATAAAGATTGTATTATCGATCATCGGTGAGATGATTTTGCATTGCACGACGCATTAGCTACCGAAATGGTTCGATTTAGTAGTTAGTAACGGTGAGATGATTTTGCATTGCACGACGCATTAGCTACCGTTTTAACTACCCTCGGTGAGAAATTTTTACCGTTGTAAGATTGTTTATCGGTGAGAAATTTTTGCATTGCACAATGCATTAGCTACCGTTATTGAAATTATATTGTATTAACTATCACGGTGAGAAATTTTTGCATTGCACGACGCATTAGCTACCGTTGGTGAGTTTGTTTTGAAACGTTCCGGTGTTCTTCATATGAATGATTTTTACAGCAGTGAACAGACCTGCACAGATTGTTTTCGAAATATGAGTATCTTGTGGTCTATTATATTGTTGAAAATGATTAATTTTGATAAACTAATGAACTCACCAACCTTTTGGTTGACACTTTAAAGCATGTTTATTCTCAGGTATTAAAGAAATCTTCCGCTATGCATTTGCTCATTTTAGATATATTACTTGGAGTCATTCATAACATATTTCAAAAGACGTTGCATTCGAGTCGTTGAGTTCATCAAGATTATTATTAAGTCAATTATAGTTGGATATATTAAGAAATGGTATGCATGCCGTCAACTTTCGATGAAATGAAAGTTTGTCTTTTAAAAACGAATGCAATGTTTGTAAAATGTATCATCTAGAGGTCAAGTACCTCGCGATGTAATCAACTATTGTGAATCGTTTATAATCGATATGAACGGGTCCTTTCATAAAATAGAGGGTTTTAGTCTTGTTAAAAATTTTACTTATCCCGCTCAAATGAGTAAATGCATCGAAATTTTTTTTTTTTTTTTAAAGAGGTTCCTATAATGAAGTCATTGAGACAAGTTTTATTAAAAAAGGGGTTTCTAAACATTGAGACCGGTTTATTGCAAAAAGAGGTTTCTATTGTCCATCAAAGAAACCTCTTTTTTCATGTCTTCCAAAAAACCGGTTCATTTTTAGTTTAGAAACATGTTTTTTAACCTTTAACAAAAAAGAGTTTCTAATAAGAGTTTCTATTCTACTTTTTGTAGTAGTGATATTAGCATTATTGCATTTATAATAGATATATAATAAAGAGCATTCGTCGAATATCCTCGTACTGTTATAATAATAATAATAATATAGATATGGATAGTCAATTTTGGTGTATACATATAGTCAATTTTGGTACACAAAGTATGTATTTTTATATTGAGATTTTAGGCTATAAATACTCATGAATGCAAGCATTAAACTTGCACCATTTCTCACACTTACAAAGTGTTTCTTTCTTTCTCTCCATTATCATCTTTGTTCTTACACTTCATTATTAGTATTCTAAATCAAGAATCAAACCACTAAAGGTAGTTATAAGCCTACTGAATTATAACATCAAGAATCAAACCACTAAAGGTAGTTATAAGCCTACTGAATTATAACACGTTATCAGCACGATAATCTTAATACTAAATATGGTTGGCTCTGCCACCAAAATGATATATGGTCGGTTATACCACCAAAATGATATATGGTCGGTTATACCACCAAAATGATATATGGTCGGTTATACCACCAGAATGATATAGGTCGGTTATACCACCTGAAAAAATATATGGTCGACACTGTCGCCAAATTTTCATTTATGTTTACTAATATTTATATTTTTGTTATATAACATTTATTTATGATTGCTTACACATGGTCGACACTGTCACCTACTTATCATTTATGTTATATTAAATTTATGTTTAATGTTTATATACTTATGAATATAAATTGACTCTAATTTATCATGATGTTTGTTTTAATTTTTGATAATAGAAAATGTCGAATCTGGAAAAGCTTAAATTTACTCCTTTAGAATCAACTGGAAACAACTACATGTCATGGGTTATAAAAGTAAAAATGCATCTTAAATCAATGGGCATTCTTGAAACCATAAATGAAAACAACACTTGTTCTGAAAAAGAACAAGCTACGGCATGTTGCTTTATTCATCAACATATTGATGAATGCTTACAAAATAATTATGTGACTGTAGAAGATCCCCATGTTTTATGGGAAGGTCTCAAAAGCAGATTCAATAATCAAAGAGAAATTTTACTTCCAGCTGCAATGGAACAATGGAGAACATTAAGGTTCCAAGACTTTAAGAAAGTAAATGAATACAGCTCAGCTCTGTATAATACATGTTCACAACTTAAATTCTGTGGACATGAAATTAGTGATGCAGACATGATGGAGAAAACTTTCTCCACAATGAATGCTGCAAACATCACAGTGCAAAGAAATTTGAGAATGCTAAAGTTCAAAACATATCCTGAACTTAATTCATATCTCTTAGTTGCAGAGCAAAATGATGAGCTATTAATGAAAAATCAGCAATCCCGTCCTACTGGTACACTTGCAATCCCTGAAGCAAATACTGCAAATAATTATAAACAGGGACAAGGACGCGGGCAAGGTCGTGGTTATAATAACCATCACCATCATCATGCCAAAAGCCATAACTATGGTAGAAACCATCCTTATGGTAATGGTAATGGGCGTGGACGTGGTCGTGGTCGTGGCCGTGGTGGTCAAAGAAATAGTAATCCACGAAAATATAAATATCAACCACAAAACAAGCCCATTAAACAAGATGTTGAAGAAAATTCTTCTAAAAATTCTGAAGAATCTTGCTACAGATGTGGTAGAATGGGCCACTGGGCTAATACTTGCCGAACATCTAAACATCTTGTTAAGATGTATCAGGATTCGCTGAAAGGTAAAGAAAAGGAAGTAAATTTTGTGGATAATATTGATCCAACAGTCACTGAGAAACCATCTGATTTATATGAAGATTTCTTGAATGTTTAAGTTGTGTGTCTTTTGAAAAATAAACGATTTAATATCGTCTGTCTTTGTCATTATGTTTGCTAAATGTTTCAGTACTATCTATTTGCGTTTAAAATATTGTGTAATATTAATGTACTCACTATTTATTTCTTATATATGAAGTTCAATATGAATTTTGCTGGAATACAACATCAATCAAGTGGTGGAGATCTCTGTATAGCAGACAGTGGAACTACACACACTATACTTAAATCCGAGAAATATTTTATTGATCTAAAACCAACGGAAGGAACTATACATACAATATCAGGACCTGCTAACTTGATAAAAGGGATAGGAAAGGCAAATTTCATACTACCAAATGGTACAAAATTTTTAATAAATGATGCCTTATTTTCTCCCAAGTCAAGCAGAAATTTATTGAGTTTCTCCGACATATACCTTAACGGGTATGATTATCAGTCAGTGACAACAGAAAATGAGAAATATTTAAGTATCACTGACAAGAGTCATGTGGTTGAAAAACTGCCAAGACTTAGTTCTGGATTACATTATACACATATAAATGTACCAGAAATACATATGGTAGTTAACGAAAAATATATTGATCCTGGTGTATTCAGTTTATGGCATAACAGATTAGGCCATCCAGGATCAACAATGATGAAAAGGATTATTGAATGTACTCATGGACATCCACTAAAGGATAGAAAAATCCATCATGATACAATGGTTCCATGTACATCTTGCTCTCTTGGAAAATTGATAACTAGACCCTCACCACTTAAGGTTGAGAAAGAATCACCAATGTTTCTTGAAAGAATTCAAGGTGATATATGTGGACCAATTCATCCACCATGTGGACCATTTAGATATTTCATGGTTCTAATAGACGCATCTAGCAGATGGTCTCATGTTTGTCTGTTATCAAGCCGTAATGTGGCATTTGCAAAATTTCTTGCCCAAATTATTAAATTGAGAGCTCATTTTCCTGATTACACCATTAAAAGGGTGAGACTTGATAATGCTGGTGAATTTACATCTCAAGCATTTAATGACTATTGCATGTCTATAGGAATTGTTGTTGAACATTCTGTTGCTCATGTGCATACACAAAATGGTTTAGCCGAGTCATTGATTAAACGTTTACAGTTAATCGCTAGACCATTGATAATGAGAACAAAACTCCCTGTATCTATATGGGGTCATGCAATTTTACATGCTGCTGCATTGATTCGCATCAGACCAAGTGCAAGTCATAAATATTCCCCCCTACAACTTGCTTTTGGTCAAGAGCCAAATATTTCCCATCTTAGAACATTTGGTTGTGCAGTGTATGTTCCAATTGCGACACCACAACGTACAAAAATGGGTCCTCAAAGGAGGTTGGGAATATATGTTGGATATGAAACATCTTCAATATTAAGGTATATTGAACCTATGACAGGTGACGTTTTTACAGCACGTTTTGCTGATTGTCATTTTAATGAAACATTGTTCCCTAGATTAGGGGGAGAAATGAAAAATAAAGAAAATGATGTTTCATGGTGTGAACCTCAATTAAAGTATCTTGATCCTCGCACAAAAGAATGCGAGACAGAAGTTCAAAAGATAATGCATATACAAGAACTTGCAAATCAATTGCCTGATGCATTTACAGATACAAAAACGGTGACAAAATCATATATACCAGCAGTAAATACTCCAGCTCGAATTGAAATTCCAAAAGCTGGCAATAACGTCACTCATGAATCTTTGCCACGTCAGAAACGTGGAAGACCAATCGGTTCAAAGGATAAAAATCCTCGAAAAAGAAAATCAGCTGATAATGAAGTAAAAGAAAGTGTTCAAGAAGAACCACAAATCAGTACTCCTACTGCAGAGGAGATTGATGATGTCAATACAGAAATTGCAATCAATTATGCATATTCAAAAATATTATGGAACCGAAATGAAATGAAAAATCTTGATGAGAAATTTTCATTTAATGTTGCATATGACATCATGAATAATGATGATGATCCAGAACCAACATCTATGGTTGAATGTCAAAATAGACATGATTGGGCTCAATGGAAAGAAGCAATACGAGCTGAATTAGAATCACTCAATAAAAGAAAAGTTTTCGGATCCATCATTCTCACTCCTAAAGATGTGAAACCTGTAGGATACAGATGGATTTTTGTCCGAAAAAGAAATGAGAAAAATGAAGTTACAAGGTATAAAGCTAGACTTGTAGCTCAAGGTTTTTCTCAAAAACCGGGAATTGATTATGAAGAAACTTATTCTCCTGTTATGGATGCAATTACTTTTAGGTACTTAATCAGTCTGGCAGTTTCTAAAAATTTAGAAATGCATCTCATGGATGTTGTGACTGCTTATCTATATGGATCACTTGATAGTGATATATATATGAAGATACCTGAAGGATTTAAGGTACCAGAAGCATCAAATGCAAAACCCAAAGAAATGTATTCGATTAAATTACAAAGATCTTTATATGGGTTAAAACAATCGGGACGTATGTGGTATAACCGATTAAGTGATTACTTGATAAGCAAAGGGTATACAAATAATCTTACTTGCCCTTGTGTTTTCATTAAGAAAACAACATCCGGATATGTGATCATAGCTGTTTATGTTGATGATCTTAACATCATAGGTACAAATAAAGAGATCCATGAAGCCATTCAACTTCTAAAGAAAGAATTTGAAATGAAAGATCTCGGAAAAACCAAGTATTGCCTTGGTTTACAAATTGAGCATATGCCTAATGGTTTACTTGTACATCAAACAACATATACTGAAAAGATTTTGAAACGTTTCAATATGGACAAGGCAAAACCATTAAGTACTCCTATGGTTGTTAGATCACTCAATGTTGAAGCTGATCCATTTCGTCCATGTGAAGATCAAGAAGACATTCTTGGACCAGAAGTACCATATCTTAGTGCAATTGGAGCTCTTATGTATCTTACAAATTGTACAAGACCTGACATTTCTTTTGCAGTTAATTTGTTGGCAAGGTTCAGCTCTGCTCCTACCAAAAGACACTGGAATGGGATCAAACACATATTTCGATACCTTCGAGGAACTACTGATTTAGGATTATTTTATTCTAACGAATCAAAACAAGATTTGGTTGGTTATGCAGATGCAGGTTATTTATCTGATCCACATAAAGCTAAATCTCAAACTGGATATGTATTCCTAAATGGAGGTACTGCAATATCATGGCGTTCTCAAAAACAAACACTTGTTGCTACATCGTCAAATCATGCCGAAGTGATTGCATTACATGAAGCTACTCGAGAATGTTTTTGGTTGAGATCAATGACACAACTCATTACTGATTCTTGTGGACTAGAACGCGATAAAAGTCCAACAACTATCTATGAAGATAATGCAGCTTGCATAGCACAGATGAAAGAAGGGTATATCGAAAGTGACCGAACAAAACACATACCACCTAGATTCTTCTCATACACTCAAAATCTCATTAAGGACAACCAGATTGAAATGAGATATGTGCAATCTAGCAAAAACTCTGCTGATCTTTTCACGAAAGCACTTCCAACTGCTATTTTCAGAACACACGTTCATAACATTGGCATGAGACATGTTCAAAAGATGTAACAGCTGAAGCGATGTCTACTTGAGGGGGAGTCAACTCCATGCTGCACTCTTTTTCCCTTAGCTAAAGTTTTTTCCCACTGGGTTTTCTTTAGCAAGGTTTTTAACGAGGCAGTAATTTATAGTTGATCTTCAACAAAATAAAATTGCTATCCAAGGGGGAGTGTTATAATAATAATAATAATATAGATATGGATAGTCAATTTTGGTGTATACATATAGTCAATTTTGGTACACAAAGTATGTATTTTTATATTGAGATTTTAGGCTATAAATACTCATGAATGCAAGCATTAAACTTGCACCATTTCTCACACTAACAAAGTGTTTCTTTCTTTCTCTCCATTATCATCTTTGTTCTTACACTTCATTATTAGTATTCTAAATCAAGAATCAAACCACTAAAGGTAGTTATAAGCCTACTGAATTATAACATCAAGAATCAAACCACTAAAGGTAGTTATAAGCCTACTGAATTATAACACGTACCACATATGTTATAATTTTCATTTTCTTTTTCACAACTTGTCTTACAGAATCTATGATCTATCACATTCTCCAATTAAAAAATAAATAACTACTTTATATATGTTTCTTGTTTTTCTTTCGTACACTTGGTCACTTCTCACGTATATATGCCCCCCCCCCCCCCCCCCCCCCCCCCCCCCATTTTTTTTTTTTTTTACTGTTGCTAGTTGCTACTACCTATTCAAATCTAACTCTAATCTCAACTTAAAAAAAAAAAAAAAAAAAAAAAAAAAAAAAAAAAAAAAACTGTTTAGTGAAACCATGAAAAAATAAGATTCTTAACATCTACATAACAAGTAAGAAAAAAGAACAATTGTATATGATTGGTTCTTATCTCACACTATATATTATATCTCACACTATAACATTAATTCATCCTACATTTTTTTTTAACGGCAAGACAAATTTTATTAAGCCTCTAGTAAGTAACTAGAGGAAACAACAAAAGGTACACAGCCAATTACAACGGCATCGATAGCCAATTGTTCCAAATAACAATATCTCTACTTCTATTAAAAAGCCAATAAAAGGAAGTAGAACGAATAATATTGAACATATCGCCCTTTCTGATTTTTTCATCTGCAAAAACAACACCATTACGATATCTCCAGGTGATCCACAAGCAAGCAGCAAAAATTATATAGGCCCGAGTCTTGATGGGCCTAGAGACAGCCCAATTATCCAACCATTCAATTACATCAGACCAATTGAAAAACACAGTACATTTACGTTAGTCCAAATCATGATTTTAACAGATATGTTTAATATTATATAAAAAAAACAATGATCTTATAAAACAACTACAGTGTATATGTTAAAGACTAATCATTAGTTGTTAATAAAATTTTCGGCCTCATATGAGGATGAAAGACTGAAGAAGCTACCATCGGAACGTAGAACTTATAAAAAAGAGAGAGTTGTGATTTTTAGAGTTCAAATTATATGTATTATGGCTTCTTTTTTTTTAAGCCAAGTAAACGGAATTACGAATTGAAGAAAATGTCGCACTTCATCATATAATGAAAGGAAAAACAATGAAATTTTGATACCTCCATAACACCCACGTGAAATCCGATATAACTCAGTGATTCTTTTTATTCGAACATGAGAAGAAAATGAATTTCAGATATCTTCATAATCCTACTTGGATGTTTCTTATCCATGTAACTTTTTCAATTAAGATTGTTATTCCAATAAGTTAAATGATTTGATAGAATTAAGAACCGTGAACTAAAGGATATGTTTGTTATTTATGTAATCTTTTGATCTTCGTATTTTATTTTATTTTATTTGAATTCCCATTTTAAAAAGGGGGATGATTCTCACACACACTTTTTTGATCCTCACACACCAATTGAGTATTATTAGAAGAGTAAAAAGTTAAAATAGGTGTGTGAAGATCAAAAAAGTGTGTGTGAGAATCATCTCCCTTTTAAAAAAAGCGAACTCCACTACTAAACTAAAAAGCCCATTAAATGAAGTTTAGCCCAGTACACTCCATTAATAATTTCACCACTATATGAAACATCACCACTATGAACAAAAGATCGAATTTGGAAACAAAAATAAATCATTCATTATAACTATGGGATGAAACTTAAAAAAAAAAAAAAAAAACTCGTACTCAATGGGATTGTCTAATTCTCGATATTTTTTGTTGGGTTTGGGCCGGGAAAGGGGATTGTTTTCAAATTTTTTCCGGGTCAGGGATGGTTTTAGACACAAACCCGATTTACCCGGCCCGTATACCCAAAAAGACCCGAGTCCTTGTACGTGACCCGTATACCCGATAACCCTGCGCGAATACCCGTGAGAAAGCATGTTTACCCGATAGTTCATAAGTAAATGGGGACCCGGATAACCATGAAGAAACTTGTTTACCCGCTAGTTAGTAATTAAATGGGGACCTGACGGGTCCAAGTCGGGGTTTGCGACGGGTTTTTTTAATCAGGTTCGGGTGTAATTACTTAAATCTGGCCCAAACCCGATCGGACGTCATCCCTAGATGAAACTTACTTATTTTCAAATCAGTGTGTTCAGAAGACATAATAATTTGAATTTACTCAAAAGATTTTTCTAATAAGTACCTTAGATAACGTGCTTAAATTAGCGGTTGTTGATGCTGAGG